>NC_090888.1:42272292-42284792 GCF_036669925.1 Montipora capricornis | reverse complement strand
TATTGGTTTTCGCAAACCTGAGTAAAAAGACGAAAGATAAATTGTACAATGAACTTAAGAAAGTAGCTTACCTTGGACTTCACAAGGATTTACAAGAAATGCTGGATGAAAAGAGGATGAAATCAGCATCACTCCTTCTCGTGCTGGAAAACGTGACCGATGTTCCAAGTCTTGCAAAAGTTCTCCACGAGGAGTTAAAAAAGCCGGAAGACAAACAAAGTAGACAATGGAAAGATCTGAGTAGGCACCTCGGAGCAGGCCTTGAGGTACTTGGAGGAATCGTTTGTAGAGGTATTGACGTGAAAAAGAAATGGGTTAAAGCTCTATGTAATGAGGTTCGTTCTATGGAAGAATTACGAGATTTGACGGCCTTTGACTTGGAGCGGTTTTGTCAAGGATCCATTAAAAGAGTAAAAGACAGCGCTTATAAAGTGGTTGAATTCCTGGCAAATGAGCTCCCTGGCCTAAAGGATGTAAGCCTCGAGCAGCAAATGAATGAAGCCAAGGCTAAAGTAAAGGAAAAACTGAAAAAAGCTAAAGGTTTGATGTTAAAGGTTGAAGAAATGCTTAGTAATGAGCAGCCAGATTTACCAAGTGTGACACAAATTCAAGACCGTATATCAGAAATCCTTGACCTGCCATTGGATGGTTTGGGGAAACTGAAACCAGATGAGCGACAAAATGTACTGCGTGTAGCAGAAAAGGATTTTACCAACTTCGTTCAATCAGCCAGCACTTTCAAAAGTAATCTGGAAATCATTACAAAAGCAAGCGGGGGAAGAGCCCTTTGTGGCATTTACAAATCTAAGTTCGAATTACCAAAACCAGCAGAGTTGCGTCTTCTACGAAAGCCAAGAACAGTTACCTTAGATAATCCTAACGTTGCCACTAAAATGGGCTTTAAAACATTTTCTGAAAAGGTATTTGCTTCCGTGTGCGTTGAAAACGTCACAGAGTCGAGTACTTTAGCTGGTTTGCGTATGCCTGGAGTTCAAAGCCTATTAGCTGGCGTGATTGAAGGAGAACTCAATCAAGAAAACCGACACCAGGAATTGCGGGAAGTGAGGTCTACCTCTGCTTCCGCCTTTCATTACAGTTTAGTCGCTCAAAAGACATTCCAACTCCAAAACAATCAATTGAGACTCACCTTACCGGCTCAGAGGGAGGCATTGTCTATCGTGCAGCAGAGTAGCCATACAAGAACTAGTACACAATCAAGTGAAAACAACGCTAGAAGATTTCTAAATCGTTATGGAAGTCATTACCCTGAAGGAGTACAAACGCTCGGAGGGCTGTTTTTCAGCATTGCCACTGCAGAAAGTGAAAGGAAAATGGAAACAACTGAGCTGATGACAGCGACAGCTAGAAGTCTTGAAGGGAGGGTCTCAATCTTTTTTCCTGGATCACTTGGTACAGCAGCTAGAGTCCAGTACAGTGGCCATAAAGAGGCAAACGAGAAGTTTCACGCAGAGTGCAATCGCGATGAGGTTAGCTTCTCTGAGCGATCAGTGGGCCCCCTGGCACATAATCCAGCTGCATTTTATAAGCTGGTTTCATTTCCCTCAACTTGGGCCTTAATTGATCGCGGCAGTCCAAACAGTTATAGACCAGTTTGGGAGTTGATTGAAAGTCTGGGCTCTGCATTTGAGGAGCCCGCTCGAGTCCTGGAAGAGACATGGAAAAAAGACGAATTGAAAAGAAAACAGAGGTTGGATGAGCAAAGGATGAAAGAGAGGATGAAAGAGGAAACCGAAAAATTAAGGCTTATCAAAGAAGATCACCTTAAGTCCAAGGTAGGTATGTGGATTTAACATAGGACTATAAAAATTATTGTGCAGTTGACTAGTCAGCACCCGAGATTCTCTTTAAACTTTAAACTTGGACTTAATATATCAATATACTCATTGCACCTTTTACTAACACGCACCGACTGACTCAGTCAGGGTCAGATCATACCGACTAGCAATGATTTCTGGCTTCTGTATCGTTCGGGAAATAAGTACACGCTCGAAGCTATCTGGGACACAACAGTCTATTTATTGACACACCCATTTTTCACAGCACTTGCAATTGTTTGTTCTCATCTGGTATAACAAGCGACAAGAAGACGCCGTAAAAGTCTACAAATAAACCGCTAATTACACTCTGAAATAAACATCTGACCGAAAGCGAGTTTTTACTCACCATTTGATGAGAACACTGTTACTACAGTGAGCACAAATCAATTCGCAGTTGGAAGTTTGTCAAGCAAAATCACAATCACAATCTTTTAAAATCATGAATACTAGTTTTTGACGACTACAAATTTCGCACAGATCAAAAGCGTGTATTGAAACTCACCTGAACCGCATGTAAAGGTCAGTCCTACATTTTTCTGTGACTGATTTTCATTTTGTTAAACCCAAGTTAATTAAACATGATTGTCTTGTAGGAGTGACTCACTTTGTGCAGAGGTGAGGTCTCAAATATATGCATCTTTAAACTTTGTTTGAAGACGTCATCTGGGCCGCTCTTTCAGTGTGGATGCTCGAAAATCCATGTTTCATGAAAATTTAATTGTTTGGAAGGTTCTTTTTATAGCTTTATTTCATTAAATGTAACGGAAAATCATAGTTCGTAGAGGAGACCTAATACTTGGGTTCTCAGCTCCCAAGTGTTAAGAAAACACTAACTGACCCAAGTTTTAAGTTCTGATTTTAAAAAGACACCTGTTTATTTTAACTGGAATTTTCTTATTTATTGGTCCGCCATTACTAACTTTAAAATCTTTAGAGAGCTGGGTCGAGGAGAAAATGACGTCAAAGACTCACTGGTTTATGAATGCAATGCGTGTGTACGCGGCCAAATTAATATGCAGCACGGGACAAAACCGGTGTTTTGCATATATAATAAGTTGCGTTTACACGCTGAAATTTTAAGCTAGGGAGTAAATGACGTCATTTTCTCTAGATCCAACCCTCTGAGGTCCAATCGGCCAGTTTTGAACGTGAGTAATGGCGGACCGTGAAATCCAAAACTTACACTCAAAACAAACAACCTTTGGATAAAACTCAAAGAGCAAAATGTTGCCAGTTAGGTGTTAAGCGAACACGCTTTCAAAATCTGAAGAAAAAAAGGAAATGATTTTTTGATCATAGTACCACTTTAAGTGTCCAGTCGTTCTAGCGCTGGAGCACACTAATTGAGAACATTGTCAAATGAAATTGACAATTAACGCAAATCAAGTCAAATGTTGGTTTTTGAGGAGAGGGCAAAAGCGGGAGTACCCGGAGAAAAATCTCTTAATGCAGAGTAGAGAACCAATAAACTCTACCCATATATGACGCCTAGTCTGGAAATCGAACCCAGGCCACATTAGTGGGAAGCGAGTGGTCTCACCACTGCGCCATCCCTGCACTCCCAACTGTACATCGTATCTTAACTTATCACTACTTTCGAATGTGTTGTTTCAACTTTATTGTCATCGTCATAATCAACATTATTTACCTCTTCGCCTTTCTTGATAGCATTCAGATAAAGCAGAGAATTTTCGCCTCCTTACAGACAAGCTTACTCCTTGCAAAACTCCTAAAACGACAGGCAGGAAAAGTGTCTACGACAAAGCCATGGAGTTCATCATGAAGGAACCGCGACTACACTTTTGTGAAATCGTCTGGGAGCCGAAAACTTTTGGACCAGGAACATATACTCTAAAGTGTTGGAAAGCGGTGGTTGACACTCCATTATCTTTTTGCCAGGATCAGAAAGGCCCAGTAATTTTACTTAGCGAGACATTTTTTAAGTGGAAGAATGAAATACCCGGACGAGGGTAACAACATACATGTAGACAAACAGGTTTCCCTAACGTTCAGTCGACTTGGTTATTTTTTAGCTGACAATCGTGGTACTTTTAGTAAACAGAACATTCTACAAAGTTTAAGAAAATAGCCTTGCGTTAATAAATGAGGAAGAAAAGGTAGAAAAAATAGAAGGCTAAAAACTATAAAAATTAAATCATTCTACATACCGAACGTTTCAATCGTTTTTTAGTTTTTATAGTTTCTAACCTATCGTATTTCCATGATCAAAACTTTCTTAACTCTACAAATCTTTTTGTTTTACTTGTTAAGCACAACACAACACGTAGCAAAGAACTAAACCGCGTCACCATGGATACAAACTTTCAGTCCAAAGTCTCTTTCCAATTCAGAATTTAGGGGCGTTGCCTTTTCGACTTGTTGTAGGGCTTGTTATCTAAGGGGACCAGGTAAATGCGCTGCACCAGACCTTTTTTTTTCTTTTGCACGTGCATGCAGTTTGCCAAGTTTCTTTCAGTTCAAATGACTGGTTGATCGTTAAATTTTGTGAGAAACCGCAGCGAAGCTCAGTCTGTCGGCATTGCATTAACTGTGCTCTCTCTGCAATGTTAGATTACTGCAAATTGGCTGAGCTTCTTGCGTCCTGAACTTTTTTGACATCTGTTTTAATAAAAGTTTTCATACGGGGCTTTTCAATCCAGCTGGAACCTTAACTAGGGAAAATAAAGTGCATTTGTTGCATGTCCACTCAGGAAAATTGTAAATTCCAGAAGCAGTTAGCCTGGCTGTGAATCCAAATCGTTTATTGCATTTGGCATATAGAAACTGTTATGGTTTGCAGATTAGTCGTTATTATACACAAATAGTTTAAGCACGAACCAACTCATTTATCTTTGTAGACATAATGCCCAAAACGTACCTTTAATTTTTTTTCTCGTGGAAGCAACTTTTAATACACCTTTAGACGCCAGGACAATGAAACTTCCGGTTTGGTAGCTGTCTTGTAATGTAGCAAGTTCACCATGCCCGGCCACGCATTTATGCGGAGCATATTTTCAATCACAGTTAAGCTTGCACATAGTTTTTCTCACTTGCACTGCCCAGTATTAAGGTTTTCGCGTTTAGTTTTCTCAATGAGATTCATTTCAAGTCACGTTTGCGTCTTTACTGGAAAAACTCGAGCTATCAATTGTGCAGTCAAGTTTAGAGTTTATTTTCGCCGTTCAAGGAACGGGGGAGTTGGGAGAATTCTCGACAATTCTTCAAACCCGAGACGCAGTCGAGGGTTTGCATAACTGTCCCGATTTCTCCCAACACCCCTCGTGTTTAGATAAGGCTATGGAAACACGGAAAATGTCCTCTATTGCTTAAATGGTAACCGCTGTATAGTTTAAAAGCATTCTCAGTGATCTGGAGGCGTGCTAACCTCCAGCTTTGATGTTGCGAGATCGAGATATATTCTTGCTGCTTCTTTGTGACTTACGAACTCGAAAGTCATGATGTCCTAAGAAAGTTCAATTTTTTTTCAACATTTGCAAGAGTCAAGTATTAGATCCGGGGTTTGGAGGCCTATAGGTTGGCTGTGTTGCCGGTAAAATCCGTTGTCAGGTTCAATCCGTTTTTACCCAGGTTAAATTGGTGACCCTCATTTTGCCTAGGTTGAATACGCACTCAGATGAAATGAAGAAACTTTCTTTGGAGCCTAAATTAATCCTAGAGAAAATTTAGGGTCAGGTTAGGATTAGTTTTGGTTATTAAACATGGATATCAATTGAATTACTATACAAAAGTAAATAATTAAAAGAATTGTACTGGGTTGAGCATGTTCGTCGTTGTAGTGTAGTGGTAAAGTGACAGGACTATAGATCTGGAGGGTGTCCTAGTTCGAGTACCTGTAAGTACATAGTACAGCTCTTTGTTCCCTTACTATGTACTAAATGGATAAGATCTTACCTCCACTGCTCAACCGGACACTCAAGCTAAGTCATATATGAGCGCGTTGGCCAGCCAAGCCACCGTGCACATCAATTCTAAAATAAAGAGAAAAGCAATTCACCAGAGCCGGACACGAAAACCCCTAAAACCAGCAGGTGGAATAAAGGCAGGGAACGTGTACCCCCGGCCAAGGCAGTGGTGCGACCCTCGGGGTTCTAGGGTATTCTACATGAAAGACAGTACTTACAATGTAAATGAACACTATCATATACCGCCAAACGAATGCATTAAACACTATCAGCTCGATAGGACAACGAAACACGACTTGTGCACGCGGCGAAGGCTGACCGTAGAATACCTCACTCGCTAAACGGTCGCCAAATACAAACCACGATCACGTGGAACTCCAAGCGCCTGCCGCTCACAACCAGGCCTCTGCTACGTGAGGGCAAAATATCAATTTATGCTAATCAGGATTATCACAAATTACATTATGTGAATACAGAAACCGATAAGATGATACGAAATATTGATAAGATGTGTTGATATGAGTGTAAGACAAAGCTTAAGGGAAGGTATAGGTGTTTTCAATCCTTTTGGGGGGTTTCAACCTACTAGGTAAAATGAGGATCACCAATGGCCCCTTTGCAGGTTAGTGATCACATGGTACAAAAACCGCCCTACTGGAACGTAAATGGCGCACTGGGACATCTTAAACGAAGCAAGATAATTAAAATTTTCTTTGTTTTAGATGTCCCAGTGGGCAATTTGCGTCCCAGTATGGCGGTTTTTGTACCATGTGATCACTAACCTGCAAAAAGGGCCCATTAATAAAGGCCCACCTTGAACAGACAGGGTTTGAGACCATTTGTTTTTGTTATGGAAATTCGCATTGCTTATCATAGTTATCTATAATTGGATGAATTTCAGATTTGATGGGATTTTCATATATTATGAAAATTGTTCCGTGTCACGCGATGGTTGTCGGTCGAAGGTGGGCCTTTAACCTTGGTAAAAACGGATTTAGTCTGAGAACGGATTTGACCAGTAACAGCTTCGTCCCAGTCGCTGTTTGTTAACAAGAACAGTCCACAACTGCTCACAAGTCGACTCCTCCTATAGCCTAACGAAATGTTCAAGAGAATTCTGAAAGCATAAATGTTACTATTTTAACATTATGATAATAACAATATCAGCTAACATAAGAATGTTCTGGAAGATTCCGCAGCGTGAAAAATACCTTACTGAAACCTTCTAGAAGCCACTATTAATACATCACAATTGTGATGAGCGGAACCACATGTACCGAGTGATTCGGCAAACGTGTTTCATGTGAGATTTTATCGCTAGTACTACAACGGCATACTCCTAATAAGACATCGAAGGAAGTTAAAATGCAGTTAACGTTAATGGTTGCCGTTTCGGCTCTTGCGGTTACGATTAACTTATTTGCGGTAAACTCAACTTAAAAGCATTAAAATCGTGTTTGAAGGTGAAACACTATTGAACCTTTAGTTGCTGATTTTTATTTCAACATATAAATGGTCTTGAAATTTCATTGTATTACATCAAAAATAAATGTAATTTACTTTTTGTACCGAGTGATCAAAGTCTCAAACTTAAAGAGTAGGGAAGACTGTAAATCAACTCTGAGGACAACAAACGACCCTCTCTCCCCTCCGAAGACGCCCCTTTCCGCGAAAAGTATACGAAAGAAATTAGACTGAAAAAATAAAAATAAAAACAGGCGCGCGAGGGGAAAAGGACAAAGCCTCGTCTACTTTCTTTCCCCTGCCTTCCCAGAGTGTCCCCCGCGCTACTAAATCTCTCTCTCTCTCTCTCTCTCTCTCTCTCTCTCTCTCTCTCTCTCTCTCTCTCTCTCTCTCTCTCTCTCTCTCTCTCTCTCTCTCTCTCTTTAGATTCATCAGTCCGTATTATCTACCCTATTTCTCTAGGACTATAAAAAAATAATAAAACTACTTCAAGCACTACGACTTCAAAAGAGTGGAAGCTCTAACTGAAAATGAACAGTATATTAGTTAAAAACGAATGTCAATATTATAGTTATCATGATATTTGGTTTAGAACCCAAAGAAGGTAGCAAATACTGAATGCTTGGCACATCAGTCAAAAATTCCGTAAAATTTCTCAGTTAAATCGTATTTCAAAGGTCTCCAAGTTAAAGAACATCTCTACTCAACCCCTCTGGATTAGGTTTATTTTTCGTGTCTTTCCATCTTATATTTTCCTCTAAAGTGTTGCTTGAAGGTATATATTCGACAGCACTTCAAACCCTAAGATTTTTTTGAGATTCCTGGAAAGATTTTGCTCTTTAAATCCCCTAAAAGCAACGTTATACATATTTTTTCTTTTGGAAACTTCAGCGCTTGTTGAGAGGAACTCTTCCGAGCCAATTGTTTGGTAGCCAATGAAATTTCAGGTAATTTATCTCCAAAAACTGTTATGTAGCAAATACCCGTTTTTGGTCGCAAATACCCAACTTAGCTGTATTTTTTTTCTCGCTAACGTAAATAACGTAAATAATAGACTTGATAGCGAAGATAGAAACAGTTCACAAGATCGCACTTGTTTCAAAGCAACCTGCCTAAACATACAAAGCTGTTTTTAAGGCTTATTTCATCCTTTTTTGGCCGAAAAATGTACAAAAATCACGTTTTTGGCATTAAAAACTCTTACAAGCGATTTCTTCTAAAAGCAGACTGAAAACATATTAAATAAAACTGGTCCAAACCATCTGCATAACCCTTTGTGGTATTTTATGGAATGTTTCGCCAAAAACCTGTTTTTCGCAAATACCGTCATTCCCCACCCCTCCCCCCTCCAACTAAGTTGATAAGGAAATGGCATTCTTTAGTCTTCATGCTGGTTTGTCTGCATATAAGGTGAGAACTTCTAGTTCATTTTAAGTGAAAAGCAGATGAAGAAGCTTCTTTTCCAGTAAATATCCATAACCCGCCACTCTTTATGGATGTTTAGGATATCATAAAGACGAAACTTAGGGTGCGTTCGATTGACCGTATTCTGGAATAGGAATACATGGAATATAACTTAGAAATCTTCCGTTTTTACGGAGATTCACGTTAAAATTGTCAAATATCTGCTAAAATGCTATTTTAAACATATTTTTATTATCCTTGCTGCTTCGAAACGCACCCAACATACCGTTTTAATCATTACTCCACGTATTCATATTCCGGAATAGGGTCAATCAAACACGCCCTTATTATAAATTAAGGCTTGACGGAATCCCACGAGTAGGAGCATGCCTCTCCCATGCAAGCCCTCTGAATGAACCTTTGCGCGTAGAACGCCAAGAGTTCTTCGGCTCTGCACGCACTGTTTAGATGATGGCCAATCAGAATAAAGTTATTGTCGAACAAAGACAATAATCAAAAAATGATGTACGCAAATTGATGTAAATGTGAGTCTCCTGGTGACGTGTTACTTTTAAAAATAGAAAGATATGAGCAAAGGTTGACTCAAGGATATAGTGCATAGGGAGGCTCTTAGTCATGGGCTCCTGGGTTTGAAGGTGAATTGAAATTCCCAAAGGGGTGGGTGTTGAAACAAACAACCCTACTATGTCTCAAATGGAAGGTACATAGCGAAGATATCGTTGACGACACCACCACCTAGGGTCCTTTGTTCCTGTGGTTGGCTCATTTGAATAACAAAAGCAATGTTTGTAAAAAGTTATCTTCCCTGTTCAATTCGAATTCCACATATCGATCGTGCATCTGAAGCCCTGTGCGACAACACACTCGCTTAGTAAAATAACAGCATTGCACCTGCATTGCAGAGGTCCATAACTTGATGACAGCCGGAGTGGACTAATGTCGGCTTTATTTTTACCACATCAAGAATATTATATAATCATGCGGAAAAAGTGGCAAATAAAGGACTTAAATAGGGCCGGATCCGGAGTGTGGAAAGTGGGTGGGGAATTTATAGGTATATCCGTTTTCACGCTAATTTTGTACCTTGTGGCACTGTCCAAATATGGTCATGGTAACAATCACCAAAACCTATAGCTTTGTCACCAGTTGTTGAAAAATAAAACTATTACTTTCTCAATCTTACGTAAATTGCCAGAATTTGAGACTTCTAGACTTGCACTTCATTAGCTAAGTAGAACGAGACATTGGACGTTATTTCGCGCTATACTTATTTAATACATTTTAAAATATTGACAGGCAATGTACATGCACCAGGTAAGGTTTATTAGTATCCATCTGTCTCGCGAGATAATGGAATTTGCGCTGAGGTTTAGTCTTTTGAACAGTTGCAACTCCTGCTGTGGGTGGACACGTGGTGTGGAAATCATATTGTGGTTTACCATGGTTAACAGTATCCTAGAAATGGCGTGCATGAGCATACACTAACGTACATGACCCTACACTAGCCTACACTTGACTAAATGGGCGTACACTAGCTAGCCCACATGGGCACACACTGGCCCACATGAGCACACTGGCCTAGCTACATGGGCCTTATTGGTAATCTAACACCCAGCCAAATCGGGTACAAAACAGCATGGGAAGGACTAAAAACTGAGTAAGGTCAAACCTGCGAAAACTCATGACTCGTGGCGCTGATTCTGCTGTCGCTGCTCTCGCCTTTGCTCACTCTTCTCTTCGTAATGGTGCCATCTCCTTCTCTCTCACACTTTATTATATATAGATTTTTAGAGTAGCTTGGTGTAGCTAATATCTCCGAGCATTTACCCTTCCAACCACACCACAGAAGACAGACCACAACACCGGGAACTACATGCCCTACTCTTTGCGACAAGTGTGCGGGTTCTTTTACGTCCCACAGGATTATGAACATCGAAGGTTGTGAGACGGGACCTCCGGCTTATCGTCCTTATCCGAGAAGACTAGAGAGTCTAACCATTCGCAGAAGTAATTACAAAGGCAGCACTTTCTCCTCAGTTATTTAAAGACCCTGAGTGTTGGTCCTGCCGAAGTTGAACTCACGACCTTCCGCGTGATAGCCCGGTGCTCAACCAACTGAGCCACCGGTGCGCGGTCAGTTACACAACTTCTTTACACGAAAGCCGTATAGGAACAGAAGTAAATACTGTACAACTACACTAAACATATGCACATATGTAAAGCCGTATGGAAACAGAGGTAAATAGTGTAAAACTACACTAAAAATATGTACAAATAATAAAAAAAGTAAAATATAATCAACAGTTTGCCTGTCTACTAGCCAGTTTACTTTTAAAGATAGCTTTAGGTTCGGACGCTTTTATGCCAGTTGGTAATGAGTTCCACAGCATTCCTCCTCTGTATAAGAAAGACCCTTCTTATAATATTCCGTTTTTGGAACTAGGTCCAATACAACATTATATTCCGTATTTTTTAGCTTAGATTTATAAGGGTTGTTCTCGCAGGCATTCGAGAAAAGATCGCTTAAGTAACTAGGTACATTTCCATTCACTGTATCATACATTAATAGGCTTAAATGCCTTTGACGCCTCGAGGCAAGCTCTTCCTAGTTTAGTTGTTTTCGTACTTGTGCTGAACGAACATCATAACCTTGAAAGGTTATTATGCGTGCGGCACGATTTTGTAATTTCTGGATACTAGTTGCCATTCCCTCGTCTAAATTGTCCCAAACAATGTCACAGTTGTCGAACACAGGATGGATAAGAGGTTTGTAAATTGTATTTAGAACATCTAATGGTACATACATACACGTGCCTGTTTTAGACCACTGAAGGATCGATTCAGTACTTTTGAGCAAAATTTGTCAACATGCTCGTTCCATTTATGATCTTCATCTAAGTGAATTCCTAAATATTTTGTTGTTTGGACTCGTTTAAGGACGGTGCCTACCATTGTTATTGCGCATATGTTCTGCGCATCTCGAGATACTCGAATTTCCTATAGGTGGTCTTTATTAATAAAGGAATATTTTTGCGCGGTTTAAAAGTATGCGGAGAAACCAGAACTTAGCAAGTGATCTTGGTATCCAAAAAGAAATTGGAGGTAACCAAGCATTTTTAAGAGATAATTAAGCTTCAATTTGTAAAAGAACGCCATACATCGCTTCGTATTTTACAGCTTTTTACCAACATTGTTGATTAATTATCCTCGAAAAATGCGTGGTTACCCTCAATTTTCTTTTTGGATTTCAATAACACTTGTTAAGATCTGCTTTTCCCGCAAATTCAGTAAACTGCGCAAAATACTTTTGAATTAGTAGGCACCGTCCTTAACATAACTGTTGCCAATCTTAATTGGATAGTCTCTTCCTAAGTTAGATAATTTGAAGGTAGTTGTTAAAAACATATACTCCGTTTTAGTAACATTTAAGCTTAACTTATTTGCAAAAAGCCAGTCCCTAATGCGAGTTACGTCATTATTTACCTTTGGCATATAATTTAGCAGTGGATAGAGAGGATGCATATATCGTGGTGTCATCGGCATACATGTGTGCTTTGGTATGCAGAAGACATCCAGGGAGATCATTAATATGTATTAAAATGCATTATTAAAAAGCAAGGAGTTCCCCCAGAGTCCCTTGGTTAGGCGGGCCCTTGCTGATGCTGCCTTGTCGATCCGGGTTTTTAGCTCGGTGTACAGGGAGGCGCTGCTGGAGATGATGAAGCCAAGGTAGGTTAAATCCTCGAGGGTGTGGTCACCGAGTAGGATGCAACGGGCTCTGCTGATATCTTGCCCCAGGATGTTTGTTTTCTTGAGAGTGACTGTGAGGCCGAACTCGTGATATGCGTAC
>NC_090888.1:42262292-42267292 GCF_036669925.1 Montipora capricornis | reverse complement strand
TAAAAATGTCTCTTTTATTTTACTTCGACTAAAAATATACACGCTATTAAAGCGCGGTGCAGTGGTAAAAAAAATCTTAACGACATCGACAATTTACACGAAGTTGTTGAAATATAAATATCATAAGTCAAACTGTCAACTCGCTGTACAAGATTGCGACCTTAGCAATCACGTTGTTTAACTTTCGAAAGAAAAACGAAAATCAACGAACAAAATGAAATACCTGCACATGCTAATACAGTTTGATTTGATGGATTTGAGGTCGACATGTGACTCGAGAACTTAAATAACAACACACCGGCTGATCGCTGAACATGTTTGTTTTCCATGGATAACCGTTTCGCTTGCTTTCTTGCACGACAAAATCTTCTTTCCTTTAAAATTGTCGCAAACTATTAGCATTCTTCGTTGATCCGGACCTTCACACGGATGAAAACTTGAATAACGTGAGGATATTTTCTGTGGCGTCTGATCGATTTGACCACAACTTTTTTTCTTTCACACCGGGTTCCATATGTGTAGTACATAAAATACTGCTGTCAAACGTTTTGTCAATGGTTATCTCGCCACAAAATCAATTGCGTGCTGATTCCCTTCTTTGCAATGTCAACAAAGCCTGCATTGCCACCCATCCCCTAACACACATTTCGCCAACCTCCCAGATTCTGGGAGACACGTGACCAGCGTGAACCAGGGTCTTCTCTCAACGACAATGGAGGCAGAGAAGAGAGACCCTGGGAACGAGGTTGATCGATGGGTTACCATATTTTCTTAGCAATGGTGCTCCGCGCGCGCGCGCCTTCGGCGCGCGCGGAGCTCCGCTATTACGTCTTCATGTCTTCTAATGTCATCATTAATTTTAGAGGCTTTTACTCTGAGAACCGTTTTGGACAACGGTAATTAATAAGTATATAGGGTAGTAATTCTACTATTTCAAAATTTTGATTTTTAGAACAGTAGTGTGACTTCATTTTTTTTCTTCACGTTTTGCCGGCTGCTCAATTTTCATTTGCATTCCTTTTGTAAATAAGAGATACTCTTCGGTAATGGTAAGAAAGGTTGTCACAGTGTGACTAGTTGCATATCAACGCTTTTCACTCTGGAGAAATATAATGTAAAGGCAACTGTTTTTTCCCTTAGTTGTGTGTTTGATGTGGGAGTGAAACAGTCCTAAATTCAAATCAGAGACTCTTTCGTATGCTAATACTGGCGTTTGGAAACTTTCAATTTGCAAATAAGAGAAATGCCACACAACCCTTCTTGTTGCTAGAGAAGTGACACTCCATGCAAAGAATAGATGACAAATCTCTGCCGACTGTTCAAAGAAAACGGTTGGCCATGTTCACCGTGATGCTGGTGTGAGTCGAGGGTCTTCGAATCAGTAATAAGGTAACTGAACTTGACGAACGAGACACGATGCAAATTTCGTGTTCACGTTAGTAAATGATACAAGAAATCCATGCGAATTCCCGGTTTTAACTCAAAAGCCTGTATGCTGTCTCAAGAGGAATAGTGTCGAGATTCAGAAGGTTGTTTATACCTTGAGCTTTGAACTAAAGTGCGGTCTTTGATCATATGCCGGTTGTTCTTGTAATTTTAAATGACGTATAAATCACCTTCACTATCCGTTCTTAGTTCAGTCCGCAACAGCTTAAGTGACAACTAAAAGGAAAGCCAAATGCAACCGTTGATTTAGTTACTGTAATGACTTCGTGATTACTAATAATGTTTCAATTGTGTAGCACTTGTCTAAGAATGACACCGGTGCGGCCGCTTTCCTCGTGCTCCGACGCTCAACAAAAAGATCCTTTTGTGCGATCTTTTGTCGAGTTCTTTTACAAGAAAGAAAATTGATAGATCAACATTGATCTAAATCGACTTCTTGGAGCCATTGTTTTGTGGCGTTTTAGTGGCCGTGTCGCTCAGTCAGTAAAAAATGGTTTTAAAACGAAACTGCTAAGGAACTTACCTGATGTGAACTCAGTGTTTCAAATTACTGCTTAGATGTACAAACGAAATGGTCGGAGAGATAAAAAAGAAAACGATTTATGGACATATGGAAGTAAAGATATCGGACGGCATAGGACATCATTTGTAAAATGGAATTAATAACCGCGTGTGTCTAAAACAGTTGACGAACAACACAGAGTTGTTTTCAAAACACTAAATATGATGCTCCTCAAAAACTCCCAGCGTTTCGTTAATACTGCCTGCCTTTCCTCAGTATAAACTGACAATTGAGAAAGAAGTTTGTTACATTCATCCGTATATAAATAATTTTGAAAGGCCAGTGCGTGCCAGCTAGGAGGTGTAGTGAAAAAAAAAATGTCAGTTTGTCCCAAGCGGACATACAATACTGAATTATCTCTTTCCCTTGTTCTACTTCTGTAGACCGGACTTTAACACCGCAACTTGGTCGTCTTCAGGAAATGACTTTACATGTTCAAATACTGTTCGACAGCCAGATGCTTCGGTATGGAAAATGTTGAGGTGATACCCCATTAAATGCTAAGTGTCTTAAAGACACTTAGCATTAAATTGGGGAATTGCTTTCGTACGTAATACGTGACGAAAGCAATTCCCCAATTTAGTTTCTATGGCAACCACAAATAGGAGTACTCCAAAACTCATCATAGCCCAATGTTTACTTTTCCATAATTAAACGAAGCTTATAAATATGACTATAAAAAACACTTTCATCGAGACTGGATCAAGATTTTTTTTTTTAGAGTGATTACAACACTGATTAAAACACGGAGGATCTTCTCCCAACATTCGGAATTCAATGATGAAAGTTCTCAAATAGGCCATGTCATGATTATGGCTCCTGGCCATGTTTGATATATCAATATTCCGGCACATGGCTACGAGGTTTTATGGCTAAATTTGAAAAATTATTTTGTTTAGAAATGTCCCTTGAGCTAGAACTCGGAGACGTGAAATTTGACCATAAAGCCTCGTAGCCATGCCTGAATATTGATCTATCGATCTCGGCCTATTGGGCTCGCCTTGAGACCTGTCCAATTTTGAAAACCTTTGAAACATCACTCGTACCTATTAATTTCGAAAAGCACTCGAGATTGTGTTATTTTCTATAGTAATCTATACTAATATGACAACACCTTCGACAACTATTGCACTTGCAGAGCGAAAAGGTTTCTGTTCACACAAGCTCGACTTACTGGGCTTGTTCGGTTTTTTTTTTTTTTTCAATCACGTTCTCAGAAATCAAGATGCAAAATTTTGCAGATTTCGAATCATTTTTGCACGGTTACCGAGATGAGAGTGCACATGGCTCTGAAGGACTACAAGGGAGTTGCAAGATTTCTCATTTTTCCATATTTGTGCAAATGTACTAATACGGGAACTAAAATTGTACTAGTTGCACTCCAATCATTAATTCTGTTGAACAATAACTTCTTACTAACCGAGCGCGAGGGCCTTACTGGGGAATATTGGCCCGAGGTCGTGGCAGTACGGACCGAGCGCAGCAAGGTCCGTACAAAAACGACCGAGGGCCAATATTCCCCAGTACGGCTCGAGCTAGCTCGGTTAGTAAGTATTTTATTATATGGTTTTTAAATTACCTTTTGCTTTGCTTTTGCAAGCCCGTAATCGGCCCGTGGGCATTACGGGAGAATAATGCCCTACAATTCAGTTACAATTAGCCAATTAGAGCGCGCGTTATATCGGCTACAAACACAAGCCATATAATAAATAGTGTTTACTGGTGCAAATCTGTTGAGTATGCAAACTAGAGACAGATCTCTTTCATTAAACAAAGTTCCGTCAAATAACCCCTCAAATTTATACCTTTAAGTCACCCTAAAGAGGAAGTAAATTGAAGACTTGAAGACTTGAACTTTACAATATCCGGTCAAATCCTTAGTTCTATAATTAACAGCGAGTTTCGCACTAATCGGCGATGCATTAACATACGTTTGCGTGTTGATTTGCTCCAATATTGCTCGAGTGCACTGGAGCAATTCAATTCTTTTCCACCACAAATGTCACCAACCACCACTGCCGTGTTAATGAAACGGCTATACACCAAACAAAAATATGCTCTAATCAAAATCCTAATATCCTGGCAAGAAATTAACAAATACGGTTAATGTCGGCGCAAACGAAATGCCTTTTTTGACCTGCAATCCCCGCTGGGCCATCTGCATATATGCATTTATAATGAAGTATATCTATTCCCAGAGGCGAACTTGAGGAATTAAATTTGGTACCCTCGCTGACTTAGCTAGGCTCCATAATAGCGAACACGTCAATGAGCAATGTCCCTACAAAGCAGACAATTGCTAAAGCGGCTTTCCTTTCTGTAAAATAGGGGTGAATTTTTTCCCGCATTGCGCAATGAGTTTCTTTGTCTTCAGGCAAATCCTTTCTTTTGTTTCTTGCTTTCGTAAATACCCTTGTGCTAGTGCCATTCTGTCACGCTTGTCTACTTCCAATGAAAAGGGCTGAACTCAACCCGCACAATCTGTTTCCTCCTCGATTAGAAATCAACACAAGGCTGTGACGCTAAGGTAAAAAAAATATCATTTTCCACTCTATAAAAGGTAGAAAAAGGACTAAATATGACCACTGCTGAACTTGATAATTGAGTGTGCCCCAGTTATTTTAAATAAGCGGATATGCCTCAAAGCGCAGCTATTAAGCACCCTGAGTACATTTACATATCGTCGATCGGTTTTATCCATCTCCTCCCAGGTTTAGCAGAGCTTTACAGAGCCTCAAGGTACGTACTGACGTTTCTCAACAAACGCAAGTCGTTTATATCAGAAAGGTGGTGAAGCAGAGCTCTACCAACGCCAAATAAGGTACCTAATGTTCACTTTGTTATCCGTGATACGACTGATATGTTTTGCTGGATGTATGCATCTAGCAATTCATTCGTGTAAAAATGACATTCTTCAGAAATACAAATTCATTGTAAAGTGCTTTGTGCTTTGCAATTCAGAATTTCCTATGACTAGAAAACGTGATACGAT
>NC_090888.1:42232292-42257292 GCF_036669925.1 Montipora capricornis | reverse complement strand
GAGGGCGGGGTAAGAGGGAGTCCCGGACAAGACTAGAATAATTGTGACGTGTGATGGTTGCCCTATTGTTTTAAACAAAAGTTCTTTGTGCAAATACAAAAGAGCAACCATAACACGTCACAATTATTCAAGATGGCGGCGCCCAGGAAATTTGAAAACCTGAAAACCAAAACAAGCGTTTTTGAAATTCATTTATTTCGGATACAAACGATTCCATTGGAAAACGTTGAACAATTTTGATTGTAAACATTATGTTAAATATTTTGAAGTTGTATTCTTGTTTTAGTGGAGGTTTCCTTTAATAAGGGCAGTGGGCAAGATTAATGACAATTCTTTCATGCTCATCTTTCCATTTCTTTATTTAATTTCTCTTGTTGGAACTTACCGACAGCTACAACTAATTCCACAAAAATAGATGCCCACATAGATACGCCCTGTCCGCAAGAAAAACCTTAAATTACAATGACCACAACCTCGTTTTCTGAGCCCGCGAGTCTGTGCTCCCCCAGCAAACAACTATTTCAACGCAAACCGCTGGTCAGTAACCTGGTTCTGGTCATTGCTGTCTAAGGTCTTCTTGTCCGCAATCCTTGAGCGTTGGTTCACTACAAAAGGTGCCACCTTGTTTTCATAGGCTCGAAAAGCACCCATTGTCAATTTCGATTACAAGTAAGAATGAATCAGAAGAAGACAAGTTAATCGGTTTAACACTGATTCATTACCAGTAAGCATATGTCCTCTCAGCGAACTATTTTGCGAAAGTGTTGGGGAATATTTGAAAAAACACTTATAAAATCATCTCACAACTTAATGATTCAAATTGGTGGATATGTTTGGTCTAATAACAATAAAGATGGTCATGCATGGGCAGTTTGAATAGTGAAATCCGAGGCACTCTTCTCTCCTGTGGCAATTTAAGAAACAAAGTACAAAAAAGAAAAGAGGAAATGTATGCAAATGCCACAAAGTGCGTTTTTAGTGATAAAAAGAAAAGACCGCTACAACTTATGGCATCGAGTCTACCAAACAGAGCCCTTTTCAAATGGGAATTTGTTTTTTATTGCTCCTTGACGACGCATTAAATATTGTCGGCACTGACAGATCATTGCACCTGTAAGCAGAGCTCAAGCGCAGAAGATTTAGTGCCTTTAAGTTGAACATTTCATGGTCACTGAATTGATGTATTTGTATTGTTCCATTTTCATTTGTGTGTTGATTTTTAGGATAAAATCCTTCTTCAATTCTGTTATCAGTCGGTTATCGGTCTACTAAAGTAGACAACTGAACCAACATTTGCGCTTAATCTGTCTTCAATTGTTAAGTGGTCTTAAGTTCATTTCATAAATCATGGAATCTGCCGTTTTTCAATCAGGTGAATGGACCAAATTGATTTGGGTTTAATGTAAAGTCAGTCAATCAAAAACCGCTCAAATGATTACAAAAATTGCGATTGCAGTTGCAATTGGGAAAGAGCGGTAACAAATTGTTTGGGCTAAAACCCACGTACTATCACAATTTTAATCGAATGGTCAAACTGAAGCACTTTTTGAGACAAGCTCACTCGTGTTGTCTCGTTGGGTTATATCGGTATTCTATCCGTTTTGATGAATACGTGCAGTTTGTAAGTAAGAAAGGTAAGTACAAAAAACATATTGTACCATTCAGTTTGAATTGAGATAGCACCACAGATATCAAAAACGCCGAAGAAAGGATCCGTAATTTCAGGCGAATTTCAACCCCAAAGTTCGGTCGAAGAAATACCGAATTGATTGTAGAGATTTGTAAATGATTTTCTACCTAGAAAATGCAAAAGGACGCTGACTAATAACAGATAGTTGCTGCACTGTCTGACTTTTTTCATAACTTGAATATCGACCATTTTATTTAAAAGCCAGTAACCCATGATACGAAAAGCCGATCCTTCTACTCCGAGGAGGCAGATTCTTTGAAACCAGAAAAAAAGAACATATGAGGAATGTGAAGTCTTACGCAAGAGGCTCCAACATCGCTAAACACGCTTGGTCTTCAAATCACTCTATTGACTTTGAAAATTCCCAAGTGATTGACAAGGGTTCTTCTCGTACCCGCAAGACACTGGAATCTTGGCACACCGCTTCGATAGATCATGCAGATAACAATTCTAGGCCGCTCCCTAATCAATACTCCATTCTTTTAAAAAAGAACAATTAGTTTTTTTTTTTGACAAATATTTTTTTCCCGTTTTTATATTCTTTTTCACACCTATTTTTGTATATATTGTAGTTGTCATCATTTTTTCCATTCATTTCCATTGAAGGCTGTAGCCTGACAGCCGAAAGCTCGAAAGTTTTTAACTGTATATAGCCAGTGAACGTTTTTTATAATTTTTTAATATGTTTTACCCTGGCTACGGTTCTTCTATTTTTGAACAATATTAACCTTGCAGAACTGAAAAATAAGTTTAAAATTCACTAGAGCCATGTTACAAGTAACAGAATCAGATTTAATAGCTTTGCAACTTTCCCCTTCAGCCGTCATGCAGAGCTGCTCAAAAGTATGTGACAACTTAGTGCGGAGGAAGCCAGCTGAGGATTGGTTATCGGAAAGCCCTTTCAAAAGATGCCTAACAGCGTTGGATCTGACCTTTCTAGGGGTAGGGTCGGTAGTCGGTGCAGGTCTTTACGTCGTCACTGGAGAGCTAGCACGTGACATGGCCGGACCTGCCGTCATTCTCTCATTTCTCCTTGCTGGATTTGCTGCTTTCTTCTCTGGAATTTGTTACGCAGAGTTCGGCTGCCGTATACCAAAGGCTGGATCCGCTTATATCTACTCCTATGTGTCAGTTGGGGAGTTTTGGGCTTTCGTTGTGGGTTGGAACATGATCCTGGAATACTATATAAGTGCAGCTAGCGTAGCACGAGCATGCAGCGAATACATAAATTCGTTTGCCCAAGGCTACATATACAGATTCTTCATGGAAGACATTGGTACGTGGAATGTTCCTGCCCTCGGAAGCTTCCCGGATTTCTTAGCCGCAGCTTTAGCCGTCACTTTCACTGTCGTAGTGTCACTGGGTGTGACCAAGTCATCTCTGGTCAACAAAGTCATGACTTTCATAAATCTGTCTGTCATTGCGTTCATCATTTTCACAGGTTTGTACTATGTGGATGGTAAGAACTGGACATCGAACTTTGCGCCCTACGGAGTGAGTGGTGTCTTGAGGGCAGCCGGAAGCTGTTTTTATGCATTTGTGGGCTTCGATGTCATAAGTTCCGCCGCTGAAGAAGCAGTCAATCCCAAGCATTCAGTTCCATTGTCCATCATTTTAACTCTAACAATCAGTTTTTTGGCCTACTTTGGAGTTGCCATTGTTCTTACACTTATCATGCCATATGATCAGCTAAATCGGTTTGCACCTTTAGCTGAGGCGTTCGCCCAACGCGGCTTCAGCGCTGCAAAATACGTAGTCGCAACTGGAGGACTGTGCGCAACAATAAGTACTTTGCTAAGCCAATTGTTTGCAGCCCCTCGTGTGGTGTACTCTATGGCGTCTGACGGATTAGTGTTAAACTGGTTTGCGCATGTGCACGAGAAGAGCAAAGTTCCAGTACGTGCATCGGTGACTGGAGGAATTTTGGTTGCAATTCTGGCGTTGCTGCTTGATATTAAACAGTTGGTAAGTTGGCCTTAGTAGTCTATTCCCTGGTTCACTTCATTTCTCTTTCGTTTTCAAAACGATACATCCGCAATGAAAAACATTAGAATGGAAAATAGTTTATTTATACAGTTAGAACGTCTTTACACTCAGCCTGAAAAGATGCAATGAATAAGTTAGGAAATCGTATGAACACTTGTTGTCAAGTGATCTGTCGAATAGTTTAGCCCAAGACTTACAGTTTGATACAAAATTCAATGGAAAGCAAGGTAAATTCCAGTACCTTCCATCCACTATTACTGCTGCCGAATGGCCACAACGGCAGCTAACGGCAACCTAGCACACACAACGCAAAACCAAAACGTGCCGTTTACAATACAAATGTAATTTGAATTTGCGTATACAATCCTTCTGCCAATTGACACCCATTACAATGGTACTACCCTTTGCATTTCTGCGACTTCAATTCCACTGAAGAAGCTAGGACTTCACTGACAAACTAACTATAAAGTCATTATTTCTCTGAATCATTCCCACTATTTTCTCTTCGCCGAGATCCGGTTAAAATCTCAGATCAGTTTAAAGAAAGCTAAAGAAATTAGCTTCTTTAATAACGTAAACTTACATCACTGAATATAAAGTCTTCTGCTTAAAATCCATGCATGTTAACTCCGCTTAAAGCACATCTAGCTCTTCGGATAAGATCCCTTATTTTTACATGGCGTCAGCGGTCACAGCTAATCCTTGTTTCAGCTTAAGTCGAAAATTAACTTCAATTCTCAAGCACTGATATTTTTCCTACAAGGAAAGTAGTCGGAAAAGGTACTGCGAAAAGGAACCGTTCCTCAATACTTTTTGGTCAGATTTATACAAAAACTATGGAGGGATAGTTTAAAGTAGCGCGCTTTTGGAAGTGTTATCTTCTGTTGTAGCTCCTTAAATTCCAACTTCCTTGTGTAATGTAATACCGAGCATGTGACCTGTTTGTACTGTTAACACACTCTAACAAGCACCTAAGCTATGGATTCCAAACGGCTTTGTTCAAAAAGGGAATTCTCTGTTGTTTTCAGGTTGAAATGCTATCCATAGGCACAATATTCGCTTACACCATGGTTGCAATCGCTGTATTGGTATCTCGCTACACACCGGGAGTTCAAAGCGTCCTACTGGAAAAAGGTGGCACCAGGGAGAGAACTAACAGGTGGTTGGAAAGTATTTGCTGTCGACCTGGTCAAACAGAAAGCAAAGATGGGGTATTACCGGAAGTCAGTTACCAGCGGATTGAGAGCAACTACGAAGGCTCCCCGGAAAATTTAATCAAACCTGATGAAAAGACAAGTTTTCGAGCCCGCGTCGGGACATTTGTGCTGACTTCATCCATAACGGGGTTAGCCATTTGCCTCACTCACACTGGTCCACAGTTGGTTCGAGGTGACGCATGGATAGTTTTTCTTTGCTCTGTTTTTGGATTAGTGATTATTGGCTCTTTAATATACATTATGAGACAACCTAGGAATTCCGCTACATTTCCGTTTATGGTACCAGGGATTCCTGTCGTTCCGGCGATTTCAATATTTTTCAATGTTCTGCTGCTAGTTATGCTCAATCACTGGACGTACATTCGATTCAGCGTGTGGATGACTCTAGGTGAGTGTTCACTATATCTTTTAAAAGAACCTTCGCCCCATTTGGGTTTCATCTATAGCTACACCCGATGTCGGTAAGAAAATCAATCATTGCTTTGTAAAAGGGCCATTTACGAGTTTATTAAACTTCATTTTCAAACTGTGAGTACAAGTCTTCCCAACAAAAATTTTAGTCTTCAATCACAATCAACACCGTTACTAGTTTCCAATATAAAAGGGTTACCTTTGCACTTGTTTTGAAAAGGAAGATGAAGTGATCGCAGAAGAGGCCTTTTGAAGAATCAAACTTTGAATTCTTCGAAGATCCGTCCGGGATGGTACATTCTTAACTAAGATACTTTTCTAGCGGCATCTTCATGAGTCCCCATATCCTGGTAATGTTTACATCTCAAAAGGAGAGATCCAATGCATTTCAATTTTCCGCGTTAAAGTGCTGCTGTGATCAAAAGATGACTTCCTTTTTTTCTTCATGTTTTTAAAGTGTGTTTGCTTAACAACCGAGTGGCAAAATTTTAAGCTTTGATTTTTATCTAAAGCCTGTTCACTTTGAGTATTTCACCAGCGATGGATCCGCCATTACTCACGTTCAAAACTGGCCGATTGGATCTCAGAGGGTTGGATCTAGGGAAAGGTGACGTCATTTACTCACTAGCTTAAAATTTCAGGATTTGAATGCATCTTATTTTATATGCAAAACACGAATTTAAAATCTATTGAGTCTTTGACGTCATTTTCTCAATTCAGTTCTCTCAAGATTTTAAGGTTAGTAATGGCAGACCATTAAATAGGAAAATTTCAGTTCAAATAAACAGATGTCTTTTTGAAATAACGGCGTGAAACTTGGGTCACTTACTGTTTAGTTAACATGGATTTGAAATCCAAAGAGAAAAGAATTGATTTTTCGTCATAGTAGCACTTTACTGCGATTTTCATAATTCTGCGTAATCTTACCTTCAAGCGCCAAACAGCAAACTGCGTTTTCGCTTCCATCAATCAAATTTCCGAACATAGCCGGGAAGATCGACTCCGCCTCCGGAAAGTGAATAGCCGGCGGTCGTTTTTCTCCCCAGCAAATACGTCTGCGTTCGCAGGCTAGAAAGTGAATTCGAGTTTTTGTTCCGTTCACAGCTCGAACACGATAATGATATGTTTTTAGAAATTATTCAGTAAAATGATTCGTACAGATTCCATCGCTTTCCATCGACGTAGAGTTAGAATGTACGAATGTACCGTGGGAACCAAAGATGCTGATTGGTGGGTTATGCCACGCATCAATTGATTTCGTCATGTGTTATTGGCGTCGGAAGTTTGATTGATGGAAGCCCAAACGCAGTTTGAAGAATTATGAAAAACGAAGTGAGTGAGCAGTGACCCAAAACTCTTATCATCGCGCATGCCTTCAAGAGATGGGCTTCTGCAACTGGTTTAAGACATCTCGTCCTTGAGCAATCAGGAATACAAAACACGTGAGCTCACATTTCCATTGCATACCAAAGAAAACGAAGGCGGCTGTGGATATGTACTAGTCTACTGTATTTGTTTTGTTTATTTATTTTTTATTTTTTTTCGACTTTAGGCCTTCTGCTTTACTTTTTCTATGGTTACAGTCACAGTATTCAAGCCGTCAGACCAAGCGAAGGATCAGAATCGCCGTTCATTTTATCACAGACACCAGATTTTGGCAATAAAGTTGAAGAATATCCACCATCATCATCTCGGTGACGGCGCTCTTCTTACCCAGGCCTATCACTCTTCAGCCTGGTTCGTCTTTTATGACGTCTTCATATTTCTTTTATGTCAGACTTCAAGTTAAGGCTGTATTCTTTTTTTAATAACATTCTTTTTAGAGTTTGAAATGTTCATGACCATTATTTGTTAAAATTCTCATAACTTCAGGCACTAGTAGGAAGAAAATAGGCAATTTGAACGAAACGTACACGATAGCTTCTTCCCTGGGTCCAGGTCACCCTAAACAAAGTCCAGGCACTGGTTCTTCAAAGGCCAGAAGTCATTATCTGACAGTTCCATTCTGTGCGGAAAAGATTTTAGAAGTTGAAGGGAAAAATATGTCAAGTTGTTGGTTGAGGGAAGGGTTTTCCCAGAGGCTGTGTAAGGCCTCTTTCGGCTTCCCAAAATCAACAAATTCAACTTCTCTGTAATTTGCACGCTTTATACATTTTTCTTTATGTTGTATTTGTACTCATTAACATTTATCGGATATTCATGTTCAGATTTGTATTTCATGTAAGGCCGGTGACACCCGGTTCAACATTTGTTCTTTAACAAATCGGTTGCAGCTCTTTGTTCAACAAATTTTGAACAGTGTGTCATGCAGTGTTGAATGTTGAAATAGACCGTTCAACGTGTTGAACGTTGTTGAACGAAATAGAGAATAGTTCTATTCCGTTCAACAAGTTGCCCCTTGTTGAATGGCGCTAACCAGTCGTATTCTGGTCTCGCGTTCACGTGAGTTGGAAGGTTTAAAGGGCCACCGACAACCACAAGTCTTTGCGGGCGTGCAAGCTATCGGCGCCATTTTCTGTAACACAGAAACTAGTATTTCTTGAAAAGTCAAATTCCATCGCCTCACATCGTCGCGTTTTGGATGCCCAGTAGCTTCAAACTTTGTTAATATTTTCCTTAATGTTTAAATATTGTATTTTTGGCGTTATTTGGGTGTTGTGTTCTTGTTAAAAGCGAAATGAAAACTGTGAAGAAAAGTCGAAGGCGGGGAAGGAAAAGCGCCATGTTATTTGGCTCACTACTTCAACCTTAAGATTATGGAACGAAAGGAGGAAGGCGTTTGGATTAAAAAACAAATCGAACAGCGAATTCGCAGAAGTTCTTCTTCATGGGATGTTTCTGAAGCGAACCGGCCGATTCGATTGCCCGGATAGTAACAACAGCAAAGGCGCGCAAAGGACACTGGTTGTCGGTGGCCCTTTAATATAGAGAATGGTGAAGAATCATCTTTATTTAAATGGAACCACGATAACATATGTCAGTTGACTGAGCGTTGTGACAAGTTGCCCTGTCTCTACAACACCAAATCGAAGGAGTACAGAAACAGGCACCAAATCACAGGCTCCCCAAGCTGAAAATACGTGGTGTATGCAACAGTTTGTGTATATAGAGAATTGTATGGGAAAATCATCGATCGTAAAAAAATTGTGTAAATAACTATCTCATTTGAAATAAAGTTTTCCTACCTCAAATGTGTGACCAACTTGTCTCTTTTGGCGAGTTTCGAGCCATTCTGACGCCGTTGAGTGAAGTCATCCGGAAGGCCGTTGCTGAAATAATGGGAAGGCCGGTGACTCCATCCATCGCTGGCCAGACCTCACTCCACAAATCGTTTTCTCCTCAACAGGAAAAGTCCCGAATCGCAATAAAAACAACAGTTCCATAAAGCCCAATAAATTTCACTCCAAATACGTGTGTTTCGGCGGCCGAAAGACTCGTGAAGAACGAAAACTTTGCCTTAAAATTCACCTCTTCGGCTTTCCTGAGAGGCTTGTGACCGGGTAGTCAACAACGGAAACTCGCAAGATGGTTTCAGCCTCAACTCTGATTGGTCCATTTGAATTTGACCGCGCGCTGGCAACACGACCGTTGTTGACTTGTGAGTACTGGGCAGTCAACAACGGTCGTGTTGACAGCGCGCGGTCAAATTCAAATGGACCAATCAGAGTTGAGGCTGAAACCATCTTGCGAGTTTCCGTTGTTGACTACCCGGTCACAAGCCTCTCAGGAAAGCCGAAGAGGTGAATTTTAAGGCAAAGTTTTCGTTCTTCACGAGTCTTTCGGCCGCCGAAACACACGTATTTGGAGTGAAATTTATTGGGCTTTATGGAACTGTTGTTTTTATTGCGATTCGGGACTTTTCCTGTTGAGGAGAAAACGATTTGTGGAGTGAGGTCTGGCCAGCGATGGATGGAGTCACCGGCCTTCCCATTATTTCAGCAACGGCCTTCCGGATGACTTCACTAAACGTCGTCAGAATGGCTCGAAACTCGCCAAAAGAGACAAGTTGGTCACACATTTTAGGTAGGAAAACTTTATTTCAAATGAGATAGTTATTTACACAATTTTTTTACGATCGATGATTTTCCCATACAATTCTCTATATACACAAACTGTTGCATACACCACCTATTTTCAGCTTGGGGAGCCTGTGACCAAATACATAAAGCACTGAGGCAAATTAAATTTTGCTCATGTGTGATAAGTGGTGCTACTAACTG
The DNA here is from genome assembly GCF_036669925.1 of Montipora capricornis. NCBI lineage: Eukaryota > Metazoa > Cnidaria > Anthozoa > Scleractinia > Acroporidae > Montipora > Montipora capricornis. The sequence continues at coordinate 42,247,768 of NC_090888.1, read as the reverse complement.
AAGCAGCTCCTCGAGGGAAGTGGTGTCCCGATGCGAATGAAATTCAGTTTCTGTAATTAAAATTGAAACATCAATGTTTCAAAGTTCCGGCTCCAGGGTATACTATACCCCAAACGATGTCATTTCTCTTTTTCAGCCATTCTCGAGTCCAAGTAGTGTGTTTGTTTATCTTTCTTTGGCAGCGTTTCAGGATTACTGATTTTTACTGCAACAAGACTCGCAGCGCACAATGACAACAACCTTTCGTCATCCGTCACTGATGATTTCCAAATTTGCCGCCAAATATGGGAAGAATTCTTAGTTCTTGTTCAACAAATGTTGAATATGTTTACAACCATTCAACAACTGGCAACATTTTCATTCAACAGGATGCAATATCGTGAAACATTTCAATGGCGGATCCAGGAGTATTTTAAGCGGGGTGTATTGAAAGAATCATACTCTGACAAAAGTCGAGATAGTTCAGGCTGCCACTTTGAATTTGTTTACGTTTGACATTAATAAAAATGTTCACGTCAGGTAAACAGTATCTGTTCCATGCAATAAAAAGCAGATAAATAGAAAAAAAGGAGCCAAAATGGGGTGGCTGGCCACCCGTACAATGTAAAATGTTCATGCACGTAGCCATTTTGATTGAAATACCCGTAGAGTTAAAGCACAGGGATTGGTATCGATTGTTTGCAAAGATGACGATCGTGGCGGCAAGGTTTGCTCCTTTTCCTCAGTAAAAAGTTCACTGAATTGTTTAATAAAGTCTATCAAATATATCCAAAATCCTTCCTTACGAATATTTGAAGTTAAAACGCCATAAAAGCAGGGGCCCCCAACGAGAATATAGTTCAAAACCATTAAACATAGCATTGTTAAACGTATTTTAGTATTTAAACGGTAGATGTAGGCATATTTTTATCCCCTAATTTTTTTTATCTGTTCGGATTCCCTAGCTGAAAGTTTAGTGATTCGAAAATTCTAGGGATCAAAATTAACCTTTTCGAAAATTTCAGCCAGAAAAAAGGCTCCCGAAAATTCTAGTTGACCCTTTTAGGGTAAAAATCCGTTAAAAATGGGCAACTATACCATTTTTTAGATGTTCGGAAACCCTAGGACAGTCAGGCAAGCACGAAATTTTACAACAAATGTTCCGAAAATTCTAGATCTCAAATCGTCTTCCGAACAGATATTTTCCGAAAATTGACGTTGGGTGCCCCTGTAAAAGCTTATTCGTTTATCCACCATGTATTTTCTCGGCTGTATCTACTCGTAATTCTTCTACGGGTAAACTGGTGTCTACCCCGGAAAAAACGGCTGGGTCTACCGGGTAAGATCGATGACGCCATCGCAAAATTATATTAAATGAAAAAAACATAGCGCTACCCGTTACCCTTACACCGATTTCGGGGTATTTTAAGGTCTCTAATTTTTACCCAATTTGTACCAGCAATTTTTCCTTTTCAAGGAAAACTTGCTGGTGAAAACGAGGCTTTATTACTTGTTGTCAGAAGTCCATGGGCGCCTGTTGTTGTGCTATCTACAGAATCAAATGTACTTGCCACATAATAGTTGCTGGCGTGGACGGTTTACTCACGCAACCATGAATATGCACACTTCAAGCACATCCAAGGTAAAAGCGTTTATGAAAACCGTTTCCCGGAAAGTTTTGTTATCCTATCACGCAAATTAAACGCAAGTTTCGAAATTCACTTGAAAATAAATACTAGGTCACCGCCGAACTTGTTTTTAAGATGTATCCATGCGCAACAAATGTCCTTCAGACGTTCCAACAGACATGTAATTTTCCACATACCAAATTTCCCTTCAACTATGCTTTTGTCTATATTGATAACACATCAAAAAAATTACGGAATATGGGACGTGTAACTGAAATGGGTTATATCTTAATATGGATGAGAGAAAAATAAATTTCGAGTCGAAGTCTCCTTGAAGTAATTTTTTTAAGCGCACCTTTAGATCTAATCATGGTATGTTATAGTAGTAATGAAGGAGTCAAGTCTTGAATATTCAAACTCTGTCATGTTATCCCGTCGATCACATTGAATCCATCCAGAAGAAGGTACCGTGTATAATTTTCCTTCCCTGTCTTCAAGGCCTTGGCGCTTTGCTGGTACAATACGCAATCGCAGGAATGATGGGTGGCAGTGTGTAATTAAGAAGGCCCAGATGGAAAACCCTCTTATATATTTCCTTTTCCCAACCCGCTGATCCTCAATCCCAAAGAGTATGACAAACGCTCTTGAGCCAGCTCTCTCGTAGTGTGATAGAGCAGATGAATAAACTGTAATTCACGTCATGTACTTTGCTTTCTGCGTTGTAGTTCGGGTTCTCTGCAATTAGGTTTAATCAGTGAATGGACATAATTCGAATTGGTTTAACTCGCTTTTTTACGTGATAACCGAAAAACTCGCTCATGCGAAATACGTGAAGAAAAATGCAACCATGAACCGGGCAAGGCCTCGTTTTGCTATATTATTTGGTGTCCTCAACTTTTATTTTGACTTTCCTAAGCAGACTTGGGTAATCGGAACCATTTCCATTTCAGTTTGGCTAAGAAAGTATTTTTTTAATCGATATCGAGGTACCCGGGGTCTCTTCCGGCAGTGCCACATCCCGTTTCCCTTAGATCCTCGAGATGGCTGGGATGCAGAAAAAGGAACTTGAACAATTATAAAATCTACAAAAGAAGAATTGAAGAAAAATGAAAGTGAGAATTATTATACCCGCCTTTCCCGTGTTTGCCTCTGGAATTTTCGCGCGTCCGAAACTCAGGGAAATAATTAAACCACAAAATTTTAAATTGGCTCAAATCACTAAACCCCCACTAAACTCTCGTTGCTTGGCCATCGTTGCTTGATTAAACGTAAAACACAAACAGCGGTGATAAACTTGCTTTACCAACACGTTTTATAAAGACTTGACGTTTTGTATGCTAGGCAACAACAAAACGACGTCTCCATGACACAAAAACGGAACTTTTTAACTTGAGGCCCACGTTTAAAATGATCTGGCACACGTCTGGCATTGGAAACATAACATTCAGAACATTGCCGTGTCGTGAATTGTGTCGCGCAACAGTTGTGTAGATTGAGTCCTTCTTGTAAGTGTTAAAACTAGTTTGAGCCTCCTTAAGGATAGCGCTTGTTTATGGTTAGTGTATGTAAGCTAAAAATTAATTTCTTTTTTTCTTTTTGTTGCTACACTGGGAAAACAATTTCACCTGCCTCGCGTGTTTTACTCGCGGGCAAAGCTATCTCTCAGAAGAAATGTCTTCTTAAAACTTAGCATTGATTAAAAAAGGAAATGCCAAGATGCGAATTCTGCATGATTTGGAGGTACAACTGACGCCAGCAGCAGCGCTAAAAACAACAAACTCCCACAATTTTTGCACAAAAACACTTTTCCCGGCCTGTGTGGGTTGTTAAGAATTAAGCAATATTTGTGGCGGCAGTAATATCTGATCAGACCGCAAACTCGAGGTCAAATGCCCTTTTTTATTTTTGGGATGTTAAGAACAGCGAAAATTGTTTGATTCTGCCGGTAAATGTTGTTTGCATCGTCAAGTGCAGGCCATTTTAATCTTTTGTGACGCTATTTTCAATATTCATTCACTCCGTGAAACACCTACGTTTATGTCAGCTAACCGGAAAAAGTTCCCTTTTGTTTAGCTGATAAAACCATACCACCCAACTTAGTCCTAGGGAAAACATCAAAATTACAACTTAACAAGGCCCAGCTCCATCGAAGCTCTTGAAGCCTAATGGAAATAGCAGCACTATTTCTCTTTTTTTTCTTCGATATTGTTCGTGTTCTGACCGACACGACACTGATTTCATTAAATAGAAACAATGGCTCTTAAGGATGAGACAGATGTTGTCATCATTCGGCCCTGTTTGGGATCTTTACCGCGCCATAGGGAAACAACACTATCAAGGGCGCGTGATTTACATGTATACACTTCTGGCGAAGCGGTGGTACCAGGTATATGTAACATGTAAATTTTGCTGTTGCTGTGACGTTACACGCAGTGTCGCGAACAATTGGTCGTGGGCCATTTGTTATCGTACGTCACAGGATGAGTGTCATGCAAATTTATCAACAATTCTGAATATCGCATGTCAATTAAAATTTTTGATTCGATTTTCTAATATTCGCCGTTTCGAGGCACTCCGCAAGTTTTCAACTAAAACTTCTACTCGCTCTTGTTGTGACGAAGATTAAGTTTCTTTACCCAAGAACGGTTTGCCCCCTCTCTGAGGGAGCGAATTTAATGATGACACTAATTTAGAGACGTTTTTTAGGCAAAGGGAGGTTTCTAAAACTTTCATCAATTAGCCATATTGAAAACTGAAGACCCACTGGGAAGAAAGCGTTTTACGGTGTTTAGAGATCTTCAATGATGACCCTCGTGCGATTTCTTCGGCTTCTTACTCGGCGAAAAGAAATCGACAACGATCTCTCAAACTCTCAACTTCGCCGATGCTTGAACGTATTTGATTTAACTTCCATTGGCGTCGGAGCGACTGTGGGAGCGGGCTTGTACGTTGTTACCGGACAAATAGCGAGAGATGTTGCCGGACCGGCCATCGTGTTGTCTTTCTTCATCGCAGCTGTTGCGGCTTTTCTTTCAGGGATTTGTTACGCGGAGTTTGGTTGTCGAGTTACGAAAGCTGGCTCGGCCTACATTTACACTTACTCTTCTCTTGGGGAAATTTGGGCCTTCATCATCGGTTGGAACATGATCTTAGAGTACGTGATTGGAACAGCTTCGCTTGGTAGGGCAAGCAGCGAGTACATTGACTCCATTGCTGGAGGAGTGATCCGGAAGTTCTTCATCGACAACATTGGACAGTTTAATGCAACAGGATTAGGTACCTACCCAGACTTTCTGGCGTTTGCTCTTGTGCTTGCTGTTTCTTCGATCGTCGCCAGCGGAGCCAAACATTCCGCGGTATTTAACAAAATTGTCACGACAGTAAATATGTTGGTGATCCTGTTCATCTTTGCTGTTGGCTTGTTCCATGTCAACCCAGTCAACTGGGCTGGCTCCCATCAGTTCCTGCCTTATGGGGTGTCAGGAGTCTTAGCTGGAGCTGCTAGTTGCTTCTACTGCTTTGTCGGTTTTGATGTGATCGCCACAGCAAGCGAGGAGACCATCAACCCTAAGAGGGCCATTCCTCTCTCCATCATGTTGTGTCTTGTTATTAGTTTTCTCGCCTATTTCGGCGTTGCCGCCATATTGACATTGATGGTGTCCTACGACAAGCTAGACAAGTTCGCCCCATTACCAGAGGCTTTCAAATCGGCTGGTGTGCCTGCAGCAAAGTATGTGATAGCCGTTGGAGGTCTCTGTGCCTTGGCAGGATCTCTCATGAGTGGTATATTTGCTGTACCCCGAATCATGTACTCAATGGCTTCCGACGGTCTTCTATTCAAGGTTTTCTCTAGAATCTACGAACGTACAAACGTTCCAGTCATCTCTATCGCCTTCGCTGGGCTTCTGTCAGCCATCCTAGCCCTTCTGCTGGACTTGAAGCAACTTGTTGAAATGCTTTCCATTGGCACCTTACTCGCTTACACCCTTGTTTCGCTCTCTGTACTCGTCTTGAGGTTTCAGCCCGGAGTGGAAGACGTAGATTACGACGAAGAGACCTCGAGCTCTGTCCGAAGTTATAAAATCATATGTTGCCAGAAGACGCTACCTGAATCAAAAGGTCCCGAGTACAAACCGCTTGGAAATGTCACAGGTGACAAGAACAAAGACAAGAAAGACGCGGAAGAGCCCACAGACGCCACAAGTCAAATTGCAAACGCTGCTGTCTCCTTGATAGTTGTAAGTCTCGCGGGTTTCTGCGCTCTTTTGATAGCAGGGTGGGGAGCATTAGGCGATGGAGAAGCATGGGCCATATTCACGGCAAGTTTGCTTGGCCTTTTCATCATTTTTGGTGTGGTGGTTATGCAGTTACAACCCAAGAACAATGCGAGATTCCCGTTCAAGGTTCCCTGTGTTCCAACGCTACCCATCGCCAGTGTTGTTGTCAATTTATTCCTACTTCTAAAGTTGTCACCGTGGACATGGGTGCGATTCGGAGTTTGGATGGTTTTGGGTAAGATGTTTAATTATATTTTCCCCAATACTTTTTCATGTGATTACCAATGCAGTTTTTGTCGAAAATTTCTTTCTTGTAATGTCTTTATTCTGATAACATTACACCAACGTCAGAAAACTCAAAAATACGTATATACGTATTTTTTTGTGCGATGTGTTTTAATCTTTTCAAAATCAATTTAAATTTTATTTCCCAGAAATTTTTTTTGGTCGGTTAAAATTTTAATGACACATTGCAGTTAAAGCAACGAAGGAAGATAAAGATTCGCATAAAATCTTGTTTTGATATTAGCATACGTTAAACGCGCACCTACAAGTGTTTTTTGAAAAGCCAGTTAGAAATGTGTCAATGAATTAATTCGGTGGTGAGGCAATTTTCGAGCAAGGTGTTTATTCAAATGCAAATCGATTGCTATTGCATATCAACATGTACGTTGCGTCTGAGACTAATGAGCTGTATCCCAGTGATCATTTCGAATTGAACTATTCCTTTATAAGATGTAGTATTTTATCGTTGCAACTAAATATTCATGCAGAATTCTAGGCCACTCGACCCGTTGAAAGCAATGCGGATGTTATATCTCAGTTGTAAACAAAGCTTTATTCATGGGGGAGTAAAGTTCTACGCAGTTAAAATAATTCTTACAACCCAAAGGTTTTAAGGTTTATCTACTTTGCTAATTTCGTTTTACTCTACGCTTTTACGAATTTTTTTCCCATTTATGTCTTTCTCGCCTTCACCTTTATTCTTGACAAACACAAAGCGGAAGAACATTAAGAACAATATTGTACTTCTTCTTGACTCGACCAGTTTCATGTATTTATTTTACTTTAAACAATATTTTTCCTATACTCGAGTTTTAGCCCATGCATCCCACGTATGTTTCCATTCTGAGTATTAAGGTCCACCGACCTCCGTAATTTAATTGTAGTCGTTTATATACCAAGTTGAAAAGTGAAATTGTACTGAACGACATTTCGTTTCAACAGTGGAGTTTGTTTGGATACAAAGCAAGGTTTGAAATATTAACTGGTTTTACCAATTTTTAGACTGACTGGGCATTAAATGAAAAAATATTTCCTTTCAATTAAAATACATGTTAACCAGCTGCAAGATCTTTTTAATCCCTCCCCCACAGACCTACAAAAGCATTTCATTTGAAACCAACCAAGCTTTAAGAAGTTTCCTGTTTCGTAGTCCAAATTATGTTTTCTTTTGTTGCTGTTGTTTTTTTTTTTCCATATATAATCCATTGAAAGTCTTCGGATCTCAAATTTTCCTGTTTGGTCACAAAGACGAATTGATGGACTAAACCGGAATTTTTTTTTCTTTTCTTGACGATAACAATAAAAAATTATAATTTGCCATATTTAGTCTCAAAATCGTTGTTAAGGTGTCGGTAAAGGAAAATGAGGTATCCGGGGAAAAATGAAATTGTCGCGCCGCAATTTTTTGCATTGGGTCAAACCATATATCATATTAAAGCTAATAGATTGAATTATTTGAATAAAGTTTTGGTTTTTTGGTATTTAATATTGCCTTTTAGTTTTGAGGCCTCAAATTCAGACTCACCGAGTCTACTACAGAAGCTCCTGCCCCTTCGCTTTATTGTGAAAATAACCGCACTTTCAGTTGTTCCATCTTAGTCACAGATAAATGTACTCCAATACTGTGTGAGAAATTTTTGATATGTTAAGAATTGAAGGAAATCAAATTTACTTCACATCCCACCGATTCAAGATTTGCAAAAACAAAAAATTTGAGCGAGACGCCCAAATTTACCTTGAACGAGACCTTAAGTAATGGTCCGGCTAAGAAGCAGGCAGCCCAGCGGCAAAAGTACTTAGAAGCTGCTGCTCCAATCGAGTCATCTGATTGGCTAATATCGGAAAATGTCGAAAAAAGATGAGAAAAAAATGAAAAAAAAGCCTTTTTTGGATTTCTTCTTCCCCATGCCCTTGATCTCTGTCTCTCGGCCAAATTTGGGCATTGTTCTATGCGCCATTCGCCAATCGGCAAATGGCGCATAGAATCTTGACGATATTTACAAACATAGTTTTTGAAGGCATAATGATTTGTTCTACGAAACAGAATCTAATTTTTTAGACGGCAAGTCGATTACATTTTTCATTGAAATTCAAATTTCGCGCTTTTAGCTGCTTACACCAATGGGAACAGCCGAACTTAATTTGATTAAAAGTGTTGGCACATTTTAACTAACCGACGCTATTGCCGCGGGCTATTGTTTTTCTGCCTGCTTCTTAGCCGGACCATTACTTAATTGTGAAGGGTCGAGTTTCCTAGTTTATACTCTGACACGATTACACTTTTTTTTGAAATCGCGCAGGTGTTAGATAGAAAAATAGATTGCTGTTTCCTATTTGCTTTAACGCGACACGTTTTTATTGAATTTTTTTGTTCTTTTTTATTGCTCTGTTTTCAGGTGTTTTGTGGATTATATTAACGTGGGTTATTTATTTATACTTTTTTCTTTTGACGCGAAGCAAATTTGGTGCTCTCGGTTCACAAATGATCTTCCATTAATAATCACTTTCATCTTTTACATATACGAGAGGCATAATAGACAGACTAAAATGACACTGCAAATCTCAGAAATCGAAATTCATAATAAAGCGGATGTGGAAACGCATTTGTTTTTCGAATTTCAGTTTCGACTGTTCGATATTTTGCAACCGTGCTGACTTCATCTTTCTTTCATCTCTGTTAGGTTTTATCATTTACTTCACTTATGGAATAAGAAACAGCGTCGAAGGAACTCCTAAGCAGGATGCCAATGACAATGATTTTATCCTTCAAGGGACTCCAGATATTGAACAAGATATGCACGAAGTGCAACCCACTCAAGTCTCTGAAGACAAACAGCCTTTAACTTCGAGCCTCGGCGATCAACAGTAATGTATGAAATAATATACATGAAAAATTTTCTCTATTGTGATTGGCTAAGAGAAATGCAGTTTCCAGGTAACATAGTGCAAAAAGATTTAACAAACCAAGCATTCTGATTGGACAATGATCAAAGAAAGTCTCGGATGGCCAAGCAAATGGGAGCAACGGATGGTGCAATTTTTAGCATGATCCCCGTGCGTTTCTTCTGATTAATTATGATAATTTCATCTTGACATTTTTTCATGTATATTATTGATAAGTAATCCCATGGTTTTTCTCGTGCAATTTGGAATAAATAAGCACTCGTAAACGTTTTCAAAGACTACAAATTTCACGTGTCCTAAGGATGTTTTGTTCTTTAAAACAAAATCTCGTCCTTATTTATTCCAAATTGCACTCGAAATCATGCGATTACCCATAATAACAAATACGAATATATGTAAACGTTTATTGGTTGTTTCCAGTTACATGAAATCACTATTTCAAGAATCGAAAGGTTGAATACTGTTTCGAGAAAGGTTGCCCAAAAGAAGCATAAAAGCGTACGCGACAATGCCGGAAGGCATTATGGTAAACTTCCAGTTTGAGTCAACGAATACATCATAGCAATGCTATCGAAAACGTCATCTTGAAATACATGCTCACGCTATGTTACCGACATGGAGATATGAGTGAGTTTCAAAATTCAGTCAAATGATCCACGCCATGAATTTTATAGCAAAGGGTTAGGATTCACAGAGAAAGCATGATTCTGAAGACCTAACCTTACTTAATTCATGTTTTTTTCCAGAGAAAGTAGGAGAAATGTACCAAAAATCGTGGCGCACGTGCAGAGCCATCGTTTTTGCTTATGAACCCTTTCGTTTTTGGATGTGTTTTGGTATCGTGATAGCGAGAGAGAGCTTCAAATATAAGCCTGTGCGTACTGCCACGTCATCAACGCTGTATCCCAAGAACTCTTTCATTCAAAGAGCTCGCCACCGTAGGTGTTCACTGGACGGTCGTGGCATCTTCGACCTGGGAGTTACAAGTTGAATTTATTTTATTGAATATCTCCCATATTACCTTTCAGCATTGTCGCGAACGCTCTTACGCTTCTTTTGGACAACCTTTCCCTAATCAGCTGTAAACAAACAACATATGTGGCCCATCACTCTCAAAAAGGAGAACTCAAATTCTACGTAATTTTGGTCTCTCGTTAATTTAAATAAATATTAAAAATGGATGGCTTTATTTTAGAGTTGAACCCAACCTTAACCTTGCCAAACTGCCAACTCTATACGCCCACCCCTATAATCTTTGGTCTGAATCAATCTCCCAATTTCATAGCTATTTAACTGTTTGTGGACTTTCTACTTCTTTAAACCTAACAATGAAGATGAGAGGTTTAGTTCATGAGAATGTAGGTGCCTTTAATGACAAAAACCCGTTTTGTGGCTGTGCTGAGAAGCAGATTTCTCGATGTCAACGCTTGGAAGAATTTGTTATACACCATAGTTGTCCACTATTGGCCTACCAAAAAATCATACCGAATTTATATATGAAATGGAGTTAGTACCGAAAGCAAAGACTGAAGCATGGCAAGCACCTCTGCAAACTAACCATTTCAAATCGGGAGTTAGACCTAACTACTTTTGATTTACGGTTTTGCGATTCGTAGCCTGAATAACTTTAGAACAGTATGCGCTGTTACAGTAATAAGGTCGAAAGCGAAAACGGCTTCATTTTGAAGGTGCATTCTTCTCGAGTTTTGGGTGCTTTGTTTTCGACTTGAGGTGCTTCATGCATCCTTCTTTAGAATCTTCATTAAATTCAAGGCCTGTAAATTAATGTCCACATGTGCCGTGTGTTTGTGGATTTTGTAAATACCGCGTAATTCTTCTGAAAACCAATAAGTGAAAACATTTGAGAAATGAGGAGGCCACAGTAAAGACAGAAAGGAACAAAGACAGCCGAGGTATTCTACACAATCTGGAAAACTGATGAATTTCCTCGGATGTTTGATCAGATTAAAAATCGAAAGTATATTATATTATAAATTAGACCCTGGGAATCCAGTCTTCCTATACATCAATAAGTGAATGGAATTTCAGCTCGTTTTAATAAAGTATTTATTGTTATTTTTGTACTATAAGTTAATGAAGGAAATTACCATTGGATATACCGTATTATTTTTTTGTATTGCGTTGACGCAATGAAATTTTCTTTTGTCTTATTCCTTGAGTTCGCTCATTAAGAATTGGAAAAATCAAAATTTACTTCCTCAAACTGACACGAAGACACACTATAAAAGACATGGTACCTTAAGCAGGTGCAGACGATTTGTCAATTGACCGTGGACGCATACAGAGCTCTGTAAAGCCTGGTTTTCACTAGCAACGCAAGCACAAAGCGCAAGCGTATTAAAGCACAGGCGCCCCAAGCTCACAACGCGATTTTGCAATGCATATGTCAGTGCATATAACTATTATGTAGTAAGAGAGTTTAATAGTAAAAAGAGTTTAAAATTAAGTTAAGTTGAAAAACCGATTGTCTTTTTCTCGCAGTAAACTTTCCCTACATCAAATATGTTGTTCACTTCTGTTTTGCTTCGATTCATCAGCCATTGTTGATATAGTGAAATCAGTACTCGTTTATACACTCTCAAGCGAGTACTGATTTCACAATATCAACAATGGCTAGTGATTTAAGTAGCTGATGCTACTGAGAACGAACGTCGACATGGGCATTAAAATCAACCACGGCATCCGCCATTTTGTTCAAATGCTCAGACGCGGGGAATATGGAACGAGTGCTTTATTATGCTGTGTTTCGTCTCACACAACGCAAGCGAACACAAGGAAAAGGGAAATTTTATATCCTTGTGTTTATGCTTGCGTCAACCCCGTTTTCACGGTGAAAGTAGTGCTCGTACGCTTGCGTGCGCTTATATTTTGGGTTAATAAAATAGCCCTTTCAATTACAAAAGAAGAAGAAGAAAACGCGAATGTACATGGAAATTAATGAAAGGGTATAAGGTATTATGTCAGTTGGAGTCTAGTCATCATTTTCCTTGCTTACGAATTGGGTAAATTTTCGAATCATGTAATCTGAGTTAAGTATTGGTTTTCTTTACAGAGCAGTTTTCAATTTAGTGTGTAAACCAAACACGAAAGTGATGACTTCGACCAATAACAATATTTGCAAACAGTGCATATCGTAGCAATTCCATGTCACTTGCTCAAAGCCTGGCTTTTGGTTTTCTTTCTCATTGGTTGATAAACAAGCGCGGGATTTTTAAATCAATCACTAAACGTATAGCAATTACAATCCTGCAATTACGTTCGACAGTCATTTGAAAACTGCTCTTAAGCGAGAAAAGCAATTTTAGGATATTCTTAGTAATCAGAGGCTAAGTTAATTTTAACGCGTAACTGAATATTACCCCATGATATCACATTTTGATCGGTGAGTTTAAGAATCTAGACGGCGAATTTAACAAAGCACATGCCTCTGAAGTTTGTTATGAGCAAACTTTTTAACTCGTAGATACACGCTAATTCTTTAGGGACGTGTACACCCGACGACTTTGAAGTCATGTAAGTTGCTCGGAACGTCGCTGAATTGCATTTAAAATAGCAGCGCAGCGCCATTCTTTTTCTCAATTAACCTTTTGTTTTTAAACGTCCTCGTCGCTCTTAAAGCCAGGTTTTCACTTTCGACGTAATCACAAGCGTCTTATGCTAGTAAAAAGACATAAGAATCAAAATCAACCACGGCATCCGCCATTTTGTTCAAATGCTCACACGCGGGGAATATGGAACGAGTGCTTTAACTGGCCAGACGTAACAAATTTCCTTGTGCTTATGCTGCGTTTCGTTTTCACACGACGCAAGCTACGTAAGCATTAGAGCAATTAGAAGGAAAAGGAGAATTTGGATCCTTGTGCTTGTGTTTGTGTTTGTGCTTATGCCAGGCTTAAGTTTCCTTAAACTCTCTTTTAAATTAAACAAGTATTTGCGCGCACACTGTTAAGTTTGTGTCGTGCATTTGTGGATTAATCAATAAACTTACAGAAGAAACTTCAAAGGTGCGGAGCTTTTTATTTCGTTTTTCGTGGGAAGGGGGGTCGTGTAAAGCGAAGAAAGTGTTTGTTTTAAATTTTAGAAGACGTTTTGTCTATGTTTTAGAGGGTTGATTGGCTTTTAAAACTAATTTTCCCCTCTTTTTTTCTGCGAATGGAATCATAACTTTGTTACAATGACGCAACACAGTCTCTTGGGTGATATTCATCATGTAATATAATTTACACAATATGCTTGTGCTTAGGCACAGGGGATGATTTGTCAATCAACGGTGTACGCATACAGAGCTCTGCGATAATTTAATTTGTTCAATAGAAAAGCCCAAAAAAGCTCTAACGGCAGCGTGTCCGTAACATGTGATAAGATGTTATCTGTCTTTCTTTTTTAAAATCACGAGTAACTTTTCTCATCCTGGAAATATCTTTTTAAGGCTTCCGTCTTTGTGTTGCTGTTTGTTCATCGCCATCTTGGATTATCAGTCGTATTTGAATGATTTCGAACAAAAACAGAGGTCTTTTATAGCGCATCTTCGAGTTTAAATGGATTATCAGAGAGAGCTACAAGTTTATAACAGCCGCAGGGAGCACGAATTGGCAGAATACCCGGCCACTATTGCAGTCTTGTAGCGGCATCCTTTGAAGAACGAGGCATAACAATAGACGCTATTTATATCCGGGTATTCTGCAATTTTGCCAATGAAGAAAAGTAAGCACGTTAACCAGCAACAGACGGAACCGGAAGTGAACATAAGGCATCCAGAACAGTAGTCTCTCCCAAATTTTTAAACTAATCATCTCGGACAGTACTTAGTAATATATCTGTGGTAGTGTCGAAGCAAGTTAAAAAGAAAAACAGGACTATCCTTTATAATTCCAGTTGAAATCCGTGGCTCGTCGAAAACGCCGCGTGCTTGAGCCACCTGATGAAAACATTGTGTACTTACAAAATAGGCACGCATTGCGTACGTGTGGTAGTGCAATAAATGTAAATGTGCTTAGTTGACCGCTCCCTCACTACAAGGGCTTTTCAGGATCACTCGGTTCAATGGGATCGGACCGAATGCATGCAGTAACACAGTAACTTAGTAACACAGCGCTTTATTCCATATTGTCAACTGAGCTGCGTTTTGTCTTCCAGGATATTGTCTTTGCGTATTACGTCCGTATATTATTATAGTGCCATGGTAGATGTCTTAGGTAAATAGCCCCCTGAGAAGACATGTGGTTACTAGCAAAATACTAAACCCATTGACTTCGAGGCTGACATGTTGATCAAGTTCCCTTACAACTTTTTTTTTCACGACAAGTTTAAGCGTGCACTCTGAGCGTCTGGCAGCTTTCTAATACGAAAGTTCACCGAACCTATGTCCTGTCCGGCGGAGTAAGTATCTGGATGGGAGACCTCAAAAATATATCACTTTGCGCCAGAAACATAGGACCAAAAATTCTATTTTAACGCTCAAAAATGCAAACTAAGCAAGGCACAGATTTTGTTAGCCTGCTTTAAGCGAAGCAAATATGGATGCAAAAGTAAATAAATATTGATAAACAGTTTTTAGGTAGAGCAGAAGGAAGTTTTCAGGACGGTCCATCCAGAATAAAATATTTTGCCATCGGCAACAAAATTTGTGACATGAAAACAACAAATTTTGAACCGCCAATATAAAAAGTTACCATCATCGAAAGACATTTTGGTAGATTTTTACTACGTTCAATTTTCTATTGTACTTTTGGCTGCACAAGTAAATCGCAAAATCGAAACGACATCGAATTCAGCGAACGCCGTGATCATGATACCTTGCGTGTTTACTCGCGAAACAAAGGGACACATCTGTGTCAAAATGCCGGCAAGACACCGGGTTTTTGTTTTTGTTAGTTTTTTTCTTTCTTTCAAGTGCTATAAAGTTTGAATTCGAATTCAACACAAAGATCACAATCGCCTAACTCCTGGGGTTGACCATCATTTTCTGCAAAGTCACAAATTTACTCTCCTAGACAAGGTTATTTATCACCTGTTAATTCCATTGTTTTGGACATAGCAGCTACTTTATTATTCGCCAGCGTCACAAATTATTGCGAATTTGGGGCTCATTTTGTTGAAACCCAAGCACTTTTCCAACAGACCTGTTTATTTTCGTGATCTATGCACGTGCTGCGGGCCTATATGCACTACGGACACTCTTACGTTCTTACAACCCGGTGACATAGTGTTTAGTACACTTGCACTGCACTACCACAAAAACGTAATAGCACTTAAGTTCCTTGAAAGTCTTCGTGAAAGACGTATCTATTTCCCTGATGTATTTGTCTCTTTCAAATTGCGATGAAGACCCTGGGAAATACGTAGAATGAAATTTAACCTCTATAGTTGATTTAGTTTTGAA
>NC_090888.1:42222292-42227292 GCF_036669925.1 Montipora capricornis | reverse complement strand
CTATTCTATGATTATATGGTCATGCATGTTTAGCGATGTTTCATCATCCTTGATCACACTTTTGTGCGGAGCCTAAGATTTCTCATTTGTTCCTTTTTTGTTGTTTCGGACGACCTTCCCGTTTCTCCAATGTAGGGTAGACTTTCAAAACCGGACTGAAATAGCGAAGGACAAAAGAATCATTGTTATTCCGATTACGCCTTGCTGATTAGGTATTGTTACATTCGCGAGCAACCATACAATTTATTTTAAAAACGACGTCGGTTGTCGAACCGCTCAGAAGAATTCTCATAAAGCACGACATACAATTCACCGAAAAACCACTTCGAACACTCAAACAAGAATTCCTTCACCCAAGAACAGATTGGCTATTGATAAGCAAACCGACGTCGTTCGTAAAATAACAAACGAAACTGTGAAGTTGATCTGTTCGGGAGTCTACTGTTCTTCACTTCATGTGCGGTTACTCAGTCATCCCTGTCTCGAGCCGATATCGAGATAACAACAAAATCGAACATTTTGCGACATAGTGTTGCCATAAGACGGGACAAACAAGGCATTCGTGAGGGGAACTTTTCAGCCTACAATGCTACAATGCAATGAAATTTTCGAGAGATCGAGGGAAATCGATTAGCCGCTGTCAATGCTTTCTTGATCAAACCGGAAACATAATCGCATGCCTGGTGCTTTCGAAGAAGAGGTAAACAGCAGCTGGGCATCTTTTTGTGGTCCGTACCTTTTCGTTTTATGGCAATTGTAAGTCGTTTTTAGATTCTTTACCCAAGAAGGAACACGTTTATACGGATTCTTATATTTTTTGAAATGCTAAAAGGCACTTAACAAGAATATGAGCTAGATTAGTTAATATGTCTTCCCGTCTCTTGTCAATAGAGGTCAATAGAGGAATATTTATAGCATCGGCTTTATGAGAAACCGCAAATGGCTGGTTGCTGCTCGTCATGAAAGCATGACAATTCTCATATTCCAGCTTTTTTCGCTTTTTCGAGAAGTTGGTCGATATCTGTACGTAAATTACAGGTTAAAAATGACCCAAAATCACAAAAGTTGAAGGTTTGCCGCTTGACGCAAACTAGTAGATCTCTCGAATAACTTGTCTGTGTAGTGAAAATTGAGACCTTTAAAAGTGTGTGGTGTGACTTGTCTCTCAGGGTTTTTTGTGGTTTTTCTTTTGTTTCTATTTCTTTAGGAATGGCTTGTGACCAAAAAAATCGCTGTTATGGAAAATTTTGGCTCACGTACAGCATCTGTCAGAAAATATTCACTCAACGATTTCCTTCAAAAGTCTCATTTAAACCTATTGAGAGTATTTGATGTTAGTTAGAAAATACCAAGCGATTCTAAAAATTATTTTGGTTTCGTGGTGGACAAATTTTCCGAGCTTGTGCATACCGAAAAGACTAAATGCCCGGCAGACCGAAATTTTCGCCGAATTCCCACTGAAAGCCTCATTGAAACCTATTGAGTGTACTTGATACCAGTTTGCAAATGCCAAGCGATTCTAAAAATTATTTTGGTTTCGTAATGGACGAATTTCCCGAGCTTGCACGTGCAAACCTAACCTTGCGCAAACCTTTCTCGTCGGGAAAGGGTAAAGAGTGCGTTACACGAAGTATCTGGACTCTGTGAATCAGACTAGTGCAAACCGAAATCGCTATCTTGTTGACACGTGAAAACATAATTTTTGTGATCACCCTGCCGGGCACGGTCTGAAATAGACTAAACGCCCGGCGGTCGGAAATGTTAAACCACAGAATTTGACCTGAAAGCCGCAAATCAAAGAACTTTTGTTTTGAAACAGTAGGGCAATTTTTATACGTATGACGGATGTTACGAAAACAAAGACCCTCGAAAACTAAGACCTAAGACCCCATGGTCTTACTTTTTCGTACTACGAAAACTAAGACCGGGTCTTAGCTTTGGTAGGGGTCTTAATTTTCCTAGTACGAAACCTATATAAGACCCCTTGCAAACAGTGGAAATTACTGGAAAGGAACCTGGGAAAACCTACTGCTAGTCGAGATGTGGGCACTGGGTGTTGTTTTCATACACAACGCCATGACACCCTTGAATGTTGTATGACAGAAACAAAAACAGTGACATTCGTTGATGCTTACTTATTGGCACAGAAACTGAAGATAGGGTCTTTTGAATAATGCACCTATCAATGTTAAGCCCTTGGGGGGGAGGGGGGCTGACCGATGGGAATTTGACATTTTCATGGAAGCAAGTGTCAAATTTCCCATCCCTGGGCACCTACAGACTGTCAAATTCCCCCACCCCGGAGTGCCTTCGGAACATCACATTCCTGCCCTGGAGTAACTTTTTTTTCATTAGATTCACATTCTTGGAACACCAATGTTCTTCACTGTCTATTTCAAATTCCCTTTTAACAGCTGATGGAAATTTGTTGTACTGAACGGTACTGAACAAGAACCTAACATTTAGCAAAACAACATGAAGGATATTAACCAGCTTTCGAATCAGTGCACAATGATAGAGTGGAAAATTCATGAATTCCTGATTCCTGGATCGCGCATCCTTGTTTCGACTTCTTTCCTTTCCGTGTAGCTAAGTAGGTTTAAATACCCGTAAAACGGAGCACTGATGGAGAGAGAGGAGTAAAATGAGGGCACCGTCGACCTCAGGTTTGTCAGTTGAATTACTGTTACGGGTTATCGACGTTAAATATGGTTGCTTTGCCTTTGCTTTGCTTATGAATATGTAGAAATATACAAATAACAATTACGAAAAAGTAGAAAGAAACATCCTCGTACTTGTGAACACTCCAGCAAGGACTGATAGAAGTGATGGTCCTTATTTACAAAAGGACAAGACCAGGGGTGGATCTAGGATAAAATAATGACAGATTTCCAAAATAATAAAAAAAGTTTCAAGGGGGGTCCAGGGGCATGCTCCCCTGGGAATTTTTTAGATTTTAACTCTCCAAAGTCCCCTTTCCCATGTTTCTGACTGACTTCTGTAGAACAGTGGAAACCGGTATGGATCCACCCCTGAAGACGGATTCGCTTACCTTTCTTTCACCCATGCTGTCCAGAAAATCGGGAAAACCAGAGAAGTCCCATCAAAACTCATGTTATGAGGAGAGGAGCTCTCTCCGTGTTTCAATTTCCTGTAGGACAAAATAATTTTTAGTGGTTTCAACCAAAGGGTTAACAGAATAAATGTTTCATTATTCGAAAGATCCTATTTTTTTAGTTTCTGTGCCAATAAGCAAGCATCGACGAATGTCACTGCTTTTGTTTCTGTCACACAACATTAAGGGTGAGTTCGATTGACCGTATTCCGGAATAGGAACGTATGGAATACACGTTAGAAATCCTTCATTTTTACGAAGATTCAAATTAAAATTGTCAAAAAGCTGCTAAAATACTATTTTAAACATATCTTTATTATCCTTGTTGCTTCAAAACACCAAACAAACTGTTTTACATAATCACTCTGTGTATAGGGTCAATCAAACGCACCCTAAGTGTGTCATGGCATTGTCTATGAAAACAACATCCAGCACCCAAATCTTTGACTAGCCGTAGGTTTTCCTGGGTT
Organism: Montipora capricornis; assembly: GCF_036669925.1. Lineage (NCBI taxonomy): Eukaryota > Metazoa > Cnidaria > Anthozoa > Scleractinia > Acroporidae > Montipora > Montipora capricornis. Next base: position 42,223,707 of record NC_090888.1, on the reverse strand, counting down.
TCTTTCCAGTAATTTCCACTCTTTACAAGAAGGTCGTAGTTTTCGTACTACAAAAAGTTAAGACCCTGAGGTCTTAAGTCTTAGGTCTTAGTTTTCATGGGTCTTAGCTTTTTTGTAACACCCCAAAATGGCAGGTCCCAGGAAATTTGAAAACCAAAACAAGCGTTTTTTAAATTTGTTTATTTCGAATACAAACGCTTCCATTAGAAAAAGCTTGAAAAATTTTGATGGTAAGCAATTATGTTCAGAATTTTAAAGTTATACTCTTGTTTTAGTGGAGGTTCCCTTTAAGGCAACTCAACAATAACTAGAGGCAACGGGTAGAAGATTTTTTAGCCGATTTCCTTTTTAAGTGCCAGTGTGACCAAAAAATCAATTCTTATTTTTGTTTGGATTTTAAAACTAAATACTTAGTGACCAAAGTTTTAAGCCTTGATTTCAAAAAGACACCTCTTTATTTTTACTGGAATCTTCCTATTTAATGGTCCACCATTACTAACTTTAAGTTCTTGAGAGAGCTGGTTCGAGGAGAAAATGACATCAAAGGCTCACTAGTTTAAGAGTGCAATGGGTGTCTGCAGAATTAATATGCAGCACACGAGTTTTGGAATTTCTGACTTTTAATTTCATGTTTTATAATAAGCTGCATTCACATGCAGAGATTTTAAGCTAGTGAGCCTCTGATGTCAGTTTGCCCTGGATCCAACCATTTGAGGTCCATTGAGTCATTTTTTTTCACGTGAGTAGTGGCAGGCCGCGAAATGCAAAACTTGCACTCAAAGTAAACAGCTTTTGTGTAAATTCAAAGCTCAAAATTTTGCTAGTCAGGTGTTAAGGAAACACACTTTCAAAATCTGAAGAAAAAATGGATTGATTTTTATTATCACAGGGGCACTTCAGTGTTTTTTATGTTACAATATCTTGGTCAGTAGGTGCTATTGTTGTTTTACTGTTAACTCTGAGTTATGTTCAGTCCACCATTGTTATCTCTTACCTGTGTTTCCAGTATCCAGTCCAAACTCCACATTGTGTGACCCAACCCAGGTTGAGTGCGATTGTAGAAGAAAGCCGTTCACTTTTAAAGCTGTTGTTAACAGCATTGATTCCGATCCAACTCAGTAAACAGACGCTTTACAGGTTTCTACGATGGTACAGAAAAATAATACCTTTTCGAAACTGTACAATATATGGTTTTCACAATGATGTCATCAAAATGTTAAAAGCAAAATCGCAAGGTGTTTTGAATTTTTATCTATAGGCGGTTGAAGATGACCTCGAAATAAATCTTTTTTCAAGTTTTCAGTTCCATGACGTCTTTTGTTTTGGTTGAAAAAAAGGTCTATCCCTATGAATCTCAGCAGTTTGAGCGTTTCATGTACATTAGAAGATGTGCTCATACACATGTATTTTATCTC
>NC_090888.1:42177292-42217292 GCF_036669925.1 Montipora capricornis | reverse complement strand
TTTCTCATCCTTTACATTGAGGAGAATCCAACAGTTTTGAGTAGAGCAAAGCTGGATGACATTCTTCCTCTGGGAGTTTCTTCAGTTTACAAGTCTTTTTTCAAACGCTTGGAGGGTGAACTTCTCGACCAAGATCTTTCCATCAAAGAAGTTAATTTCATGAACCTGCTTGCTGCTATTACCGCTTCAAGGGAACCCTTGCCTATTGACTTTGTTTCTAGAATACTAGTGCCCAGCGGAAATTCACCTCCGGCAAAGCGCAAAGTGGTAAACGCTATTTGCACGGTGTCGTCACTTCTTCCCATTCGTGAAGGTCGTCTCGACGTTATTCACAAATCTGTTAAAGATTGGTTGACAGACAGAGCGTGTTATGGAGAACACGAATTTATCGCTGACGAGAAAAAGGGCCACCACATACTTGCAGACCTTTGTACCGTTGAGCTTGATCGTCTGAAACGGCGAGGTGTGCATGATGTCCAATTTAGTGCAACTGAGATGTATGCGCTGTATCATGGTACTCGACATATTTGTCATTCATACAGGGACAGAGAACCACACATCCTCAAGGAACTAATTAAAGCATACGTCATAGATCTAGAAATTGTGTATGCTAAGCAATGTGTAAACAGTGTCATAGCGCCTGAAGACGTTTCATGGCTTCAGAAGGAACGGATCTCTTTGAAATTGTCCAAAAGGAAACAGTGCATCTTGAATACGCTGAAGTACGTGCTTAGAAAATACCATCATGATGACAGATGCACAAGCCTACCTCATTTGTTTTTGCAGAACGCGTTGAATGAAGGAGGAACAGTGCTGTCTGCTCAGGCGTCCAACCTCTTGCAGACCAGGTATTCAGAGATGCCATACATGGAATACGTACAAAAGAAGTCACAACAGGGTCCGGTTCTTGCACAATTTGAATGTTCCTCAAGAGTTGTCTGCATTGATGTTTCTGCGGAAAAGGATTTCATGGTGTGCGAATGTCAGAACGGAATGCTTCAACTGTGGTCACTCCAAACTGGTAGACTATTATGGGAGCGTCCGATGAAAGTACCGAAGAGGTTTGTGGATGGTACATTCAGACAGGTGCCTTCTTCGCTTGTTGTCTCATGTTATCGCTCCGTGGTGTTTCATCCTTCTCAAGACATTGTGCTACCAGGAATCCTTAGCCATTGTTACACAATTGATGGGGATTTGGAACCACTTTTCATCGAGAGTAACTGTAAATTCTCCGTTTGTTCAATCTCTGGTGATAAAACCAAGATGTTAACCGATTGCCTGGACAATACTAAGTGCATTCGAATGTGGAGTCTGGAAAATGGCTCAGAGATTGCTCGCATTGACAGAGAACAGGATGTTTTATCATTTGCATGGTCTCTTGATGGAAGGGTGTTAGCAATTTCCCATTCCTCCGGACTGATTTCTTTTCTTGACGTGGTGAGTTGTTTCACGACTTTGGCTGAAACGACGACGTCACAGACTTGCGGGATGTTAAGATATAGCCAGGACAATGAAAAGCTTCACTGTTGGAGTTTTTCTCAAGATAGATTCGACGAGTCGTTTTCGTTAAGTGTACCGGTAAACAAACACTCAACGTCATCAGTAGTTACCTACTTTCGTCTCATGTTTTCTTCGAACACAACGCTTTTCAGTGATAGCGGCTTTCTATTCGGTGATCCTAATTCTTATACAGATCCTTTTGATGCTAACTTGCGTTTTGTCCTTAATCGTCACAACGAATTGAAAGCAACGGATAGCGGGATTGAAATGCGGCTTACCGGAAACAGTGACTTGGACTTGGACGCCTCGATTGCTGAGCAGATTGCATTTTCGTTGGATGGCAAGACCGTCTATGCTGGAATCTGGTTACCTGAAGAACCAGTTACTGCTTGGGATGTGTCAAGCGGTAAACGCAAGGCAAAGAGTCGGTTAAGAAGGAATTGCCTTTTCTCTGTAACGGATGGTGTCCTGTTGATAACAAGCAGCGGTGCGCTTGAGTTGTGGAAGTTTGATCTTTCAAAATGCATCCGAAAATGGACTGATTTGGGTGAAATAAACCGGGTAATCCCAGTAACAGAAGATCAGGTGGGTTGCGTAACAGAAGGAGGCTTGGTTTTCTTGAATACATCAAGCGGGAATGTCCTAAGATCAGAGCTATCCTTTCATAAGGTTGTTGCATGTAATAGTAAAGGTCATCTCGTCAACATTGATGAATTTTGTACAGTTCAGTTGTGCATTGGAACATCAGTACTCTGGAGTCAGGATTTGGAAATCCAACACTTGGAGAGTGGCATAGATGGAGGCATGTTCTCCCCCACTGAACATTATATTGCTCTTCTCAGCTCGCATTTCTGGGTGTACATCCTTGATGCGAAGTCAGGAAACATACTCCGTCGCTTACGAGGAGACAAGTGCAAGTTCATCAGTGATAAGGAATTTGTGGTCTGTGTCGATAAGTCAGTTGAATTGTACAATGTCAACTCTGCTCAGTTGCTTGGAGCAATCCATGTCGACCACCACGTGGAGTGTCTGGCGTCCTATCCAAGTAAACGACTGTTTGCCATTGGCCTCTTCCTCACTGGTTTCAAAGTTATACGAGTGTGGTCGCCAGAAGGTGACGTTAACGGAAAGACAAAAAGGTATGCCTGTGGTGACTGATCTTTGTGAACCTCCTTTTTAAAAAAAAAGGCCTCTTCCGTGATGTGTAACAACTTTTTTAGTAGTAACTGGAAGAAACGTCTTGAAGACAGTAGAGGACTAGGGAGCTTAAGCACGCGCGTTTTTGAGACGCGGACGGTAACCGGAAGTGCGTTGTTTTCCCCTTTAACTTGTCTTCATACAACCACGTTTACATTGTTAAGTATCTTTTCTCCGTAAGAAATGATTACTATAAAAGTATGGGAGACGCCACTTTCCTGGCACGCGAAATGTTCTCTTCCGGTTACCGTCCGCGTCTCAAAAACGCGCGTGCTTAAGCTCCCAACTTACGCAAAGACGACGACGACGGCACAAGCTCTGCACGCCCTGCACGTGCATGCATTTTGAATTTTGGCTCATTTCTTTGCCGTCCTCGTCTTGACAACAGGGACCAATAGATTTTAGGACGAGAACGAGTACGAAATCTCACTGCCCGTTTTTAGCGAAAAGACTTAACAGATTTATAATCCGGACGATTAATCTTACTCTTTGTTAGCAATGTAGGTTGCTCAGTTATTATTATTGCTGGTAACTGAGCCTTTTTTGCTGATCAAAAAATGCCAGAACTGCTACCCTTTTGTTGACTTGTTTTGACACGACTGATGTTAGATAAAATTTTACCTTTTTCCCTTCAGAATTGCACTCGTACAAGAAAGATGACATTTAAGAGGAAGAAACAATATGTACAATAAAATGTGTTTGTTTCTTCTTCTTTTTTTTATCAAATAAGCCGCTTAAATTAGAAAATTTCCCCGGACATCTTACGATTGCCCTCTTGCTCTGAGACAAAAAGCTTTTGTATCATAGTTGAACTAGTAGTGGTTGTGCCATAAATAGATAACGTGCCTTTAAAATTTTGTTTCAGAATGAACAGCTTAGTTGACTCCTGTGAAAAGGAAACCGGACAAACCAGTGAGATAGCAAGCAATGGGTTAGTCATCACCTCTCAAAACCTAAACTGGTTTTGGCGACTTGTTTAACAATTCTTTTTTGGAAAAATAAATGTCATTTACAGACGAAACATATGCTTTCTCTTACGCGGATGAAGATTGCACCATCTATCGACTTTCCACTCACTACTATCAAAAACAGAGTGATAAAACTGCCGTTGGAAATTTGAATCCGAAGCGGTTCGATTCTAAACACGTGATCTTAAACAAATTGTCATGTGATCCGAAAAGTAATGTCACGTGATCCAAAAAAAGTGTTTCTTGTTGAATGCCATTACCGCCAACGCGCTTTACACGAACCACGTGACAACTTTTTGTTATGTCATGTGACTACTTCTTTTGCGGATCGCGTGATAAGTTTTTTGGAGCCCGCATTTAAAAATTCTAACGGCAGATTTACCACTCTAGTGATTTTGATAGTATCGAAAAGTGCTCATTTGTCTTGAACATGCGATTTAACAAATTGATGTCAGTTTACCATGCGTCTGTCTTGTTATTGATCATGAATTTCGTCATAACATTGTCAAAGTACCTGTGGGTCCACGAGGCGATAGCCGAGTAGATCCGCAGAGGAGTCAAATTAAGGAGTCAATAGACTTCTTTATCTTGTACATTTTGTTTTCCCATTTCAGAGCACGTGATGTTACTCTAGGGAAAACTTTCTTTCAAATGTCGTCCAATGCACGTGAATATGTACGCATAACGTATGAAAAAACAAAAGGAGAATTCCCTTGAGAACATCACGTGGTCTGAAATGGGAAAACAAAACGTACGAGCTAAAGAGGTCCGAGCAATATTGCGTCAATATCGCATAAATTTATGTCTCTGTCCGCTTATTGACAATAAAAATTAACCAATGAGCGAGCGAGAATTTGGCAGCCATTGCAAAAATGTACGTTGCATAAAATAATTGAAGTCGGTTTCGATTTGAACCTCCTTGGTACCTTAACGTAATAACTTGTCAAATTAAGGTCAAAAGTAATAACTTCGTTTTTAACGAGTCAGCAACTATTTCAACGATTTGCCGACCCACTAGCCGATCGACCGATCCGGTGGATGGATTGATTGATCATTTGATTTTCGTGTCAATAACATATATTATAAAATTAAGTGGCAATTATTTACGATATGTACTTGCGGATTTAGGATTATTCTTAGCGTGGCATTCATCCACAAGAGTCCTGTCGAAACCGTTCGCAAATCCGTCGGGTGAAACGGGCGGTCAAACCTCACTTAGGACAAGATACAGTATGACATGTGCAGATGTTGTGTTTTATGAGAGGTCCCATGATTTATGAGTCAATGAGTCAATGAGTCATGAGTCAATGAGACTCACAGTCAATGTAGCAATAATTTATTGATTAAGCCTAAGCCGTCGTTTCAGTGATTAGGCCTAAGCACTCTGAAATTTTAGCTTTCATTTTATGGGTTAGGGTAACTGCACTAACTCATTGACTCATGACTCATTGACTCATTGACTCATAAAATCTTGATACTCGTTTTATGAAGGTTTGTTTAAAGAACCTTCGAACTTGCTTTTACTGGCAGAAATTCGAGTATATTGTAACAAAATCAGCATAACATGCAGATTGTTGTTGTTTTTCTGGTGCACTAATTTCTTGAGCCTGCCGTTTGATACGATTTTTCACTACAAAGAAAAATAAGAATCGAAGGCTGTCAATGATTTCGCCATACCTGCCATTTGGAGCGAAAGACAAGCGCAGAAAATATCCTTGTTGGCCCAATTCATCAGTAGAACCAAAGAAGAGATGTAGCTACTTCCGTCCTGTATATTTTAACCAAACTCAAGCAGTTTCACCCACGATTCAGAGATTCGAAATTTCAGTCGTGCCATGCGAATACTCAAAGTGCGAATGGCATGCTGGGTTACAAAAGTTGAATGGGTAGGGGTGGCCTCAGGGCAGTGGGAGACATGGGAAAGTTTTCTTAGTGGTAACATCAGTTACGGAAGCCGTCGACATGAAAGGAGACAACACTACTGCATGATGTTTGTTTTACTGTAAAATACTCGTAATGTTTACCTTTAAAGCGAGTTGGTAGGTTTTTTGTACACGCCTACAGCCGCCATACCATTCCTTAGCCTGTACCCATTATCGCTAGTCGTGATCACATCGTATCGATACCAATGATTTTTCACTCCACTTTGCCGTGACGTGTTTGCACGATGAAGAAAGTTTGTCTTGCAAACTCAATTCTATTTTCCATACGAACACGATGAACGGCCATTTGAATGTGGTGCTGTTTTTCTCGGCAAGAAAGTTCTAGAGGACCATTGCCAATTATGTTGTGTATATCCTTTTTATAGACACACTCGTAGTCTCCCGTAATAGACAATACAACAACTCACCATTTTTGAAAGAGTAAGTAAGCCACGAAATCTGAAGGAAAGGCTTTTTCACTGTGTTTTTTTTATGTCTTGCTCCACGGCAGGTGTGTTCTGGTGTAGTTGGAGAACCAAACGATTTTGCTGCTGTTCAATCGACCTGAAGGACCCGAAGCTAAATTTCCTCAGGGTTTATATAATTGCTTAAAGGCCCACCCTCAACAGGCAGGTACTGCCTGCCGTGGAACAATTTCCATATATGAAAATCCCGCCAAAGCTGAAATTCATCCAATCAGAACGCTACGATAAGCAATGCGAATTCCATAACAAAAACAAACGTTCGAAAATGAAGCGTGTCGGTTGAAGGTGGGCATTTAAAACCTTGAAAACAGAAATAGTTTATCTAAATGTATAATCTGTAGACTAGTTGAACTTTGCGATAATCGATAGCTCGACCAACGTGTTCCTGTAGAAAGAAACTTCTAACTATTGAGGGAGCAACAGTGTATTTAACATGTAAATACGAAAATATATCAGTTTTCACTATTTAAAACCAGTCGTCCGAAGACTGTGTAAATAATTTCTATTTTATCTGTTTTTGTTGAGTCATAGTTCTTTATTTATCGTACCATTTTTGCAGTCATTTTGAAGCTCCAAACGTTTTTGTTTTAAGTAGTGTTGTCAGTTCACTTTGTTTGTTAATTGAGGAACTAGGAGTAGTTTCAGGCTATGCTCAGCTGCGATAGTTGTCCAGAAATGGAAACTATGGCTTGACAGCAATTGTCATATAGCAATGTCTGTGTAGTGGCAGGGGTTTCAATAACTTCTGAAATAGCCGTCCATGATATCCCATTGAAGGCGGCAGTTTGACAAGTTTATGAAAGCATTTTTAGTGAAAATCAAGGCAAACTAGCCGGCGGTGTGAGGCAAAACAGGCGGCGGTATACCGCCGGTAACCGGCTTCTATTGAAACCCTGTGTAGTGGTAGAGTTCTTTCAGTAATGACAAACCGTCAAAAGAAAAAAATAGCGACGAAAAGAAAAAACGAAATCCCGTGAGAAGAGAAGAGAGAAAAGTAAGAATAACGCCGAAAAAACCAATTATCAAACTTATATATGACGCTCATACAAAAGAACTGTAGTGAAAAGAATAGTATATGATTACTTTATGTGTATTTTGGTATTGAATCTCCAGGAAGATGGGGGAAGGGCATAATTATAACAAATACCGATTGAGCAGCGCAGTTTGTAAATTACGATGTTTCCAGAAGAATTTTTTTTTTTAGAAAAAGGTCTTGTTGGAGTTTCTCTCCCATTTCATAAAGTGTAGTGAACAAGGCCAATGAAAAACGTCAAGACAGCTTTCGAATTGTGTTGCTAATCTAACTGCGATGATTTTTCTAACTTTCAAAGAGTCAGTCAGTGTCTACTTCAGTTTTAATATGCCCTTTGGTAACATTCATTTCAATATTGGAATGCGGTTTGAAAAGTTCGTACCGTTTTCACGTTACCTCGTCGTCACCATGTTGGTGGATGAAAACAGAAGATCTCTCATCGGCTTATCATTCTTATCTGTGTCGCTAAAGAGTGGTTGCAAACCATCTGAATAATCACTGCTGATTATACGTACCCAACTGTTGCAGGTCTTGCAGACACAACTTTCGAATCAAAATATAAAATGACTGCCTATGGGCTAACAACCATTTTTTCCACCACGCCAAAAAGGTATAAGTTACTTCCTTTATTAGCAGTTTAGCACTAGCTTGCCTTCGCCTAGAGCAAGGTTCAAGACTGAATTACTACAGCCTAGGAGTTGACGAGGTCAGTGAGGGCTCTTGATGTCGCAGAAAATTGAAAAGACTTAATGAGAAAAAACGAACTTGCTGCTCGAGCGGAACCGTTCTCTTGGTGTTCCAACGTTCTACTTTTTTTTGGCATGTTGGGTTGGGGTAGACTGCGGGCAGTCTCTCTTTCGCGCGAAAAGCCGCCGAGTGATATGCGAGGCGTGAAGCCGCGAGCCATTCGTCTCCCTACGCCCGCGTTACTCACAGTCTAGGGTTGAGGGGAAGGGAGTGAAATGTCGTTTAAAAAATACCTTTCTTTTATTTCTTTACTCTTGCGTAGGAGTAGAAAACCACGAAATGAAAGTTAGAAAGATCATGCATTGCGGTTAAATCTAAAATTTAATTGGTATAAAGCCAGTATAGACCACTTTCATAAATGGTAGCGTTTATGTAAATTAGACCTACTCCCTTTACTTTGGTTTGGGTCTTCTTTTGAATTTTGCGCATCTTAAGGTCCGTGCAAACGCTCGCAACTTGGTTGGGCCCAACTTGTGGCGAGCGTTTGCACACCATGTTGTGTGTTGTTGCGTGTTGTTGCGAGTTGTTGGTAGTTGTTGGATGAAGTTTGAACCTGGTCAAACTTCTTCCAACAAGTCGCAACAACACGCAACAACACACAACATGGTGTGCAAACGCTCGCAACATGTTGGGCCCAACAATGTTGCGTCTTGTTGGCCAACAATGTTGCGAGCGTTTGCACGGGCCTTTACAGACGCTGGAAAGCCTTTTTAGCATTAAAAAGAGGGAACATTTGGTTTGGCCGACATTATGAAAAAGGGCTATGGATGACGTACGTTTATAGTTCCTAGTCATTTGTAAGAGCTCAAGAGTTGTTTAGGCAGTAAGAAACACTGAAAATTTATAACAACTGAAGTGACATATGCAGGTAATCGATCACCCATTCTCAGTGTTCATACATCCTTTCCAAAATAGAAGTGTTCCTCAAAAGACAATGTGATTGCCCAAAAGTGAAAACGTCTTAAGTCCGTCTTTCTAAACAGATTAAACCTCAAACATAGTCAATTCTATAGGTTAGTTCATTGTTAGTTTTATATATGTTCTTTTTAAAACTACCACTTTATTCAATATCATCATCATGTGTATGAGATATATGGTTTTATCCTATGAGAAATAAAGGTCATTGTTATTACTATAAGTGAATATTTTACCCAAGTGGAGATGACCCGACAGAATTTGGCAGTGTCTCAGTGATAAGAATACTTTTTAGGTTAGGGTGGCCGGGTTGTATTTGATAATAAATGGTAAAACTCGTTTGTTTTGGACTTCATTCCTGTCACAAAACTACTCCGTGCTGAGAAGGTTTCAAATAAATTGAAAGCCAAAAGAGGTTCTCTTGAACAGTCACCAACTGCTTCCACTAGTTAATGATCGCATCGGGTCTTGCGCGTGGAAAGTGAAAATTCTGCCATTGAACCATCATAGCTCGCTGGAAACTCTCTTTGCCATCGAGCCAGTGACGAAAATAGACCTCAAAAAGTAAAGCAGAGCTCTTCAGGAGATGCTCTCAGAGATTATTATTTTGGCCACTCCTGTGGAACATTTAACAGAACAATCTTACTTATGATAGTGACGTAAATCTTAACATGTTATGATGAATTATGAGTATGACTAACTTGTACACACTGTGTAACAGACGGTTACAGGTTGCTAACCCTAACCCTAACCCTAACCTTTCCAAAGGACAGACACCAAACATTCACTGAGAAACAAGGAATTCCCCATACCCAGATTTAAAACGACTATACACGTAGGAAGTATTCTATTAGATACATTGGCCCTTAGTTATCGACTATGATCTGCTGAAAAATGTCAAGGACCTGCCTACATTAGGGAGCTTAAGCAACGACAACGGTGACGGCAGCGAGAACGTCACAAATGTGCATATTTAGTGGGCAAAAACAATAGCTTTGCACGCCCTGCACGTGCGTTTTTCACTTTTGCCCATTTCTTTGCCGTCGACTGCAAAACAACAACGGGAAACAGCCAAATTTGAGGTTTTATGAAGAACGTCAGCACTTGAGGATAAATTTTCACTCCTTCCGACGAGTGTCATTTTTGAGGATCCACCACACCCTAGTCATATTGAAAGTTGCAATAGTCACTAAGCGATTAAAATAACGCGCATTTATATTTTGCCGTTGCCGTTGCTTAAACTGCCCATAACCTAAAAAGTTTTATTTTCCTCTTTGAAAGTCCATATCAAAAAATGAACTTTGGCGAGAGAATTTTTCAATTCCAGCGAGAGGCGAATTTTCTACGATTTTTTCAATCCTACTTTTGTTTGGTACACCCCATCCGCTGGTCAGGACCTCACGGGCTCGCTGTGACGAAGATTAAGGAATGCTTGTTGGCGTGGGTCTTGTCTTTTCGTACTAATCAACGCCAAGGTATCGCTCAGCGATCGTTTTTGGTATTTTTTAGTAAACAAAAAATCAATCATGCCTATATTTATCATCAAGGAAAGTGCCTCTGAATCTGGAAGTGAATAATCTGGCGATTTAAGAAAAGAATTTGAGGCGAGTAGTTGCCGGTCTCGACGAGTCAGCCAGCACTAGCACTGAAACCCATAACGACACGGATCCCTACGTGGAAGAACCATTAGCAGACGAGGCTACAAAATTACAGAAAAGAACAAGAGGATAAGGAAGGTCTCGCGAGGGAATTAAAGTCAACGCTTACGTCTGTTCCTGTAAGCGAATCTCATCCGTCTTTAACGATCTTTTCGTTTTGCTGCCCATACAATACTGAAAGTCATACTCTTTGAAGTGAATCTAGCACAGTGAAGAAGTTTTACCGGGCTTCTTTTTACCAAGACAAAATCTGCAGCCATTTTTCCATCTTTTTTGAGGTACTGCGTTTTGCGAGTCGAAGGATTCCTACGTATACTTATTCTCTTTTTAGGATCAGCTGTGTTGTTACATCGAGTGGTTACGCATCTTTTAGGCATTTTCAAGGGAATTATTCCTTACTATACTGTTTGTATCGCTATTCCTTTTTCACTTGAAGTCACGTGTTCCTTAATCTACGTCACAGCAGTATTGTGACCGGGAAGAATCGATAGAAGACTAAGGCGAATGGTGAGCCAAAATGGCGGCAAATTTGAACGTTTTCTAATTTCATTTTCAAATCGCGATTTGGGAAAATCGCCATTTTTTTTCGCGAAACGTGTATGAGATATGTGTAGATTCAGATGACTAAGTGAGAAAAATTAGGTTATGGGCACTTAAACAATCATGCACATGTACATTATCTCGCAAATTTTATATCCTGGTTTCTATTTATTAATTATATACATGTAAATAGTTTTATCAATTTTAATTGTTATAGTAATTGTTTACTTTAATTTATAGTGTCCCCATTTAGTGGGTCCTTTACTGCTATCCACTAAATAAAGATATTCATTCTTGCTTCACTACCCAGGAAGCAACCACCTTTGAAGCAGTGACCTCGCGATCTGCAGTCTAATACTCAGCCACTGACCTATGTTCCCCTCTCGTGAAGTAATGGACTGCAGATGGTATTCTATAAATCAGGATTTCATGCTTTAATCAGTTTTCGAGACGCCACAAAGCGACCTCTTTTTTTTAACACGGTACACGCAAGGCAAAAGAAAAACGACGAAAAACGACGGAAACTCTCTTCACTAGCAAACCAATAATGAAAACAGACCTTAGAAAGAGTAAAATATGCCTTATACGAATGAGGGAGCAACCAGACTTGAACCAGTGACCTCTCGATCTGCAGTCCAATGCTCTACCACAGAGCTATGCTCCCCTCCAGGGATGTAACTTCTGAGCAGGATGTCGCGACCACACAAAGAGATGAAGCTTTGCTTTAGCGCTCCAGAAACCGCAATATCTTCTCTTGTTTAGGACAGTATACAAAATCATAAAAATCTATGGAAACCACCAGAAGTTCTAAACCAAGAATTCTCGATCTGCTATGGAAGGAGACCCATCAATTTACGGTATTTTCTATTTTGAACGGCTACTACGAAATATTTGTGGAAACAAAACGTAGCAGCCATCGCGTTCCTTACATGATTTTATATTTAGCACGTATAATCCACTTATCTCGAAAGTGGTCCGATCTCTCGTGTGGCTACATGATTGCGGACCTATTAGGAGAGTTGCGGTCATTAGGCCCAATCTGACTGGCCATTATTTGGCGGGACTTGTGTTCTAAATTTAGATATTACCGTAAACTGATGGACCAAGGCCAAATGAGACACTTCTGAGTTGTGGGCTCTTAGCAATGTATCTCCCAGCACTGTTTGGTTGTCTCATCTCGGCAAATGAAGCACTCGGACGAATTTGTATATCACATACGGGGCAAAATTACTAAATGCTGCTTGGCTGAGACGGAGGGCATTTTTTTCTTAATCACGAGGGCAGTTTTGGTAATCAAGAGGGCACGATTAGTTGATCCTGATTGGTTAACAGTTTCTTATTTAGAGCAAGCGAAGTTACAAGAGAATCTTCTTCCAGATTCTGACTCTGATAAAACTTTATTTTTTCCATCACATATAAATTACATTTTAAGCGCTATTTCTGACAGCAACGATTTAAGCGTATTAAGTTCATTGTTATTTGTCGTGGCATTAGTGAACGGGCTTCTCTCAATAATTTTGTACTCGTGCAATTAAGGATTAATTCTCGGTTTTCACATGACGTCACGACCGCCATGTTGGTGCCCTAACAAAGAAAAGGCGGCCATGTTGGTGCCCCGACCAAATCCTCTGGGAATTTAACTCTATTGTTATGCAAACGCCTCCTTTTGTTTTCGTTGAAAAACATGGCTTTTGATCACGTGAGTGAAAACCAGCAATTTCACTTGTATTCTTCGTGACTCGGGCAATTTTGTGAAAAACTTTGAAAGTACACGTGAAATTAATCCTTCATTGCCCTCGGGCCCATGCAATTACATACAGAGAAACCGGCAGGGGACTTAGTGGCTCTGCGTTTGTTTTACTAGATTAGTAGCTCGGGGGTGCTTACTATTTGCACGAACCATCCAGGTGGAAATCTTAGGTGTAAGTATTAAATGCTGCAGCTTGTCCCAATAAAAGCTGGATAACGTAAATAATTTACTGGTATCAACAGGAAAGCCCTAAAGGGATAGAATTAAGACATTCATTGTACCAATGCATCATAATTTCTGAAAAGTTCTGAATGGAATGGTGTGTACCATTTGATATTCGTATTGGTAATCAAATGTTGACGCGTGAAATTAGGGAATAATTTCACACGCGTTTTGTCCAAATTCAAATAATTTCCCGAGCCTTTAGGCGAGGGAAATTATTTGATTTTGGACAAAACGCAAGTGAAATTATTCCCTAATTTCACGAGTATACCATTTGATTAGCTATTAATAACATGGGTGACAAACTACTCCTTAATTTTCAAGCCTGGACACCATTTTAGCACTATATGAAAAGTTGCCATGGCAACAATGTAATTTCACATGTGAAATTATAAATTAACGCTGAAATTTCGCGCCAAAATTAAGGAGTAATTTGTCACCCATATTATTATAACCGAAATTTCCGGATTTTCCGTGTAAATGGTAAATACCCCGGGTTTTCATTTGATTTGCGAATCGCTGTAGCGTATCGAGTATTCTGCACAGTATTGTACTATAATGAAGGGAGGGAGGAAAGTCATTAACTTCTGTCCAGCAATATAATGATTGCATTAGGTGCCTCTTTTTAATCTGAGTAAATATCGAAAAGGCAAAATCAACTCGTTTAGCCCACTACCACCGGTGGCTCAGTTGGTTGTATATCGGGCTGTCACGCGGGAGGTCAAGAGTTCAACTCCGACCGGACCAGCACACAGTAATAACTGAGGAGAAAGTGCTGACTTTGTAATTACACCCACAAATGATTAGACTTTAACCTCGTTTCGGATAAGGACTGTAAACCGAGTTCCCGTCTCATAGCCCTTGTTGAAAATCAAATAGTATGGGACGTTAAAGAACCCAGTCGCTTCTCGAAAAGAGTAGGGGACGTTGTCCCAAGTGTTGTGGTCTGACCTAATTAGCTGACCTAATCTGGTTCGGGGCATCGTTCACTTCCAGAAATTAATTGTAAACTGCGTAACAGGCAGTCTGGCCATAGTCCCCCACAAAAAGCATTGTGAAATAGTCCTGAAAAGCCCGGAGGGGGAGAGACTAACAACTTCACTTCACTTCACTACGAAACGCTTTTCATGACGGTTTAAGTGGCATCAAAGGAATGGGCTCCCCGCTAAGAAGACAGTCAACTTCACCGCTTATAGCATAGGTCTAAAATGTAAATCACGTGACCAATAATGAGTTTGAGTTTGAGTGAGCCTTCAGCACTTGGCTGAGTAGCCTGACTTCTGGCTGTTATACAATTGTGGTCTCATTCACACAAAAGCCCCTCAAGCTAATCCTGCCAAACCGACCACATGCTGGAAAGGTCAGACCACAACACCGGGAACATCGTACCGGGTTCTGCAAAAATTGAACTGGCTCCCGGTAAAATGTAACAGCCTTCCCCAGGCTTATCTAGGGAATCTGCTCGAACTCTATGTTTCCAGGTGTTCTTTACGCTCTGCAGCCCAAATCATGCGGCAGAGGAATTTCATACCTTTTTCCCATCCCTAACTATTTCGTTGTACTTCCCTTCGAATACGTTGTTCTTGATTTATATACATGAAAAATTACTCCATTCTGATCGGCTAGGAGAAATTCAGTTTTCAGGTAATAAAGTGCAGAAACCAGGTAATTCAGTGCAAAAAAGGAGTAATAAACCAAGTATTCTGATTGGTCAATTAAGAAAGAAACTCAGAAAGCCACTCAAACGCGAGCCCCGGATGGCGCAATTGCGTGATATACGCGTGCGTTGCTTCTGCTTAACCATCTCAAATTTGTTCGTGTATATTATTTATAAGTAAGAAATGACTTTCCTCGTGCAAATTGGAATAAATAAGCACTTACAATAGACGACAAATTGCACTCGCCCGACATTTGTTCGTCTTTGAAAAAAATTACTCGTCCTTATTTAGTCCAAACTGCACTCGAAACTCATGTGATTGCCTATACTTTTAGGCCACAGGTCGCTTTCATTCAATTGTAAGTTTATAGAGGCTCTGAAAAATGCACATTGAGATGTAGGTTAAATTTGGTTCAACAAGAATACCAAAACTCATCGTGATTTGTAAGACTAAGCAATTCCCCGTGGAGTATTTCGTCTTAGTCTTTTATACGAATCGGGGCGAGTGCTAATAGAGGACACTTTGCTCTTCCTCAGAGCCAAAATGCATTTTGTATGTACAATGGGCCCTTTGCATGAAACTGTCACATGGTATAAAATCTGCCCTGCTGAATGGCAAGCTACGCACTGGGACATCCAAAACAAAGAAAAGTCACGCTTGGATGGTTGAAATCGCTTTGTTTTGGAGGCTGTTGCATTCTTTCGCCATCATGGCGGCTTTTGTACAATGTACCACGTGACAGTATCGTGCAAAGAGCCCATTGTCGACTCTGGAGGCAGGCGTATACCAACCGGACCCGTTGTTCGCCTCATTACTTGCCATGTAAATAATATGAAACACCCATCAAGGAAATAAAATTGAAGTTTACCACAAAGATTGCATTATCATTAGTCACTGCCTTCCCCTCTACATAATGCTATAGCTAGCGACGTGGTTCAAAACACTTAAACAATAAAATATCGAGACAAAATACCCAGGGGTACTGTGCTTGAATGAAAAAAAATTATTTGAAAAATGTGCTAAGCCAATTTTTTTGCAGTCAATTCCCCGCAATGGGACAAAAAAAAAAGCCCTACAAAATATAACAAAGCAAACAAATACACAGATTTAGAAACAGCAACTTTATTTTACAGGCAAACAGGTCTTCTGCAACTGAGTGGATTGATAGTTCTATGGAGAATGAACGGTATGTCGTGCAGATCTTACGCGCAAAAAAACATTTACAACGAGGTAAGGAAAAAAATACATAAACCGAGTTTCCACCAGGGAGGTTTTTATACAAAAACATCAAATAACACCGTCATCTGCGATATCTTCCATGTTCGCGTCCTTTATCCTTTGACCGGTAGTCCACTCCATTTCGGTTACGGTGTCGGTCGCCTCGTTTTTTCGTTTCTCGGTCGCGTTCGTATTTGCCACGATGTTTTTTCGACCTCTCTGGACTTCGACTCCTACTTCGCGATCTGCTTCGGCTGCGAGAGAACGGTGAACTGCTCCGTTCCCGCGTTTTTTCCCTTTTATAACTGTTTAAACTACCATCAGTTCTCGCTTTTTTCCGAACATACTCGCCGTCGTACTTCATGGGGCGCATTCGTTTTTCTTCGTCCCTTGCTCGGACGGGGCTTCGTCGTCGTTTACTCTTGACAGCCTCCTTATGTTTCTCTGGGCTTTCGTCGCTGCTTTCCGACTCACTTCTACTTACAATGTCTGGACTAATTGAGATGCTGAAACTTTTTGATCGGCTACGACTTCGGCTATGTGTTCGGCTTCCCGACCGGCTACGAGAACGTCTATCAACTGGCGATCGGCTTCGACGACCCGCTTCAGGGCTGCAAGAAGAAAACAGACAAAGCCGTATCGCCCTTAAGTACTATGACCACCCGAGATACACAGAACAATTTTAAAACGTTCAAATGATAGCAAACGAGATAAGCCCGTTTATCATTGAAAGATATAGTGAGTTTGTGGATAGGATGCATGCAAGCTCTCTCGGGGTTAGCTAGCCCCATAACTCCTTCAAGTAAGGTTCCCAAAAAGTCTTGCGACACAGAAATTGCTAATAATTTCGCGAGCATCACAACAGTGCATTCCAGTTGCAGCTTTCGCGCTCGACTTAAGACGATGGTTTTCGTCTGCGCTAACTGAAGCGCGAACCCAATGCAATTTAGAGACAAAATGCGTTTAATTCCTCTCTTTGTTCTTTGCCTCTGTGCACAAACACGCACACCCACCATTATTGGTTCTGGGTTGAAATCAGAAAAGCTAATGAACCAACATACCCAAAGGAAGATCGAATCAAGTCAACAGAGGAATACTATTTACCGATCTTTTCGACTCGGCTTGCTGTCTTGTTCCGTCTTCGACGAGCTCTTCTTTTTGCTGTCGACTGGGTTAACAGCAGTGGGCGGCGATACTTTACCAGGCGAGGAAGGCCTTGATCCTAAATGAGATACGAAGGGATGAAAAAATAGCTTATTAGGCTAAAATCTTAAAAACAGTATACTACCCGAGATCTCTAAACAGGGCACCTGCGGGACAAACCTGTGATGACGGAAATAATATCCAGCCCATAATCCACAAATCTAGTATCCGCTGTCTACATAAGAAGGTTGCCCTCCATATACATAAACAGACTAAACGGAATAGAGTGTAATGTGAAGTGCTCGGTTTCTATCCGACGATAAAAATCGAGCACTTCACATTACACTCTATTCAGTTAACTCTGTTTAAAATATAAGTGCTACACGGCCAACGTTTGTATAAAAGTAACGTTTCCTCCTTATAGATAGTTTAGTTACAGATAGGAAAGGAAAATTTGTTTGGGACCAGCCATAAAATTTGTTGCCTTCATCAAATAACGCTATTATTGGTACAACTTTAGAGGGGTTAAATCGTTTGGCTTTACTGGCGCAGTTTGAAAGCCTGCAAGTTTAATCCGAGGCGAAAGGTTGCGTAGCTGGCGGGTAGCTAATAACGAACCGGCGGAGGCTTCGCGGATAGTTTTTTTTTGCCAGGTACGCAGGCTATGTCGGAACAAAAATGAATCGAAGCAGGGTTCCCTACTTGTGGCACAAAACTCATAACCTGAATTAGCATTCAGGAAGAAATATGCCCAAAATATCCAAACAAGTATCGGTTAAGACTCGCTCTTGAAGAAGTCGCACCTTCTTCTTAAAGTAGTAGTCCTTTGGGCACATTGTAAGCCACGATGTAAATCGTCAACGTACCTGTTGCAGGCCTTGATTCACCCCTCAACGCTGATGTCCCCCCTGTGGGCGACAAGTTAGGGGTTGAGTTTCCAGCGGTGGCGGCCCCATCTTGTTTATTCTCCTTCTTTTTCTGTTCAAGGCCCTTTCGAATTTCTGCCACAGCTTTTTGAAGCGTATCCATGTTGGCCTACGAGTTCAAACAAACGTTCAGCACCAGCTCTGCTTATTGAAATGCTCTAGGGATTTTCAGTTCTAAGCAAAACGATGTATTGAAATAATTTAGTGATACAGTGATCTTTGAAGGCCTGTGCTGTCCTTCCGTGGGATATGGATAGTAGAATGTAAGGACTGCAGTCCCTTAACTAGTGGACGTGATCAGGGTTTATCTATAGCCATTTAGCCTTTTTTTTGTAAGAAAGAGTAAGCAGTCTGTTAATTTACTTTGAGTACGGTAGTTAATTGGTATTTACAGGCACATAGTTTGCAAGCTTTAAATACCAACAAAACTAAGTTTTGTTTAATACACGCCAAAATTAGATGCGCGCCAATTTTGATAAGCTTCACAAAAGTATCGCGCTGCTCTTCTCCCCAACTTTAACACCACTTGTGTCTTAGAATACCTCGGCTACTGGGGTAGAGATAACAGCTACATTTTTATCCTAACCTAAAAGAAACCCTCAAAAGGGGCCGTGTAACCAAATTTTGCCAAATTCAACGACGGGGAACTGGCAACGAAATCAAGCGAAACGTAAAAATTATAACTACTTCAAACATCGAAGGTTTGAATAAAACACTAAACAGAAAAGGAGGTAGGGATGGGCGAAACTAAATATGATTAAAACGGATTGCAGATGGCGTTTCTGAAAACTATTTAGCAGAACAGTTTTTGCAAGGGTTAATCTTTGTTGTTTGAAAAATACATTTCGCATGCTCGACGGACAAATTTTTGTCACGAGGCTTCGCTTTGTGTCCTTTAAAAGTGATTTCTGAGTTACCGTTAAGTTGAATAGCGAGTAGGGGGCGAGCAATTGGTAGAAAACAACACAAGCTGTACTGCACTGCAGTGACACAGCCTCCTTGACATCGTTGGAAATACATATATGCGTAGACTTAACGAATCCTCTAAGAAGTGTCTGAATTTTTTAAACAAATCATATAGGGGAGATTACATGGACGCGCGGAGATACGAAATTTCTCTTCGAGTGTTAAAAAATATTTCACGAGTGAGCGAAGCAAACGCGTGGAATATTTTTCAATACCAATGAAATAATAAATCTTTTCAAGAAAGGCATCGAAAGGCGCAATCTTTATATCTAACCATAGCAACAGTGATCTTTTCACGTGTGAATAAAATATTATCTTCACGTGTGAAGATATCATGTTATCGCGCGAAAGTTCCCTTGGTATTTCATTGGTGTTTATATAATAACCAAGGATCTCTTGCCTTAGGTGACACTGATATCTTTTTTATTTAAAGAAATAACGTTATTTGGGTTTCTGTGATCAGCTTGTCCTGGACTAGAGAGAAAGTCAGTCACAAGAGACCATAGCGCATGAGAGTGAATCAATTGCCTTGGCTCATCAAAATCAGCTTCTGTAGAAAGTGAAAACATGTATTGTGACACAACATCTGGATATTTACCTTCGATCTTGTATAGAGACTCAAAAGTGTCAAACTTATTTCCTGAAAAGGGAAGAAACTGATTAAAAAATGAACGAAAGCAAAGCTGGTTCTCTGCAATGCAATCCACGGGATTCACGTTTAAAGATACAACACAATCACTTATATGATAACGTTTTCAATTTGCTTCAGTTGGAATGAGAAGTGCACCTTACCTGAAATGTATTTTACCCGCGCATTGATTGAAAACTCTCAAGAGATATTTTTTTTAATGGTGACTCGGAGATACTCGGAAAAAATCCGAGTACTCCTGTTGCAGGAGTCGAACCTACGACCTTCTGATTACTGAATTAACTGAAGAGAGTGTAGTGTAACGTGAAGTGCTAGATTTCTATCCCATATGAACCATGTGAGCGTTAGCCCTACTGATGGAACTGGGCCCACACAAGGTTCGTATGCTCTGCCACTGACCAAAAGGACACTCGTCAGTGGTGACTCGGGGACACTCGGAAAAATCCGAGTGCTCCTTTGCAGGAGTCGATTAACCTACGACCTGACCTTGTTCGGTAACTCAGCCACTGAGCAATAGGACACTCGTGGGAGCTACGTAGGTCATTAAACTAGGTTCAGATGACAATTGTTCCGCTATACTGCTAGGACCAAGAGTCCACTACCAAAGAGTAACAATCTGGTCTCAGGTTTATCCCCATCAGCGTCAGAAAAGTGTCTATTTTTAAACCAAGTTTTGCGGGAAAATAAACAATTCTCGGTTTTCACATGACGTCACGACCGCCATGTTGGTGCCCCTAAACAAAGAAAAGGCGGCCATGTTGGTGCCCCGACCAAATCCTCCGGGAATTTAACTCTATTATTATGCAAACGGTTCCCTTTGTTTTCGTTGAAAAACATGGCTGTTGATCACGTGAGTGAAAACCAGCAATTGATGGTTTCCATCTGACGTCACGGCGGCCATGTTGGTGAACAGAACAATGCAGTAAAATGTCTTTTTGGGAATTTGACTTTCAAATTATTATGCAACTTGTGAGGCCATTTTCTATTGTTTTGTACACCAACATAACGTCTCATCACGTGGATGCAAACCAAAGAGTTTGAATTGGGTACAGCATTCAGTTAGCCGATCTGTTCTATTATTTATTTTCCTGCAAAACTTCGTTTAAAAAGAGACACTAACTTTTCTGACGCTGATGGGTACTAAGCCAATCTACGTAAATCCGTCTCTTAGGTGATGGACTCTTATCAGGACTGAAATTGTCAAAACGGTGCAATTTCGCTGTTGAAATGAATGACTGAGATGGAAATTGTTAACCCCGGAAGATAACGCAAGTAATCAATTAGCACAATAAACACTATTATATAGACCTTATTCATAAATGGCGGTCAATATATAATTCTTTTGTCGAAGTGCAAAATTACCCTAGCAAGCCTCGATACCATACAGTGAATTGAAAAGAATTCGTGCTCTAAAATGAGGCTTGGTAGGCTAATTTGCACGTGGACAAAAGAATTATAAATGTGACCGACATTTATGAATAAGGTCTATTGTTAACAGAAAATACCAAAACGAACCTCAAGATCTTCTAACCTCGCACCAAATAATTCCCACCAGGGCGGTCTGGTTGGTAAACAAATCTATCAAGAAGGACATTTAAATGCATTAGCTTATACTAGCTTTGCACACTTCTTGAGTATAAAACTTTGAGACGCTCGAGGATGTACGTTTCATTAAAGTTCAGTTCCAATAAACAGTTAAGTTATCGTCCATCACAAATCACTGAAGTAGAACAGGTTTATGGGTCACATCCAGTTCCCGTTTTAATGGTCCAAATAATTGACAGCAGTAACAAATGAAACCATCGGTTGAAAGTTAAACTTCAGAGTCCATAGAAACCCCTCAGATATTGAATATTACCCTTTGCTCTTAAGACTCTGCTGAGCTTTTCTTTTGTCAGTAATCTGTTGGCCAACTGTCAGTAAACTGTTAGTAACATGTCGGCCCACAGTTTATTGACGGTAAATTAGGGGAGCTCTTGTTCAATTTTACCAAATTTTGTATGGTAATACAAAATAATCATTCTGATCATTTATCAAGAACTTTTAATGGAAACTTGAAGATTTTACATTATCTTATGCCAAACGATTAAAAGGTCAGCCCTTAGGGATGAACAGGTTAACTTAAAAAAACTCTTTACATACAGGTTTGCGAGACTCTAGCTCCGACAACCTCTCAAACAATGTAATGTGATTCAGTAACAATTGAAGGACTTCTGGGGGTTTAAATTAAGTAACTGAGCCAATTTGAAAATGGTTCTTAAGATTTAACGGTCTTGAAAGGGGGACAAGAACCCTGATCTTTCTTGCAAACACTTTTGAAGTCTAGTAAACAATACATACCCCAAGTTGTCTTGCCGAGAGGAAAATGCAGGCACAGCCAATAGTCTCTGGAGGGTATCTTACAAAAACATTGGTTCTAAAACTATCATTCATAAAATTCCTGTAAGAGAAATAAAGACTGTTATCAGTTAAACCTTCCCAGCTATATGTAACTGTTTATAACAAGTCATTTCATTTGCAAATTTGCTGGCACAATGTAATTCTATAAAACCATAGAAAATTGTCATCATAATTATACCAAATTAACACAAGACACAGATCTCAAATTAACTTCAACCTTTATACATGTACATAAGGAGCCAGATCATATAACTAACTTTTGAGTTTTGCTTCTTTCAATAGTTTAGGGATATTGTCACTTTATTCGGTGTTGATTTCCATGGTAAACAAATTATTAATCATTTGGTAATCTCAATTTGACCACTTGCAGGCTAAAGAGCTCAGGGATCATGGCTACAACATTGCTTTGCTCTTGACAACGAAAATTCATGTTCAGAAACCTGAAGTAATTCTTACTACCACCAAAATCACTAAACTGTTTGCAACCCCCAAAAAATGATCAATTGCATTTGAATTTCGACTTGCTCACGTGACCATTTGGAGCGCCCCGATTTGTTACCTGTCATTCTTGATGTGAATGAGGCCGTGGGAAGATAAAGAAAGAGACCGCGGCATGTGATGAATGTGTACGAAGAACTTTGCACCGTTTGGAAATGATATGTGGTCACTGATGGTTGAGCGGAGGGGGAGATGTTTCACGGTTGTTTACCATTTACCACAAAAATCCGGAAATTTGGGTTGGAATGTAAATGGTAAGCCTATTTTGGTCTTCCCAAATGGAAAATTTCTGGAGAAAACGGGATTTCTTGAAAGGTAGTCCAAGATTTCCAAACGGAAAACGTGTTTACCATTTGCATTCCCCCACCATTTTGCCTCCCTCCAGACTCTCTTGGTAACCTTGAACGGATTTTGTAAATGGTACACGCCGATCCCAACTAAATTTCCCATTCGAGAGTTTTTGCTTACCATTTGAACACACCTAGTACCAACCGGTTTCTGCTTGTAAATGGTAAACAACCCACATATTATTTCCAAACAGTGGAAAGTTCTTCGTACAAATCCTTTCAAGCTGTGGTTTGTTTCTTTTATATTTTTCCACAGCCTCCCTCACATCAAGAATGACAAGTCACAAATCGGGGCGCTCCAAATGGTCACATGAGCAAGTCGAAATTCACATGCGATCATCATAAAAATCATACTTGCTCAACATACCATGCCTGCTGGGCCAGTAAAGTGTTAGTCTCACATTCAAGAATCTGGAGATACATGATAATAATCTATAGAGAGAAAAAAGAGAGTCAGTTTTCACAAAGACCCTTATTGCAAAGGTAAAACAAACCCTAATTGACAGAGTTTCACCTCAAAAAAAAAAAAAAAAAGATTTCAAATGAAACAAGAATCATTAACCTATTGACTCCTGGGAATGAAACGTGACAGATTTTACTCTGTCTAACGACAGTGAATTTACTTGTCAACAAGTCTAAGGGGCAAATGGATTTCTATATTTGCCTTTGAGATCAGATTCATTTTTTCTCCAAAAGGTCTGCTTTCACAATGCTTGACACCTGTACACAAGACCGCACTGCAGTTGCTGTCTGGTATCCATAAAAATGTCAAAACATGCATTTTTGCAGGCGAAATTTTTTGGGGACCAAAAAATATTATCTAGTCGCCATTTGGCGCCCATACAGAAAAGTTAATTTCGGACCCTGCGTCAAGACATTTAGAGGGTCTCAGAATCTCCAAATTTGTGTGAGCAAGCATAGCATTGTGTGAGCAAGCATAGCTGCACAAGTTTAAGTGCTGCAATCTTAAGCTCTCCAAAGCTTCTTCACTCAGTTTTAAACACATGAGCACTGGCGATTTTAAAATAATATTACACTGCATACCTTGTGTGGGTGCTTGACATGGACACAGAAGCCAAGTTCCTGAAATTAAGCAGCCAACAATACACACCACTTATTGTTTTGTATAATGACTATTAAGGCATGAGGATGGACACTAAAAGTTAATCCACACTGCAGCAGACTCGACTGCTTTTTTTTTTTTTTGGAGTCCTAGATTTTTGCAAACGACTTGACACAACATACATACATAAAGGCAAAATGTGATCAGATGTCACTGACCTTCAGCATCCGCCTTTCAGCTTTGATCACTTGGTTCTTAAGGTTAAAATAGGTGTTCCCCATGTACTCCATGGGCTGAATGGTCCTGGAGTAAGAAACATTATGTAGATCATGACATTTTATATCAATCAGCTCTAGAAGCCAAAATGACTGTAGATACAGTAATGCCTTGCTAACTCCAGACAAACAACCCCCAAATCTCCAATGCAATAATCAGTAGTTGTACAATGCGGATAGCAAGCAATAAAAGAAAGTTGGACAAAAATACTCCAGTCTTAAAAGTAATAGTCAGGTGTCAGTAATAATGAACAAATGTCTTAACTAGTAATAATCATTTATATATTCCACGACGAAATTACAATCTCCACCAAGGTTAAGAGGTTCTCAACATAGCCCTGGCCTATACAGAGTACTTCCAAAGTAACCACATTGCTGGTTTTAATTCACATGAACAACCCCAACATTTCAAACTGACTCAAGTTTGAACAAAAAGAGGTTGATTCTAATGGTCCCAACTCCATCGTTCAAGGCAATGAATATGAACATCATGATCTCAATGAAACCAACGAAAGAAAAAGAGCTCGCTACCTAAAAGAATCCTTATTTCCTTACAAGATAGCTATTCTTAATTCAATAAAAGCCTTTATTCTTGTATTAATTTACTTCTGATACTATTATCTTATAAGCATGAAAAAAAAAAAAAAACCAACAAGCAATGCTCCTTGAATACGCATCTACTGCTTCCCACAAAACAATTTTGAACCCTCTGAAACCAAACTGAAGATAACATCCACAAAATTCAGGGCAAGTTTAAACTGCAACAGCCACTGCTAGCTTTCTTAGGGTTGCCCCACATCAAATTCTAACAATTAGTGCTAAACCTAACATCCTTCAAATTGGCTTTTTCGAGCCACTAAAACAAACCGACGTAGCAAGTACAAAATTAGGTAACCTGGAATTACATTACAATTCTTTATTGTTTCAGACACTGAGTCTCACAAGGATACAATACAGATTAGCTACATTTAACAAAAAAAATGCAAATGAAAGCCATTGACAGTAACAAAAAAAAGTGATGCTATGCACACAAGAAGCAATGTTTCTAAGGAAAGAGATGTAAATACTATATGTACAAAATTCATCGCGTTTTCTGCACCTAACCTTACTACTTCCTTTACTTCACTTACAAGGATTACAGAAGCAGTACTGTTAGCAACAAAAGACGAGAAAAGCATTTTCGATGACAGGGGTTGAGGCAGTTTCCTTTAATTAACCCCCACTAGGTCACTCACTAAAAAAAAAAGAAGGATTTATCAAGAAATGGCCGTAACCGTCTTACCCAGTAATGTTCTTTCATGTTCAAATAATTTGCTCTAGCCACTCTAAATAATTTATAATAGCAATCCTGTCTGTCAGGCGTGTTGGAAATATGCAATGGGTCTGAAAGGAAGGCTACACTTACCAAGGAAAACAAGACAAACAATGAACCTGAAAAGACCCTAGAGACAACAAAGTTGGTGGTAGTTTTAGCAGATCAGACAACTACTTTCAAAACCTGTCTTCAAATAGTAAGTTCCTCTGCCAACATCAAAGCTTGAATAGACAATTCAGTCCATATAAAGAGCAGCGTTAGAATAGCAACTTCAAGAAAAATTTCAGCATGGCATAACGCTGAAGTCAGAGTTTTGGACATATCACTCTGATCCATGCTGCAAATGAATCATTTGTGCTTAATTTTCCTATTTCCTAGGGTGGTATTATTTCCGCCTTTGCTATGTTAAAGTTAAAAGAATTGAGAGCATATTCAAGTTCAAAGAGCGAGGTCATGTTAAAAGCTTGCTTGACCTTTATGGTCAGGACCAATGGTGTTTTTCCAGCTTTGATAGACACAGACAAGTGTAAGTTGGAGATACTAGAGCTGGTTTCTTTTCAAGACTTTTAGCAAACTTTGAAAGCTTTTTTCAGAACTGTTAAAGCTGGCTAAAATTGCCATCAATTTACCCTTCTCAACAGCAGGCCATGAAATGGATTTCAGTATTCAAAACAGGATAATTTTAAGGTTAAGTCCATGCATTGACTCCTGCAAGTGAGACTTGATAGACACTACTCTGCATTTACCATAACTGATGTTTAGCTCTTCTAAACTGATCTGCTTAAAGTCTGTACATGATACACTAGTTTTTGTTTTCACAAAGCTCTGACAATGTACATTGTGATCATGTCTTAAATAAGGAAGTCTGAGTCAAATAACCTCAAAACACAAGAGTGAGACTTGCTACTGTAATTGTGATGCTATACTTACTTTAAGCATATGATATAACAGTGAAGTTTCAAAAGGACAAAAATTCCAAATTTTTAAGTATTTTGTTACTGTTTTGGATGAGTTAACCACAGCACTTTAGTTGTGGTTAGCGTTTTGGGTAATTAAAATGCTGTTTGTAGATTCTTAACGTCGTGTTCAAGGAAATGTAGCATAAAGACAATAATCATTAAATAGATTTTACCATAAAAGTAAAGTTAAAAAACAATGATGTTTCAACCATTCAAACTTATAATTATAATCAATTGATAAATTGTTAATGAGGTATTGACCAAAAACTCCCAAAATATTTACCTGGAAACAATTCGATAAAAGAGCGAAAGAGACAATCAAAGTGAATTAATTAGGTAAATACTTTTGCACGGATTAAATCACTCTGTTTGTTCAGTACTAATTAATTCACTCTTGTCTATTTCCGTATTTTCTCGTATTGTTTCCATGTAAATATTTTGGAGTTTTTGGTCAATACCTCATTAGCATTTTTAAAATTATTTATTATATAAGCATGAAAATGACAGTTAAATGGTCGCAACATAAAATCAGTTTCTAAAAATTTGTTGGTTCCAATTATTTAAACTGGGACATAGTTTTTTCACGCTTTTAGCTTAACCCTTTAAGCCCCGAGGGGTTCCCCATTGACGAGTAAAATCGTCTGGCGTTAGACAGAGTAAAATCTATAAGTGCCATTTGGCACTATCGGGGTTGAAAGGGTTAATACTGGTGTTTTTAAAGGGAGGGTTTCACGTCTCCGCGCATGGGCAAACTGTTACACCAGTCCATTTAATTCCATTGTCATTGAATAAATCAAAAGCACTGATGCACGAAACAGAAACAATGCCATAGGAAGGGAATTACTCATTGGAATTACTTTTGCAATTATTTTCCTTTGTGTTCTGAACCTACTGCATGCGAACAGATAACTTGTGCATAGAATAAAATGTTTGGCCCATACAATAAATCTCACTCTTACAAACCCAGTGACATAATGTGTAGTGCACTCACAAAGTGCACTTACAAAGTGCACTACCACAATGAAAGCAACATTCAAAGTAAATGGACACGATGTTTTATCAGCAATTATAGCTATCTGGCGATTCATGTAAAAAGAACATCTACCCAGTAATTTTTGTCCCCAAAAATCCATAAAGTAATTTCTTTTGGCTGGAAAGTTCAAATGAAATTGAAATTAAGTCTGACATAACTGTTATGTGCTCTGATGAACAGGAAAATATTAATATTATTCTTTAAAAGAAAGAAAAAATCAAGCAAACAGGCTTAATGAGAACTTCTCTGGAGACAAAGCCACAAAAAATGCATCCCTGAAACCAAAAAAGACAATATGTTGCAAGGGTTTCAAAAACTAAGTAAGCTTCAGTAAAGGTAAGAGAATTGATTCGTACAGTAAAGAGACAGTTAAAGATAAGTGCAAATGACTATAATAGTCTTAACATTTTAGTCTGCAAAACAAGGAAATGAGTACTGTTATAGGCAACCCTTGTCACCTTACATTATTCACCCACTTCCTTGCCTGTTGGCACAACATACGCTTTCCTTAATGTTTGGACAGCTTGATTTCCTAGAGCTGATTCAATAACAGGTAGTTGGCAGAATCTATGTTTGGCACTTTTGAATTCAAGAGTTCAGTGAAGAGTAAATTCGATCTTAGTTATAAAAGGTCCAATCATATTGATAGACAGTTGGGTACATTCTGCTGATCTCCAGTCTATTCTATTGACACCAAAAGGGTCACTTAAACAATGGAAACTAGTACTGAACTGGCAGTATTTTTTATGGATTTTTCCGAGAAAATTGCAAGTTAAACTAAATTCATACAAAATGGCACTTATTTATCTCAGACATTGTGCCAATTACTTATTGCTCCTTTTGTACAAATGTGGGTTACACAAAAGTAATGACAGTAACTGAGATCACAGACCAGACCAAGATAGGATGGAGTTCACTAAATTTATGATTCAAAACAAATCCATGCACTTGAAAATATTGGTGGGAAATGGAAAAATAGAAAAACTGTAGAACAGAAAGATTGCCATAATAAGTTAAAACTTGATCAAAATACAAAGAACCGTCTTGTTTATGGTTTTAAAGAGCAGTGACTACAATAAAACAGTTCATGCCACAGGTTAAGTTAATTTTACCATAACCTTTGCTTTATTCAATTTCAGTTTCCCGTATTCAGCTTTATGAAGCTCCTGGTACCCTCCAAGTCAAAAGCATGAAATCCTGCCTTGCTCTGTAACTTTACCAAGACAACAAGACCATTACGTCCTCCCTGTCACAGAGGACAACAACAACTGTGTCTTGAAGATAAGAACAAGCCACAAGTTTGTTAAATTTCAATAATGACTGCAATAATTATTAGTAGAACGATGAACTTTTACAAGCAGGCTTTTACCTCAATGTCAGTTTAGTCTAAAACTTTATTTTGAACTAATTTAATTCTTGAAGCCCTCAGAGAACATTGGGTCAATTCCTATTGAGGCTTTCTAATGCCATTTTGTTGTCTATAGATTTTGTGGTGGTAATTTAAAGGGTCCAAAGTTGTTTTGGCTATTTCTCAGGCTTTTGAGTGGCCTGTGTAGCATGTACACTGTAGTCCATTTATTAATGTAGTCCATTAAATTAAATGTAGTGTATGAAATAGTTGTTAGCAGAAATAAACTTACCGTTTTGACACAGAAAGGAGTTCTACCTTTTCATGAACTTAAATTCTACTTTAGATCTGTTCTACGAAAATTCTCTTGCATATCAAAGGGGTTTAGAGCTAGAACAAACAATAATATTATTGTAGTCCCCAACAAAACAAAGTCATATCCTTGTAATGCTTATTTAGATGTGACAGCCAGATGAAAAACGGTACATTTCCTATTTTATTTAATTCTGGTTTCATGTAATGAGAGCATCATTACAACTGTGTCGTAGGTAAAATCAGCAAACAACCCATGGAATAAACTCTGACCATCTGGTCTTCAACTCTATGTTCACCATGTTTCCTCTAACAAGAGCAAGTTTACAACCGTCTTCTAGGTACAATAAGCAATCAATTCGCGACATTCCCAAAGAGTTCATAAGGGCTAATGACTGTAGATCTGTGGACATGCCTTACTTACTTTAGGAGAGACCACAGAAGAAAGGTCTTGCTCTAAATAGGGAGGGGATTTACAGTGCAAAGGAACACCCGAATGACAACCAGATGCTATGATCACGAGAAGGGTTAAGTTAACCATTCACTCCTCAGGAACCATAGGACAGCCCCAGTTGACAAGTAAAATCGTCTGAGGTTAGGCCGAGTACAATGTGTCAAGTCTCTTTCCCAGGAGTCAATGGGTTAAAGAAAAGAAGATTTGTTTACTAGTGAACAATCTCGAAATCCCCAGATTTCTGAGAAGAGAAACTGGGCTTCTTTGTACCACCTTCCACAGCAGCTGTTTTTAAAAAATCTTTGGTGATTCAATAATCAATGTATAATTATGCATTTAAAAGCAGAGCAGTTGTTTTCTCAAGTGAAGGAAGGAAGAAGCGATGGTTCGATACAAGTTCTGCAGGAACAAATCTAGTACAATGCAGAAAGGTCTTCAAGTGTTCCAGATAAGAGATGAGACTTAACCCAATAACCTGTGAAGGCTGGACAACAAACTAAACAGATCAAGTCAAAGATGCATAAGTATTGACCCCTTCTGATTCAATGTGCACAAACTAGCTCTTAAACTTATCTGAAATGCTAGAAAATGAAACTAACTAACTAGTTGTCCCCAGTGGGACATATGGCTGCAATCATAGATCGCCACTTGACTTTGTCTTCACCTGGCCTCTCTAACTCCTCCCAACTGACTCCCATCTCCTTAGCTTCAGCTAGCATTGCTACAACATGTGGTTTTTGGTCTTCCCAAGTTCCGATTGTCAGGTGGTTTCCAGTGCAGATTAACTCTGGGGATGCAGGCTTGGTTCATCCTGATTATGTGGCAGAGCCATCTAAATTGCCTCTCCTTAATCTCTGGTATTACCGGTATGCTGTTACACTTCGTCTGGGTGTAGCAGATTTTTGAGACAGCTACTGTGGAATGTAGCCACCTCCCGGATGTCATTTTCAACTAAGCACCAAAATTCTGAGCCATACAGCAGGACTGTTTTAACATTACTGTTGTACATCTTGATCTTGGGAGAATGTACTGTTTCAAATTCCGTACATTGTTAAGCTTCGAGAATGAATGACGTGCTTTGGCTAATCTAGTCCTGATGTCTGTGCCATTTTCTTTACTCATGGTGCTACCAAGGTATGTGACATTCTGTTCTTCCTCTAACTGGTGTCTGTTAACTGTTGTCATGGTAGGTCTGGATGCATTCCTATAAAAGACCTTGGTATTTGTTGTGCTAATAATAATAATAATGAACAGACTGGACTGCTGTGCTTCTAAGCTCAGCCTGTCTGTCTTGTCTTGTAGTCCCGATGGTTTGATGATAGAATAGCTATGTCATCTGCAAATCGGACACAAGGTACCACAACCATTAACAATCATTCTAATTAGAAGGTAGCTTCAAATGTACAAGTGTTTGCTGCTCTAATGGCATCAAGAAAGCTATATTACTGCCTTTACTGTTGTGATTAGCAATGGCTAATCAGTTGATGGATCATTGGTCAATCCCACTGGCCAATAAAGTGGATGACTAATCAACAACAAACCAAAAGTCTATATGCAATAGTCAATAATCAATGACTAATAAACTCTTGAGTACTTGTGCCACACAATGCCAAGAAAATGTGTGTGCATAACTCCTTGCATTTACTACAAAGAAAGAGGTTACCTATATTTTTTCACTAGGACATTCACAAGGTGTTAACACCATTTCATCACAAAAACATTTCAGCCATACCTTAAATCTTGATTTTTTTTTTTTAGTGGAAATGGCTGTATTCACACAGAGCTTTCCCCATAAAATTGAACCTGAACTGTCTGTGATTTTCATTTTTCCAATTTTAAAATTGGTCTACAAAACTTCCAGTTCCCCTCTGATTGAAAACTCCATTCTTTAAGATCTCTCGTAGACCTAGAAGATTTTTCAAAAATATCGGATTAATCAGGGGTTGTCGGGAAATAGAAACCTAGACTGCCTCTTGTTTTCCCCACATAATTATGACCCCATCGCTTTTAATAGGGCAGTGGGTACAATTTCTCCCTTGTTCCAGTCAACATGGTGAGCATACATGTAGAAAAGGAATCTTGTAATAGATTTAGTTCGCCCTGATGAAGACACTTGACAGAAGTGTTGAAACGTTGGGTCTTTGAATTGTACTTTTTCAAGCAACCTTCGTAATTCTCCAAACCATAAAAGCCAGTGCTTGAAATTGGCTGTCGTCCGGTCCTCCCAGATGAGCAGAAAATTTACTGGTGAAACTAGTTTTTGGTAAAATGAAAAGGTTGCTTGCCCAAAGAAAAGACAATGGACAACCCAGCCAAAAATCATGAGAAAATGAATTACCAAAGCTTGTCAGTTTTCTATTGTCAATATTTGATAGTAGTGTGAAGTTAGCAATAACGAATTTGCCGCAGGTCAGCATTTTCCCATGTTTTGAATATCTGTGGCCTGTACATAAAATTATCAGGTAGGAAAATTCAAGAGACGATGTCAAAAAACCCAGACTTCCACCAAAAAAGACAGGCACACAATTAGAACTATGGGATACTCCAACGCCATGTGATTGCATCTCAACGCACCTGCAAAACTGTAGGGGTTTCCTAATAGGCAACCAAACATTTATCAGGGAAACCAAATTTACAGGTTTAGTTGCCCAGCTATTGAAACAAGGACAACCTGGATTTTTTTTCAATTTTGAGCACTGCAAAAGCATCTGACTGTTCCTGTTTCTTCACTGCACAATCCTAGAGAAAGCTTATAGACAAAAAATAATTATTTATTGTGACCACTTGTGACAAAAAATTTAAAGGTATGAAACAAATAAAAAAATACTAATTTTTCTATGTTTCCATATTGCTGTCACATCTGAGGGTATCATTCATGCAACTTACTATTTTAGATCTAGAAAATTTTTTGTGGCAACAAAGGATAAAGCCACCACAGTATGTTCTTCAGCTGCAGACAGGGTAAACATGAAGCCAACATGCTGCTCAGCATGCACAAGTATGGCGTTTGACCCCATCTGCATGCATGCTCATTATTAGTGACCCTGTTTGGGAAAACCAGGCTTAACGAAAACAGCGTTGAAATGCGTTTCAATGAATTTTAAATGCATTTAGAATGCATTGCAATGCTTGACGATTCACAACCCATTTTCAATGTTCTGCAATGAATTCATGAAACACAGCCAATGTTCTAAAATGTTCAAGAATGATCTTGAAAATGTTTTTCATTGCATTAGCAATGCATTCGAAATGCTTCACAAAGCTTGCTTACAAAAATTAAATACATTCAGGATTATACTCGCAGGGTTGTCTCATCTTCGGAGTGACAAATAATATAAACTCAGTGTTCGTCATCACAACGATTAGCTTGAGCATGGGCTTGCTGCTCATTTCCATTTATTCTTCAGTGACTTTCAAGTCGCCTGAAAAGTAATAATAGATTCTTTAACCGAAATGATCAGAATAAAGGTTTTCGTGCTTCGGCGCCCAAACAACTGTCATAACTCAACGCATTGTATTTATAGGTATGCCAAGTATGGGTATATTATCTGCCGACAAAATGTAAACAAAGACCAGATGGGAGCAATCAAATTGGTTCTTGTTTACTGTGGATTCACTTTATTTTGCTTTGGCAAGACTAGATTCAAGTTGCTTGTCCTCGGTAAGTCCGGTGAAAGTGGAACAGCTTAAGATGTTAAACTTGAAAAACCTGTACTAAAAGAATTCTTGTGAGAAAAAAAAGATAAACGATATAACAAAATGCCACAGTGTTGACGCAGTCATTTTGCTCTGTCAAGTTGAGGGGCTGGACAATGTGCGAGCCAGCGAGCGATGTGAGCCATGCGAATTTCGCATTTAAGTCTAAGCCGATAAACAGTTATTAAGCTTAAGCACCCATTTTAAATTATAATAAAGTTTCTATATAACGCGCGCTCTCATTGGTTTAAACAGCGTGCTTTATGAGAGTACAAAGCACGGAACAAACGAAAGCCCACGCCATCATTCGCAGAAATGGCAGATGAATTTCCGAATTTTACCTTGGGTATTATTGAAGCTGTCAGTTAAAGGCTTGCTCAGATATTCTGTCAAGTGCTTTGGATGGAAGACCTCAACCGTCGCCCGGTCCAGCAGTTCTTTCAAGCTCAGAAAGTCCTCACGCTGGAGTTCTTCATTTACAAAATTCCCAACAGGTTTTCAGATTCCAGCCGCAAGCAATGAAGAGTTTGTTTTCCAGTTGTCATGTCGGAAACGTGCAGGTTTTCATGGGCAACAATTCGGCCGGTTTACACTGAACTTAATCATTTAGATCCTCTTTTTTGCTGTTTTTTACGGACTGAAACCGAACATTGAGGCACTTGTTTTTCCATAAATTCTAATTTTGTGTGATTTTCCAGTTGATTGATGTTTTGACAAGCCTTTGTTTCATTAACCAATCAAATAATCTTAAACATTCTTACAAGCGCGCTGATTGGTCCAAAGTAGCGTGCTTTATCAGAGTATAAAGCACTGTGCTGACGACATCTCAGTTCGCCACAAGCAGCGCGCGCTTTGAAAATAAAGTAGAATTTTTGAAGAAAATTACTTGTTTTTTATCATAAAACAAATAAAGAAGCCTTGACTGTGCTCTGTTCTGTTGTAAAGCACTTAGGAAGCGGCTAGAGCACTCAAGAAGTAGGGAGAAACACTCGCCTATCGGCTCGTGTTTCCCCCTACACTTCTTTCGTGCTCTAGCCGTTTCCTGCGTGCTTTACAACAGAACAGAGCACAGTCAAGGCTTCTTTATTTGTTAAACAGTTAGCTTTCAATATCTGTGCGACTCGCATGTTGACTCGCCATGTTGGCTAGCATGACTAGCAGCTATTGCTCGCATGACCCGCAGTCATGGCTTGCAAGTCGATCTTGTTTGTTTTGCATCTTCCCGATGAAATTAACAATGGGGCTACGAATGAAGCTGTCTTTGGATGTTTTATTCAAAAAGGTGATAATTCCGAAGTGCTCTGGGCAGTTGACGTGGACATGTGCCCAAAAAAATAAAAGAAACTCTGCTTGTGGGATATGAACTTTCATTTTTGTCAAATCACATCTGGTGCAAAATAATTATGCTCAGTTTGCAATATGCAAAATTTGTTTGTTTTACAAAAGAATTAGTCAACGCGATACCACTTTCAATGGGAACGATGTTTTCGACCCACCAAACTTCAGATGCTTTCTGTTGTTCCTTGACAGACACCCGTCACTACAAAAATAATTTGCATGTCTCAAGTGCAAATGCTATTACGAAAACAAAAATTTGTTATAACGAAATTTTCACTTTTTTTGCAATTTTTTTTTCTGAGCTGGAGAAAATGTCATGTTTTGAGAAATCTACATCATTTGTTTTGGTGAATAGGGAGATTCGAAGCCTATCAGATCTGATACTCTTGACTGATTAACAGTGTCCCTGGGTAACAGGGAAAACGGCACGGCCACGAAGCTTAACCTTAAATTTTGCTAGATGAAAACTAAATTGGCTGCCTCTGCATCTTGGAAACTTAAAAGTTGCAAAATATGGAATAGATTTCTGAAGCTCAATAGTATTTTTATTTACAGAGCATTTGCTGCTCAATGAGTACAAATTGTATGTTGATTACACTGGTTATTCCAATGGGTTGTTTTTCATTGCGATACTGCTTCACTGAAATGCATTGTGCACGTTTGAAAACGTGTTGCAAATGATTGAAAATGAATTCAAAATGATCTTCAATGCATTTTCATTTTCGTTCAGGGACTTTATCAATGTTTTTAAATGCATTATAAATGATCTGTAATGCATTCCGGTGTTCCAAAATGCGTTCAAATGGAAAAACGGTTCAACGCAGTTTTCAATAAGCCTGGTTTTCCTAAATAGGGTCACATTACAACATTTCATTTTGGAAGAGCACATGGTTTCTTGATTGACAAATGAAAGATTGCTTTTCATAGAGTTTTCGCTGTAAAATGTTTTGCTTTGGCTTGAGTGTATGTTTGGTCGTTTTTTTTGGAATAAAGCTTTCATCAAAACTATCTCGAAGATTTACCTGTTTGTTATTTACGATGGTCCTTCGAGCTGGATATACAGTTTTTGTTTGATATGGGGGATTTGATGCAATTGAGAAGAAAACGTGCAGCACACAGAACTTTTGCTGGACGCACAAATTTTGGATCAAGTCCTAGATGAAGATATCGAGAAAGAAATTGAGGAGACAAGCAAATGGAAGGGTGAATTACAAAAGAGAATTGGAGACATCCAACTTGCTGATCTTGCAGGGAAATTGAAGACAATGAAAGGTCTGTTCCTTCAGTGGCAAGCACTAAATCGTCCAAGAAGTCGGGTAAAAGCCAAAAGAACTTGAAGCAAATAGCTCAAACCGTAAAACTGCTGAAGTTGGTGATTAAGAAATTTGGAGGAAATCACACGAAGTATCAATTGTTTTGGGATAGTTTTGATGCTGCTATTCATAGCAATAAATCGCTAAATGAAATTGAGAAGCTGCATTATCCACATTCATTCCTCGAAGGTTCAGCAGCTGCAACCATTGCTGGACTTGCATTCACAAAGGAAAATTACATGATCACGGTTGATCTTCTGTGTGATAGATACAGGAACAAACAAGTTATCATTAGTTCACACACGCTTTGTTGAGGCTCCCGTGAGTATCCTTGGAGTCAGATGTGAAGCAAGTATGCTCAGTTTATGATAAAATTGAAATAAACATCTGTAGTTTGCAAGCTCTTGGAATCAAATTTGAGATGTATGGAAGCCTTTTGATTCCGGTAATGACAGAGAAAATTCCTGATGAGTTTGTTAGACCATAGGTCGTATGATGAAATCCAATGCGTGGGATATCAATGAACTGATGGAAGCGTTCAACGAATTGGAAGCCCCCAAGAAGAGTAGATTCCTTTGAGTTGCCAGTAATGATGTTGAAAAGCCCTGGCTGAGATACAGCAAATCTCAAGAGCCTGTTACTGCGGCAGCACTGCATTTGACTGAGCGAAAGAAGTTAAATAATTTAACTGCTTTTGCTCATCCAGGTCAAAAGTCACACAACTGCACATCCGTTAGCGATCCAGAAAGAGGAAAAGAATTTTGGAGGTCTTGAAAAAGGTCATATTGCGGGTCCTGTCATTCAAACTACAGCTGTAATAAATGTGGTGGCAGACATCATATTAGTGTTTGTGCTGGAACTTTTCAGTTACCGCAGTTATCAGTTTCCAGAGACAACATGCAATGCAAGCAGATAGTATCTCAAGAGCCACGAGCAACAGCAACCCTTTATGAGAGTACCTAGACATCTCTGTCGTTGCAAACGACAGCCACTGTTTCGAATCCTAAGAATATGAATTGCATGGAAACAAGAATAATTTAACAGATGCTCTTAAACTGCCTGCCTCGCATTCAGAGAACTTGATAATAAAGACGTTTGGTGGAGATTCTGATGTGTCAAGGAAATGTGATGTTGTTTAACTGTGAGAGAAGAGGCACACTGAACTTATACATTGAAGTCTACTCTGCACATAGCATTTGTGCTCCATTGTCTCAGCATAAGAATGAGTTGGCAAGGACCTCGTATGCACATCTATCTTGGTTGGAAATGGCTCAGTGACAGCTTGGCAAGTGGAGAAGAAATGCAGATCGATATTCTAATTGAAAACAATTTCTACTGGCAGTTTATGACTGGTGAGACACGTGTAGGAAGGAATGGTGGACCATTTGCCATAGGCTGAAACTGGGGGTGGATCTCATCAGTCTTCTTTCTACATGAATTCTACACTTGTGCTAAGATTAGGCCTTGCACACGTGGAAGAAGATTCCTGTTTGATGCAAGAACTTTCTAAGTTCTGGGACATCGAGTCTTTAGGAGTAGCTCCTGTGTTGGTGAGCAAGAGTGGAAGCAGTTTGTCCAGAACAGAGTCCAAGAGATAAGAACCCTTGCCAATTCCGGTTGCTGGAGTTATAGTCTGACAGATGCCAACCCCACAGATTTGCCGCCAAGGGGAATGAAAGCTTCTGACCTCCTACCAGTGATAAATGGAGGAAGGGACCCAAGTTTCCTACCCCTCCTCAAGATCAGTGGTTCCAAAAAACGGCCAAACACACACTCGAGCCAAAGCAAAAAATTTTCACATCAAAAACTCTATGTAAACCTATCTGTCATCTGTCGATCAAAAAACCATGTGCTCTTCCAAAATTCTTCTTTCCACATGAAGTCTACACTTGTGCTAAGATTATACTCGGAGAGTAAAGGCAGAACTCACCCTCAGAAGGAAATAGCCACCATCAAAGAAGATCATGTTGTTATCGTGAAAGAGCAAAATTGCCCAAGAAACAAGTGGAAATTGGGTCACGTGAAAGAGTTCATGAAGGAACAAGACGGCAAGACACTTGGAAAAGTAGTGACCGTTGCTGGAAAGCAAAACCAGTTGTCTGAGCTCAGACCTGTACAGCATCTGGTCCCAGTACAGTGCCAGAAGAATAATTTTATTTGAGCCGCAATGCAGATAAAGCTATGAGGAACAATTTTAAATTTTTTTCTTGAGGTTTCTTGAAACGTTCCCATTGGTCCTTCGAACAATGGGGTGGGGAGAATGTAGAAACTTGTTATTGCATTATGTAATTTTGGAAGAGCACATGGTTTTTTGATTGACAGATGACAGATAGGTTTACATAGAGTTTTTGATGTGAACATTTTTTGCTTTGGCTCGAGTGTGTGTTTGGCCGTTTTTTGGAATAAAGCATTGATCAAAACTATCTTGAAGATTTATTTGTTCCTTATTTAACACCCCTAAACTTCACAAATTTATCCAATTTATATTATCCACCACTGACCACTAAGAAAATTACAATTTTG
This sequence comes from Montipora capricornis, assembly GCF_036669925.1. Classification (NCBI taxonomy): domain Eukaryota; kingdom Metazoa; phylum Cnidaria; class Anthozoa; order Scleractinia; family Acroporidae; genus Montipora; species Montipora capricornis. Next base: position 42,178,921 of record NC_090888.1, on the reverse strand, counting down.
TCATGTGGAAATGTTAACACTTGGAAGATAATGTGCAAAGTCAAATGAGCAATGTGTATTAACAGATTTTGGGAGGACATGGTCTTTGCTATCCCTGCTTTGCTGTTTATGATTTATGCTCAATAATTATATTTTATAATTATCATGAAATGGGCATTCACATTTTATTGCAACCCCCACTAATTTGAATAAAAATCAGTAAGTTTCTACCATGGTCATTCTCAGTATCTAAATAATGTTTTACTTGTTGTCTGCCATGATGGGTTTAGAAATACGAGTGAGTAACTAGTGCAAGAAGGGAACTGCCATAATGAACTACCTAGCATAGGCAAGAATTTTTATTATTAATGACTGTTATCAAATGACTGACACTGTTTCTTTCTGTAACTAACACTGTTCTCACAGCATAATTCAAGCTTAATTGAAGCCTACATGTATAATATAAAGATTTTAGGCCCTGTAAAGTGTTTTCCATCATTCAGTCTCTGAAAATTTTGCCTTATGATTCTTGAAAATTTCAAGTATCAAATTTGAGCACTATGAGGGAAATCTACCAAGTTTTAAGTCACTACAGGGCAGCTTGTCACTTGTTACTTGATTGACTTCTTCAGAGAGATAAATTTGACAACTTGACCACACTATGCAAAAGGACTATACTTTGCACTGAATAGCTTCCGTTTAAAGCAACATCAAGTCCACAAATACAGCAAAATACATGATTGACTTGTTAACTAGTTCTTGCAAACACTGGTTGCTGAATTTCTGAGAATGTCCTTTACATACTCTTCTTTGGGGGCATTGTAATGTTCACTTTGTTCTTTTGTTTTAAAGACATTACCGGTAATTATTTAGGATCCGGTATTTATGAAAGTTTCTTCCCACTAATTTATTTTGCTTTAGTGCCACAAAAATAGTGCTTCTTGACCCGCAACATTGCCCTGTTCCTGTGTATCACAGATCATGGAAACCACTACACAAAACCACTACCAAAAAATGCGCAGTAAAATTTTGATTTGATGCAGTGTGACCACTTAACTAAGAAGAATTTCAAAATTAACATTAAAATGAATAGAGAATTAAAATTATTTTCTCCTCAAAATACCTTTGCTGCCTTACCTTCATCCATCAAGGACACTCACCCCATAAGCCAATTCTTTCAGTCCCATGTATTTACCTTCAATTCCAGCTCAAATTGATACATGTAGCACTGCATTTTTTCCCACAACCACAGAGCCATAATGTGGCAAGTAGGTTTGACATCAGTTCTTCAAATGATGGGTCCATATGACTAGCAGTGGTAACTCCTTGCTGTCAATTTGCTCCAATCTTTCCATGACCTGTCTTTTCCTTTCAAAAGTGGTTCTTCATAACAGCCTTGGGTAGCTACTCTAGCAATGGCACAATTTCCAAAACAGGGATGAAGTTCTTAGGATGCCAAATATCATTCACTTTATAAACTGACAATGTTACAGTGAAAGATTACAATTTTTTTTTTGTGTTGCCTTAATCTTTTATTCTTCTGAATGTCAATGGTCCATGGCATCTGCTGATTGCTATCTGGTTCTCACGCTTTTTTTTTCACTTGCTTTACAAAATGGGTTTAAGTGGTAAACCCTGCCATAACTTATG
>NC_090888.1:42159792-42167292 GCF_036669925.1 Montipora capricornis | reverse complement strand
GTTTTTTCTATATGATCTTCACTCAAAATACAATTTTCTAACGAAATTAAAACTTCTCCGTAATCCATATTACCGGCCACGGCAGCCATATTGAACCCTTCAACGTTCCTCGAACGTCACTGACCAATGATGATGTCATCATCGGAGAAGCACGTGCACGAGGTCAACCAAATTTGGGCCAACCGAGTATCAACCGACTACTTTTCGTATCTCACTCGAATCGGCCGTTACCCGAACCTATAAAAAAATGACGGGAGAAAAGGATAAATTTTCTCCTTAAGAAAACAGCGCTGGCATGAAACAAGAAGACGAGGATAACTGTGATGATATACTCACTAAAGTAACCAATTACGTGGACAAAAATTTGCGAGTGTTAAGGGTGAGAGAACTTTTTGTGGGAAATGCGTGACTCTTCAATAGGAAGAGTGATATAAAATGAATATCAAAAAGTGTCAGTAGAATTTTTGAAAAATCACAGACGTTTCGGGTGTTGCTTCACACTGAGGAAGGGTTTCTACACCCGAAACGTCTGTGACTTTTTTCTTTAAATACTGGCATTTTTTAATATTTATTTTATTTCACCCTACTTGGTGAGAGAACTTTTAATTTTATGCTCTATAAACATTCACTGAAGTCCCAGAACCGTCATCATCTACGGTTAAGTGAAGTGGGAAGGATGGGAAAGAAGGGGGTGGGGGGGGGGGTTGGGGGAATAGTATACTATTCCACGATACCCTCACCTGACACTCATTGAATTCATAAGGCATGGGAGAGTCATAGGCTGGACCTCACCCATTTTCAGCTTGTAGGTTTAAGTGGCCATTCCACCTTTAACCATGGCAAGGATTTAGTTATGATTGAAGTTAGAAAGTTTAGTTGTTGGGACTACTAGGGAATATATCGATCTGTATACCATTACCTAAGGACGTCTTACTGTATGTTTCCCAGGAGCATTATGATAGGTTCAAAATTTGTGTTTCGCTTTTTATATGTGAATTAGAGTTTCATGTTTAATTCCACAGTAACTGTCTTTGCTGAAGCACTTTTTTATAAGAATTTTTAAATTTTCTCAAACGGGTTTATATTCATTTCAAGCAATTATGTACAGCTGTAGCCTTGGAAATCTGGATCTCCTTCTGATTACTCTTTCTCAATCTATGGTACTTTGTAATCTTACATAGTGCATGTAGTTCAGTACTCCGATGATAGCTAAGAAGGACTAAAAGTACTTGACTCCTGACTCCTGAATAGCCATCTTTGTCTAGCTCTTAAAGTGCAATTATGATCAAAAATCAATTCTACTATTTCTTTGTATTTCAAAACTATGTTAACTGAACACTAAGTGACGGAAATTTTAAGCCTTTATTTCAAAGAGACACTTGTTTATTTTGACTGGAATTTTTCTATTTAATGGTCCACCATTACTAACTTTAGAAATCTTGAGAGAGCTGGATCGAGGATGAGATGATGTAAAAGACTCACTAGTTTAAAAATGCAATGTGTGTGCACGCACCTAAATTAATATGCAGCACAGGAGCACGGAAATTTCCAGGTTAAACTCATGTTTTGCATTTATAATAAGCTGCGTTTACATACTGCAATTTTAAGCTAGTGAGTCTTTGACATCATCTTATCCTCTATCCAACCCTCTGATGTGCAATCGGTCAGTCTTGAACGTGAGTAATGACGGACCGTGAAATCCAAAACTTGCACTCAAAGCAAACAGCCTTTGCATGTAATTTGAAGCTCAAAATTTTGCCAGTCAGGTGTCAAGCAAACACGCTTTCAAAATATAATGGAAAAAGGGAAGTGAATTTTTTGATCATAGTCTGTAGCACTTTAATAGCAGACAAGACCACCACTTGTTACAAATGCTGTCTCTAATATTAACAAAGCACATTTTGCTTTCCCTTAAAAGAGCTGTCTGCAGGTTCCAGGAATCCTACCGATAGGGTCTTTTGGAACAGCAGCGAGTGTACAGTCATGCTTTAGGATTTGTGGCACATTCAGTAATTTATTCTGTTTCAGGAAAAGGGGAAGTGGTTTTTATTAGATTATCATTTTGTATTTAAAAAGTAGGCTGATGTGATATCCAGGAGTTTGTTTTTGTTGCTTCATTTAAGGGTCTAAAAGACATGGATAAATATTTCTGTTGGCCTACATTAAGTTAGGGTTCCTTGCTTTTAATAAATAATAAATTGAACTGAAAAATGCAGGCAAAACTTTCCATTATTTTAAATAAATGAATGTAATGGTTTAATGTCAGTGTATCCACGTAGTGGCTCTTCATCTAAAAATTGTACTACTGACAGTAACTACTATACAAAGGATCTCATTAAATATGAAATTGGACATTAATATTCACTGTTATAGAAATGTATAAAAGTATGAAAGTTTAGATGGGGGGAGGGGGGGAACCCTGGCCTGCAGCCCACGGCCCACGGCCTGCAGCCCTTAATGACTGCCCTTAAGCCTGTTACAATCACCTCTCTGGATGACAGCATTTAATTTTTAACTTACAGAGTTTGTCCTGGGTTTTAGCTGGGGCTGGAATTTTTGTCATCCTGAGAAGAACTTATGTGGTGAGTGTAATAGCACATTTATTTAAGGTCCGACTGTCAACTAGTATCATGCCTGATGTTATTAATTTACTTCAATCTATGCTATTTGATTTTCTGGTTTTTGTTTCTCTTGGTCAAAGTGTTAAATATGGTACACTGGGAACATAACTGTGTTAAACCTCTCAAGTAAAGTTTTTGTAATATCACTTAGTCTAATAAAAATTATTACCGGGTAATAAAGATGATAATATTAACCGTTACAGTAATGACAATGGACATCTCAAAAGACGAAACTACTTTCCTTACATTGCAAGAATAAAAAGTATGAGAAAATTTGTAAACTAGCTTTCCCTAGGTCTTTAGCAGCAGTCGTGGCTCAGATGACTAGTGCGCGGCTTTCGGAGTGAGAGGTCCCCAGTTCGATCCTTGGTGACTTTAATGTCTGTTTCGACTTTCCTCTGATCTGTGTAGCTAATTAGCTTTAAATCCCCTTAAAACGGAGCACTGACAGAGGGAGGGGGGTAAAGGGTGCACCGTCGGCTTCCATTGATACCAGCCTCGTAACTGAAGGAACTACCAACGTTAAATAAAGTGACTTTACCTTTACCTTTAAATGTTACAGATGTTAAGGATGGTGCCTACTAATTCAAAGGTATTTTTTCCCGGGTTTGTGATTATGCAGGAAATGTAGATCTTAACAAGTGTTATTGAAATCCAAAGAGAAAATTGGGGGTTACCACGCATTTTTCAAAGATAGTTCATGTATTGAATAATATTTGTAAACAGCTTTAAAATACAAAGCGATGTATGGCGTTCTTCCTAAAATTGAAGCTTAATTATTATTATCTTTTTGGATGCTAAGAGTACTTACTAAGATCTACTTTCTCCAGATAGAAAATATCCCTGTATTAGTAAGCATCACTGATAGGAAACCCAAGTATCTCAAGATGCTCAGAACGTATGCGCAATAACAATAGCACTGTCTTAAATGAATATCACAATGTGCAGCATGCGGAGACGAGAGTAGTAGTGGGACACTGTGTAAGAACCTAGTTCAGCGATCTAGGTCAACTGCCTGTTACCATTAGTAATCACTGCATTGTTTCTAGTACGGGCACATTTATTACTATCACATTGGTACATAGTCTGACTTTTACATAACTCTAGACTGCAGACCACAAGGCTGTTGCCTAACAGGAGCCCAGTAGCCTGGGGCTCCCAAAGAATAGCTCTGGGCGCCTTAATTTTTCACAGCAACACCTTTCACTTCATATGTTGGGCTCCTAAGTTCTCAGCGTTTAGCTCTGTGGGCCCCGTTAAAATTTTGTTAGGCAGCAGCCTTGGACCAATGCACAGGCATGTACCATTGAAGTCACTCAGCTGATACCTGTTGTACCAGTTGACTGACAATCCACCATAGTTCTTTCTATTGTGCTATCATTTAGTTCAGGCAGTTCAAAGCAGTGTCTGATGTTCCAACAGAGTTTGTTACAAAGAATATTCCCTTGTATGGCCACATAGCCGAAGTAAGGCCAGATAACACCCTTGGTGTTCGTCACATTCCTCTGCTTCAGGGGATCTGGGGTAGGTATTTTTTTCCTTGGAGACTGGTTGATAAGCTGGAACAGTCAGAAAATAGCCTTGTTTCTTCTTTAATTTGGCAGCATTAGAACGTCTTTGGCAGTGTCAGTGAATTGGTATTGCATTACAAGCACTGCTTGTCAGATGGCTGACCACTTAAACACCATACTTCACAGGATTTTGCATCAAAAAGCAGTGTTGAATTTCACTAGTGCAGATTTGTTTGATTTCAGAATATTTCCCTCTGTTCTGTTCTGTTCTAATAAATTATTTTAGTCTACTTTATTTTCTACATACAGCCAGCTCACAACAACCTGATCTTCTTTCTGTAAGTGTGCTTGGAGTTGAATTTCGAGATGGGGGACAGAAGTGGCTCGTGGAGAATTTGATGTCTGTTAAAGTCCGCATGACACCTTTTCTAGTGACTGAAGACAGTAATCTGAGTTGCATTATATACAAGAAAAAGGTATCTAGCTGTGCTGAAAAATAATGATAATTATTCAGGAAGACTTTTAATGCCAGATATGTGAAGTGGCTTAATGGGGCCACTGGGGTGACAGTTTGATTGATGAAATAATTTCTTTTCATATACATGAAAACTGCAAGTGAAGTGAGCAGTCGAAACATGAAAAAAAATAGAAATCCAACATACATGGTCATATCTTATTTATTCTCTTAAGTATAATAATTACCGCCCAAAATTGCAAAGGGATCCTTCACTCCTATGAAAAAGTAAATTTAAAGTGGGGGAAATAATGGTTGCTTTCAAATTTGTTTGAAGATTTTTTTCGAAAAGAAGTGTTTGTTACAGAAAGAAGAAATTTTAAAATTGCTCCTCATGACCTCAAATTTCTGGGGCACCACCATCTAAAATTATAATAAATGTTGTGAAATTATGGTTTTTTCTCTTCTTCTGACCGAAAGATCTTTTGAGTAATTAACAATAAATTAAATATTATTCTATAGAGCGCACATTGGACATGAGATAGTAAATAACTAGTTGCAAATAGAATAATAATAAATTAATAATAATTTGTTTTTATTAAATATCCATTTCATTCTGAATGCTTGGACACTTGGAATCAGTTTCCAGCTTGGGAACACTTGGTGAATGAATCAGTTTCCATAATTATTAGGTCATGTGGTATACGAGCTGGCAACTGAGATTAAGTGAAGCAATCAGAAAGCTAGAAACACAATATTGATAGTTCAAGATGGACAACAATAAATTTATCTATGAAGTGGAGAGGAGGCAGTTTGGCACAGTGGTTAGTGCGCTTGCCTTGAAATCAAGAGATCCCAGGTTAAAGATCTGCCCCCCCCCCCCCCCCCCCCCCCAACTCATACCGTCCTGCTCTTCAGAAGAGATCTGAAAACCTTAATATGACGTACTGAATGATGGAGCTGTGTTTTAAGCTTTCCCTTGCCACACATTAATAACCTTACAGCAACGTCTGAGACCAGGACCTGGAAATGTTTTCAATTTGTGTTGAATGCAAGACAAAAAAAATATTTTCTTGTGTTTCAGTAACAATCAAACCTTCCTCTCCTACAGGGGTGGTTGTCATCAGTGTGTGTGAATGAGGAATTGGTGCGACAGGGTGTGGCAGTAACATGCCCCTTGTCAACCCTAACAAAGAGCACACCTTACATCAAACTGCAGAAGAGACTGTTGAAAGCAGAATTGCAAGCTGAGAAAAAAGGTGTTGGCATTTGGGTTAGAGTTTCCCTTGCAGAAAAACTGCAACAAGGGCTCTCTCTTCCTGCTGTAAAGATGAAACAGGCAGTTTCTCTTGTCCAAAATTTGTCAATTTGGGGTTTATTTGCCAGAAAGATAGGGAAGGATGATAAACAATGAAGCTTTGTTATTGCTTGTGGATTGACCAGTAAACCCACTTAAATGAACTGGACTGTAGTAGTATTATTGCTACATTATAGTTATCAGAGGTTCATAGGTTCAGTTCCCTTTAGGGGAACTCTAATTTGCCTTTGCCAGCATGCATAGCTATGAACTACAAATTTACCACCTTGTCACAATTTAGTCCAGGCAGTATAGCAGTATCATTTAGGGTTCTCAATAGAATTTTGAACAGCCATTGCTGTGCTATCTTCAGCTGCAACAAAGCAAGTGATTGACTCAATGATCTACTGATCAAGATGGTTTCATAGCCGTAACTTAACACTTACTAGTGAAACCGTGACAGGTGCTACGGGTTTATTGAGAACCCTGCTATTAATTTCTTGTGGTTCAGCAGTAGAACATCTGGCCTCAGTTGTTCAAAGGCCAGTTAAGTTTATCCAGTGGATAAGTCACTATCTGTCAGTTTTAATCTCTGTAAAGATTTCAGTATTTACCCCTGTAACTGTAAATAATATCTACACTCTAAGCACATCTATACAGTCATGTAAGTACAGGCAAAACCTTGGCCAACCTTCAACATGAAGTCTATTAATTTTTTATAATCTGGAGATAGAGGATATTACATGGCCATGCCGAGATACAAAATTTCTCTTCAAGTGTTGAAAAATATTTCGCAAGTGAAGGCAGCGAACGAGTGAAATATTTGTCAACACCAGTGAAATACTAAATCTTTTCACAAAAGGTGCGATTTTCATATGTAACCATAGCAACAGTGATCTTTTCACATGTGAAAATAACACGTTATCTTCACTTGTGAAGACATCATGTTTTCGCGCAAAAGCTCACTTGGTATTTCATTGGTGTTTATATAATAAAGTGAATTATGTACTGGATAAATTTATCTGGACGACCTCACATTTGTCAGTTAAATATGGTTGCTTCGCTTTTACTTTGAACTAAAAAGGACTGAATCAGATATCCGAGGGTAATAGGCTTTGTGCATGCTTGTGTTTTGGAGAGAGATGATAAATGCAGTTTCAAGGTTAACATAAAATTATTGTTAGTAACAACAACTGTCCACTGTATTAATGGACACTCATAATTTACATCTTCATATCATTGATACACTGTAAGCAGTTTGAAAATAGAGATGAACCCTATTTATTTTGTTTCAGGATACTGTGTGTGCTAGACTGACATTTCATCACAGTGCATGGCTTATTTAAAGGGGCTGCGTCACACAAAATGATGTAATTTCATGATACTCAAAATTCCCAAAAGGTAGATTAAAACACTGCAATAACCAGCTAAAACTGTTGAACAACATAAAAGAAATACAGCAATAGGAAAGAGAAGCATGGACAAGATTGCATTTGGGTAATCTTGAAAAAAAAGTCGGCCAGACGTTTTTCAAGTTTATGGCAAATCGCCTGGATAAAGGTCGTATTTGCTCCGAATCATCTTGTCTGTGATGCAACAATAATTTTATCAGTAATT
>NC_090888.1:42124792-42154792 GCF_036669925.1 Montipora capricornis | reverse complement strand
AGAAATACCGTATTTACTCGAATAAGCGCCGCAACACTTATTTAAATTTTCGTGCCACAAGTGTGGCGCTTATTTAAACAGTGTACCAGACAAATTTACTTTTTCTATAATTTTAATCAACAGTACACTTTCTATCTGTTAATTTTCCTATGGACTGATACTAAACTGATAGTAAATCTAGAATTACGAGAGAAATTCACACGGTGAAAAAAACCCGAGAGTTTCATGATAACGAAAGCGAAAATATCAGCGGTGAGAGTGAACTCCTTTGTCGTTGTGGAACAATTTATAGTGTTTTTCCTGGTTATACGAAATTCCTCGAATAAGTTCCGCATCGGCAGTGTGGCGCTTATTCGAGGTCGGCACTTATTAACTTGTCACTTATTCGAGTAAATACGGTATATCATTTGCTTGATCAGTGACATTTGGTGACTCCAATACAGCGTAATTGTGGGACACTGCCACATACATTGTAATGTTATGAGAGCTCAAGATTTCTAGACAGCAGGCTGATACTAACAAAAAAAATGTTGAACAAAAAAGCAAAAAGTGCTCACAAAAAATTAATGTTCATCTCATCATCCTTTTGACCCCCTGCATCAGCCTACCTTTCTGTATATATGTATCTCGAATCAATGTAAATATACTGAACCATTAAAGAAGAAATGTGTTGATGGTGAATCAAAACTTTTGACTCTGTGGTTTCGTAGCTGTGAATATTTAAAATATATATCATTAGAGCCCATCTGTACCTGTTAAGCGATGGTTAAGTCTGCTACGAGCCTAGAAGGCCCATCAGGCGGCACTTATCTCCGGGTTTCTGTAGCATGAAGCGACTAGGAATATTTCTACTTCCCCCTGGATGGGATGCTAGTCCATCGCAGGGTTACCCCCAGCATTAGATTCGCCGGCACCCATTTATACACCTGGGTGGAGGGAGGCACCGTGAAAGTAAAGTGTCTTGCCCAAGCACACAACACAATGTCCCAGGCCAGGAGCTGAACCCAGTCAACTCGATCCAGAGTCGAGTGCACTAACCATGAGCACGCTGTGCCTCCCACGATAACAAATACTGTACAGGATACACGACAACAACACTAATTTTGTTAAGAAAAATGCTTGATGACTGCTAAAAACATTTTTCACTCCATCTCGATCATATGCCAAGATCTCTGGCATAAAATTTGAAACTGCAAAATAATAATTTATTATGTTAATCACCACTCACCTAACATAAGCCATGCAATTATTGCAGTGAATATTGGTGCTGAAGATTTAATTGTCTCAGAGAAAGAAACAGCTACATACTTCAGTGTAATGAGAGAGCACACAATTGTTGCAAACCTTGAAAAGGAAATAAAGGAGGTAAGCATACGTTTCCATTGTTATATCCAAAGAGGATAAAGCATTAGTCAGATGAAGTAATGAGCACAGATGGCACAATGGCAGAGAACTCGCCTCACACCAATGTGGCCCGGGTTCGATTCCCAGCATCACTTGTGGGCTGTTGGTTGGTTTTCTACTATGCTCCAAGAGGTTTTTATTCAGAAACTCCAGTTTTCCCCTCTCTTCAAAAACCAATGTTTGATTGGATTTGAATTAAATTGTCCCCAATGACTGAAGAAGGCTCGACACATAACCCATTCACTACCTGCACAATTCCCATAATACACCTCTTTGCAAAAGAAGCCCATAACCATGCCATTGCCCTGCAAAATGCTTGTTCACCTGAGCTATCAAGTTATCTGGCTGCTAGTCAGGAGTGACTTCAGTACTAAGTGAATGCTTAATGAAGATACATAGCTCAAATAAGATGTACACTGTACACATAAGATGACAATCTGCCTATCGCACTTTTTTGACCAAGGACTTTCAATTATTTTCTTACGCACTTATAACTAGATGTAGTGAAATCTTTGCAGAGATTGAAACTGACAGATAGTGACTTATCTACTAGATAAAGTTATCGGGCTTTTGAACAACTGGGGTGCCGTTGTAATGTGAACCTTAACTTTCATTACAACATTTTTTGAGAGTACAGCTTGTCATTGAGCAGTCATTGTGACTGTGTTACCAATAACATCATTGTCAGTGGTCAGTACTTAAATGTGTCTGTCACATTCATAATTCATTGCCGCTGATGGGTTTTGGCCTTGGGGAGGCAAACTAGAACTTTGCGTAAAAAGGGAACTTATGTAAATTGGTAGAAATTGTACAGGTTAAAGCAATCTCTCGATTTGCTCAACCGGGTGCACAAGGTGTTATCGGCATTGTTCACCAAGTTCGCGAGGTGTTCAATTCCTACATCGACGACTTTCAACTAATAGTTTTCTTAAGAAAATAGGACGTATACCGGTAGATAATGAGAAATGCACCTTCTGTCAATATGGTAAAGAAAGCCTCTTTCATTTATTTTGGGAATGTAGCAAAAGCCGTTGTTTTTGGAATCATGTTTTTTTCATGGATGCAGCCTGTAAAATTGTTAGTAAAGAATATGCTTTTCAGGTAGATACTTGCTTGGGACTGAGGCCAGATACCTCTAAATACAATTTGCAAATTAATTTTTGTTTTTTGACAAGCAAACATTTCATCTGGCTGTGTAAATTAAAAGAACGAAAGCCAATTTTCGAAGAATACTTACGGCATCTACAATATATTCATAAAGGAGAGAAGGAAGATACAACAACGCGAAAGAAATGGGAACCGCTATTGCTTCAAAAATAAATAAATAAATACAGAATCTAGCACCTTGTTCTCCAACTGCAAAGGCAATTCCGATCTTGTAGAGTATAATAAATTGGTCGCTCCTCTCAAAACAAGAGCACCTCCTCCTTTGTTTTTTTCATTTTTATTATTATTATTATTTATTTTTTTATTTATTTTTTTTTTTTTTTTTTTTTTTTTTTTTTGTTTTATTTTATTTTTCTGTATTATGTAAACATATTCCGTGTTTGTGGGTGTGTGTGTGGGTGTGAGTGTGTTTGTGGGGGGAGGGGTGTTTGTGCTTTTAAAACATGTAAGGTGATAATAACAATAAAAAAATAATAATAATAAATAAAAAATAAAAATAAAAAAGTTCGCGAGGTGTTCTGGATAACGTGAGCCACACAAGGACAGGCAGCATTGATATTGAAGCGCTGTTCAGCATAGCAATTGAAGGTGAGTAATTTTCGAGCATTTACAGCGATTCCTTTTACTTTGAAGATCAAAGATTATAGTAACTGATAGAAAATCAGATGCAACCGTAGAAAGTAAAAGCATAGCCTCAGTATCAACATCTTCAAACAATCATATTATTTACAACAGTTATTCACAGATAATAATTATTATCAGCGATCCCAATATAATAACTAAGTTTTGCTCCCATTTTATGGTATTTCAAGATAATTAACAATTATTCTTTGAAATCGAGGTGAATACTGGTAGAACATTTACTTTGCCGCTTTGCGGCTCGGTGAATATTCTGCCACTTTTCACCAGATTGAAAAGAATAATTGTTTTAGTATATACTCACGAAATGATCACAACAACAATTGCAGAAAAAACCATCCAAAGTCGATTTAATTGGCATCTCAATTCATGCGTGAAAAACGTCCGAGAGGCACAAAGCATGCGCGAAAGTGTTTACAGAAGCTTCAAACATGGCAAATCTAAATAACCTTCGTTAAAATCCTCGTCACAAACAGCAAAATGGTCATTTAGCACCGTTTAAATCAGCAATCTAAATCGAAAGTCTGCTTGTTAAAACATTTTCACCGTTCGATCAAAGTTTTGAGGTTCATTTGAAATGGAAACTGAAAGTGCAGTTGGTAAAGGATCCACATGAAATGGTGGCTCTAATTGAGGCGAGCGTTAGTTTGTTGTAAAATGACCTGCCTTGTTTCCTTGCAAGCATGTGGAACTTTCTTTAACATTTTTTTAATTCCTCGATTTCACTAAGAAATTCGTTTTGGTTGGCGACCAGCCCTACAAGAGAGAATTACTCCGAGTGAAACAAATTGTTGGTGTGAAGATTGTTTAATTTTCAGCAATAATCATCTGGAAAAACGAAGTCAAACACTGGTTGGCAAAAGTATGAACTCTTCTCTTACCTTTGAAAACTTTCAGGCCAAATTTTGTGGCCTTCTTTGTCTTCTGTAGCACAGCATCATCTTGTATTCTCAATATTTCCGATTCATAAATGCTGGCGAGTTTACGCCAGCCATTATGTTTTGTTTGGATCAAGCATTATTCACTCCGTAGGGAGTGAATAATGCTCAATTACTCCAAGTTAGCGAACCAATCAGATTGCTTGAAACACCAAGATCACTGAGTGAGTACATGTATATACTAAAATGTAATGAACCATGCAGATCAAAAAGATGACAACGAAATGTTGCCTTCTCATTAATGTTCCTACTCCTGTTTTACTATCATACATGTATTTTCAAGGCATTGTCCAAAATTATGTAAAATGCTGTTTGTTATTGCCCAACCTTTCCTTGCATCATTCACTTTTATTTACCTACCTACACCATGTACACATAATTACATGTAGCATAATATGAAGACATCACAACGTGAAGCACATATTAATTCAAAAACACCTCAACTGCCATCCACATTATCTTAGGCGGGGGCAGATGTAATGAAAATTATTACTAATATAATACGTATGCATGGCAGGACAGAGACACTAAAATAACAAAAGGTAAGGTCAATAAGCTAGTAGTGGAAGCATTGCGGTCACACTTGTGTTCACCTTCAAACAAATGGCAACCCAAGAAAACTGAGAGTGTGAACATAATTTTGGCACTAAACCCTGTTTCCCAAGCTGTTGCAACTCTAAATTATATTTGTAACTGGCCCAGTTTACCAGTTTCAGTTTACCAGTTTCAGCACTTGGACTCATTCAATTTGACTACTGTGGTCTCATTGATCAGTAGTCCATTCAGAAGATTACACCCAGAAAACCACATTGCTGAAAGAAAGGCCAGACCACAACACAAGGAACTATATACCTCACTCTTTTCGACTAGTGTGTGGGATCTTAACCTCCCACAGAGTTTATGAAAACTGAAGAGTTGTGAGACAGGGCCTACGGTTTATAGTCCTTATCCCGTGAGAAGACTTGAAAGTCTAACCATTTGCATGTCTAATTACAAAGGCAGTACTTTCTCCTCAGTTATTCTAAGAATCTGAATGTTGGTCCGTTCGGAGTCGAACTCACAACCTCCCGCATGGCAGCCCAATGCTCAACCAACTGAGCCACCGGTGTGCAACCAGTCTTAGCTTTTTGAACCCAACAATAGCTGTTGACAAAGAAATTAGTATTTACCACCAATGACAAATAGTTATACCGGTATGTAATCAACGACTACAAAAATCCTCTTGTCTGTGGAGACCCTTGATAACAAACTTTACCTCATCCAACCTAAAATTGCCATGTTCCGGAAAAAGTAAAATTTATGTCCATCTTGGTGATGGCCAGAAGTCCGGTGAAACAAACAACAAGGAAGATACATCTTGAATGCTCCAAAGATGACTGAACACACCATTTGAGTCTCCCCTAGTATGCTAGCATCACCATTCAATGTTGACAAAATGTACTTGTTTGATATGATGGATCCAAAACTAAAGATGAACCAGAGTGACATCATTACAGTTTGCCGCACAAATGTCTCCTTTACCTCAAAGGTAAATGTCTTATTAAAATGGCGAGGTGATGAAGGGGTTTGTGATGCTCCCTCCTGAGCCTTTGGTACAATAGGAGCCATATGACAAGCCAGATTGATTAAAAGACTGGAGTATTTTGCTCCTACTAAAGCAATGTTCCCACAAATATCAAAGGAGCTAGTGAAAATGATGTCATCATTTAGACAACAGTTTTCATGTACACGTAGATTGATACCAACTCCACTGAGGCTTTGTTTCTACAAAAATTCTGCAACATAAATATAATAGCATGTCAGCATGTCAGCTTGGCGTGTACATGTATTATTAACTTTGAAAGACACTTCTTTACCCTGAATTAATTAAGGAAATAAATCAACTGCACATGGCACTGAAGTTATTTCCTTTCAACCACTGGCAATCCATCTTTACAACTTATCATTTGTCAAGAAATTCTTGGCAAATTTGAGGAATGCATTAACACTCCTCAGGCACAGGCACCCCAAGATGCCCCCAGTTGATCAGTAAAATTGTGTGGCAGCGTGATCCGGTGGTGATCCCGTTCTAACCTCTGGTATGGATTTGTTTCCGATTGTCCTGGGTTCAACTCTTCACGCTTTGTAAATAGCCAACTGGTTGCCTCCTGCCAGTTGGGGTTCTCAATCATGTTTCTTGAATTGTTTCTTTCAGATTATTAAAAGTGGAGTGCCTGTGAACTAGCTTGATAGCTAAGTGCACTTCCACTACAAACAAAGCATGTTTAGACGAAGGGCTAAATTATGCTCAAAACGTCAGCTTTTGGAATCTCTGTACAGTGGCCAATTTACATTGTCAACTCCGTTGATATTTAAAACCAAATTTTTGTATAAAATCTGTTAACTCTCACTCCCAGAAGTCAATGGGTTAAAAAGTGACACATCTTCAAAAGCTGCCAAACATTTTGTACACTTATCCACTTCTTTAATTTCAAATGTGAATAAACAAACACAAGAGAAAAAAATAGTCACACGGTACTACACTAAATTGCAATAACTGTGAGCTACAGTATTATAACTATTGTAAGCAGTCTACAACCATCAAAGCTCTGGGTGCATTTCTTTGGGATGGTCCGAAAAAGGATCACTGATCCAAGATCACTTGGATCACAGACAATCAAAGCAGAGCTCTCAAGTCTCACGCATTGGATCTTTTCTCGTAGGTAACTCTACCTTTTAAGCTTTCAGAAGTGCTCTTGAATTCTGAATCTGTTCCTTCATTGGCAATGAACTTCTGTGAATGTTCAATCTGTTTGTGTGTGACCAATTTTCTTGTTTCTTCAGGACTTTCACCAGTTAATATACTAAGCATAGGCCAATATGTTAGCTCAGGCTGTCCATAATAACATGGGCTCTCTGAGCAAGCAGCATGAAAAAACCAAAATGGCGGACTCGATGTTGCATTTCCAGTGATTTGAGAAGTGCAAGTTTCAAAAATTTTTTGGGGGAACATGCCCCTGGACCCCCCTAGAATTGTTCATGCCTCTCGCACAAGACACACAGGACACTTGCGCTTTTGGCTCAATCTTCTGCACGCATCTCACTCTTTGGAAACTTTAAGACTTGAGAGCTCTGTCAAAGGAACCGATAAATCCACTCTGGGAAAGGATTTTTCGGTTCCTTTGATTCACCATGATCCAAGTGATCTTGGATCAGTGATACTTTTTCAGATCATCCCAAAGGAACACACTCTCTGACTTAAGGTTACTTCCCACCTTCGCGGGTGCCCTTCGGCAAAAACATTGTATGCACACCAGTATAAATAAAACCCCAACAAACTATATATCATTAGAAAGCTTAATAAATGTACTTGATGAAAAAAATACAATTTTAGCGAAGTTTTCTTTCAGGAAGTGTCAGAAGCCGGTAAGGCGTTAAACGACCGAGGGTTCTTCTATTGAATTTATTGGCTATCGGATTCCAAAGTCAGAGGAAAATGGCTGCACAGGCCTATTCACAAGGCATCAATCAACAAAAGTGTGTCTGGCTTTTTCGATATTCTGATTGGTTGTCTAGATATGCACATCTAAAGTTGGAGTAGCTAAAAATGTGCAAGACGTGTTGCGTAAATGGACGCCACGCAAAAAATACGTTAAACATCGAAATTTCCCGACACACTTTTGTTTGTCATTATCTCTGGAATGTTCTGGCGAAATTTCACGACAATCCGCCGAATCTGCATACCCTATAAATTCGGTCAAAGTGGATGTATTCCTCCCAAAATCATATGTGAGATTTTCGCTTGTAAAGGTTCGTAAGCAACTCGCGCCACGCCTGGAGATTATCTCGCCTGATAAAACCGCAAACCAATGGAACAACAGGACCTCCTAGAGTCTGTGACAATAGATCAAGATTTCCCGGGAAAAGCATCGCATTGCAACACGTTTTTTATATCGCTCAGTCGAGTGAAATTCAGGACATCGACGCAATACAATGGACAAAGACACCAAAGGCAAAGGCAAAACCCGTGCCAAAAGTTCAAAAGCGGAAAACATGCCGCTAAAAAAGAAGACATTACTAGAAACAAATCGACGGACAGCTTAAGAAATGCCCTTCTTGCTGAAATGAGTTCCCTTGGGTAGGTTTCATGATTTCATCATTTGAAAATTACGCTTCGAGGCGATTGCTTATGTTTTTGTATCAAGGCTAGCAAATGTATTATAAAGGAACCTCGTTTTAACCTTACGTATGACAAATTTAGGTTTTAATACGGGCAAAAAATTTAGGATAGATCCTTCTTTGGCAAAATGGAGATATTTCTTTCTTCTTTGGGCCGGGTTTTTTTCTTTTCTTTACCCAAGGACTTTTTTCTGCTTTTGATTTTTCCATAAGAGTTATTAGCGTGAAGAGCTTCCACATGGGAATTTTGTCAAGTAAATAAATATGCAAATAACATGAATACGAGCGATGAGCTTTCCCCAAGGGGTCTCGCCCGTTGACAAGATTATGACACCTTCATAGTTCATTAACTTTATTTGAAAATACGTTTTTTCTAAATAACTTGGCCGCTTTTTGAGATTTTTAACATTTTCCTTTTGTAAACGCTAGATAAAATGACTGACTTAAATTTTGTCAAATAAAAAAAAACCGATTTTTTTGGCATCTGAAGGTGGGAAGTAACCTTAACTCAATTACCTCTGGGAGTGAGACTTGACATAATTTACTCTGTCTAAAGCCGAGGTTACACAAGGTATTTTTTGCTCGGGCTGGTGATGCGATTTTTTCAAACTTAGTCGCGTCACCAGCGCGAGATGAAAATCACATGTGTAGCCGCCCTTGAACTGGTTACGCGACAGGTAAAAAAATAACAAGAAAAAAGTCCCCAGAGTTGAAACTTTTGCAACAAAATCGCAGAGATAGTTGCTCGTGTAGCCACCGTACAATTTTTTGCCCGCGCTTGTGACGCGACTAAAGAGCATTTAGCCAATAAAATTTAAGGACGGTGTCTACTAATTAAAGATATTTTTGCCCCGGTGTGTGATACTCTTAATATTCGAAAAGAAACTTGGGGGTAACCACGCATTTTTCAAAGATAATTCATGAATAATATTTGTAAAAAGCTGTAAAATACAAAGCAATGTATGGTGTTCTTTCTCAAATTGAAACTTAATTATCTCTGAAAATTGCATGGTTACCCCCAATTTTCTTTTCGAATATTAAGAGTATTTACTAAGATCTACTTTCTCCGGATAGTTTTAAACCGCGCAAAAATATCCCTGAATTAGTATGCATCGGCGATAGGAAATCCGAGTATCTGGAGATGCGCAGAACGTATGCGCAGTAACAATAGTAGGCACCGTCCTGTAGTAAGCGTATCACCAGCGAAGGGCTAACGCTCGAAACACCAGCTTTTAGAATCTCTGTACGGTGGCCAATTTACATTATCAACTCCGTTGAAAAAACCAAATTTTTGTATACTACTTCCCCACCGACGCAGCACCACAGTTTCTTTAGAAACTACCCCCTTCATCCACCGTCTTGTAGGAATGTCTGTTTATAGTGCCCAGGTCTCTCGAAGTCTGCGATTCGCGCGGCCTGCAATTTTGTCGCCAAAATTTGTCACAAGTGTAGCCACCCTGGCGCGCAGAAGACGCGACAAATCTGAAAAAAATCGCATCACCGGCGCGAGACAAAAATCGCTCGTGTAGCCAGCGTCCTCGGTCGTTTGACCGGTCGTGTCAACAGTATCTTACTTTTATACACTTCCTTATTTACGGCTTAAAACAAGAAACACCTTAACCAATAACAGTAAGATTAACCTCGGATCAAAGCCAATACATAATTAACGAGCACGTGACGAATACTTGCTGACCTTATATTACATTTAATATTGACCGCGAATGGTAAGCTTCTACCAAACCACGTCGATATCAACTATTATTTTGTGCTGAATCATTTTCCTGCTTCCGTGCACGGCTTAGTGACATCTTGAAAATTTCATTTTTTTTTCTCTTTTGGCAAGAAGATGAACTCCGTAAAACAAATGATAAAGAAGTCACTCACCATATCAGGCCAAAAGAGGGGATCCCGTTGAAATGTGTGCTCGCGCTCAGAAATCAGACCCTACACATCACCAAAACCCTAACGTATGAAGATCTATATAAACCAACAAGCTGTCGAAAACACGTCAGGTTTTAGTAATTAAAGAAGATCTCTGCATTTCCTTGGAACACACGCACCATAAGAATAAGTACACTGTGGGTGTCCCGAGAAGATGACAGGCAAGTTGAGCCTTCAGCCGCTTTGCTAATAAATCAGCGGATAACATCAGCCAAATAGTTACCTAAAATATGAAGCACAAAATATCTCTCAAGCCCTCTACATCTGCGCTTGCGCAATGAAACAAATCTGGAACGACGAAAACACGTTGTGCAGCGCTAAGTGCCTTTGAAAGCTGTGAAAAAATAAGATAAGACGATGACTATGATTTGGTGTTACTGAAAAAAAAAAAGATTTGTATGGTTCCATAGAAGTCGCAGCATAAATCACCCGTTTGCAGTAGTGTTTTGATATCTCAAGTTGGGAAACGAGCTCGGTCCGTACAAAGTTTGCGCAGATTTTCCTTGGGTGTGAGAGCTCAAATTAACTATTGACAATCCCGACATCACAGACAAGAGATTGGAGCGGATTGGAAATAATTCTGCGTCTCATTTTGAGGTAGGAGTGGATTGGCAGCTCAGAGCTGATGTGCTCATGGAAAGCTTGGTTCTCCAAATAGGCGCATGATTTACTGAAGAAACTGAGACAAGATCCATATAATTAATTAATGTTTTATAACGGAACATACTTGTGCTTCCTGGGAACCTCAAGATGGCATCTAGGTTAAAAGAACAGCAGAGTCCGGTCAAAAGGAAATTCACCAGTCCCCTGGGGCATCAGAAATACGTCACCAAAGGGATTTCTCCGCGCTTCAAGGCAAATTTGAGAGAGTCTCGGTCCACCGGAACTGGAAAACAAGGAAAGCAAAAAGGAGACCTGGGACCTGGCCAAGCGAGGCCCTGGAGAAAACCCCAGGACAAAGGCCGGCCCAAGATTGTGCGGTTTCATTGTGGAGGAAATAGTGCTGATCCTTTGAACTTAAACAGTTTGATTGATCGTGACCCATCTGCTACCACACCCCAAGCATCTCCTTTGTCAGAGCACAGTGAATCGCCAGTGCAAGTTTTGGAACCACGTGACAAAACTGATCCTCTCAACCTTAAAGGTGTGGTACTTGAACCTGAAATTAAAGACCCCCATGTTGCAGTGAAAAAACGCAAGAAGAAGAAACGGCATAATGTCAATCATAGTAACTCTGAGAATGAGGGGAAGCCGAAGGAGCAGTTGAGCACTCAGTCAAGTGACAATGCAGATTCAGTCTCTGAAGGTAAACGGAAAAGGAAAAGAAACACTAATGAAACTGGAGAAGCAATTGAGGCTAAGGTTGATGCAAAGAGGTCTGGGAAATGTACCACTGTGTCAGCAGAGAGCAAAGGTCATGCTTCTTTGTTGACAGAAGATAGTGAACCAGCTGCAAAGAAGACGGCAGGTGTAATAATTTCAGATTCTTCCAAAGAGGCTGAAAGCAAGAGTGACATTGTGAAAACGGATGACTCAACTTTACAGGGGGAAAATGAAAACAATTCTTCCCTGAAAGCAAAAGACATTGGGAAATTCCATGGATTGAACGAAGGCAAGCATCCAAAAAGGGACAAACATTGCCAAGATGGAAAGCCATTCAAGCAAAAGAAACTTTTCATTTATGGTAACTATAATAGGTATTATGGTTATCGCAATCCACATTGTAGTCAAGATTTGCGATTGAAATGCTTCAAGAAAGAATGGTTGGAAGGAAAAGACGTGTTAGACTTGGGATGTAATGTTGGGCATGTTACTCTAACCATTGCACGTGACTTTAGCCCACGAATTATCATGGGCATTGACATTGACACTGGGTTAATAAAAGCAGCAAAAAACAATTTACGGTATTATGTGAACAGTCCAGTCTCAGTGCCAGGAACATCTGAGCAAGGGGTGGATTTTCCATTGTCATTTTCTATTACAAGCGGGCCTCTGGCTGCTCCTGTGGTTCTGGACCTTGAGAAAGATGCCGGCTTTCCACATAATGTTGTCTTCAAGCAGGTGAGTCGGTGATAATTCTTGACTAAATTGGCAATGCTCAAATTGGCTTAAGGTGGTTCAAAACAGTTTCCAACACATTCCAAGACTTAGATTTTGATGTGTCATTATAGCCACTCTTCATCAGTTGATGCTACAATCATGGTATCAAAAAACTGCCCAATCACTGGTGAACCCGTTGGTATTATTTTTGTTACACAATAGGTTACCATAGCAATACTATGACTTGCTAAAAACACCCTTAATTTCAGCATTAAGCGCTTATATTTAAAAAACGGCACGGTGAATTTTTTTCTTATTACAGAATTTTGATTAGCAGGATAAGATGTAACTATTGGCAAAGTTTAAAAAAATTATGTACGTAGGGTTCAGAGCCACCTAAAATTTTCGAAAAATTAAGACGGCTCTGAACCCCATGTACAGAATTTTTTTAAACTTTGCCAAAAGTTACATCTTATCCTGCTAATCAAAATTCTGTAATAAGAAAAAATTTCACCGTGCCGTTTTTTAAATATAAGCGCTTAAAGCTGAAATTAAGGGTGTTTTTAGCAGGTCATAGTATTGCTATGGTAACCTATTGTGTCACAAAAACAATACCAATGTGTTCGCTAGTGATTGGGCAGTATTTTGATACCATAATTGTAGCATCAATTGATAAAGAGTAGTAATTATGACCCATCAAAAATCTACATCTTGGAAAGTGCTGGAAACTGCTTTGAGCCACCTTAAAGGTTCTTCTTTTTTTTCAGAAACATACCGTAAAATCCCATGTATAAGATGCACCTTTTTTGTCAAAATTCAAATGAAAAATCAGGGGTGCGGCTTATCTACAGAAACATCTGAGGTTGGAGTTTTATAAGGCCTAATTAAGTGTTAATTAATATTCATAAGAAACTTCTCTGAATAAAAAACATAAAAAAACTGAAAGCACGTTGTTGTCGATCATTGACTTTTTTATGAGTGGTGGTTCCAAAGGAGCCGTTTGTATCTTGAAGCGTTCATGTGCGATGCTTGTTCTCCAAGAGTTGTTTCAAGCAATTAATTTTCACTTAACTGAAACAACTGAACACCGACCTACAGGGAATCTCCATTCTTCCCCAAAGCTGTTTGCTTTGACACCTGCAGCCAGTCACTTCTACACATATCTTTCCAGCATGCACATGTGCGAGAAAACACCAAGATATTTGCGAGTACTCGCAAGGCTAAAATGGCTGACCGTTTCATTGTTTTTTGTGCGTGTTCTCCATGGCTGATGCCCAGACTCCTATCCATATTTCAAAGCTTGGCAGAGCTGCAAGGTTAAAATTCAGGGGGACTTGGTTCCTCTTTCAGGTTGTCATGTTAGGTCACTACCAGGAACTCCATCAATGATGCCATACTCTTTGCGAACGGTGTGCAGGTTTTTCATCGAGAGTTGTAAGGCAAGGCTACGGTGGCCCACAAGGGCAATACAACTATATATTCCAGTACAACAATATATATTCCAGTACAACAATATATATTCCAGAACAACAATATATATTCTAGTACAACAATATATATTTCAGTACAACAATATATATTCCAGTACAACAATACTTATTCCAGTACAACAATACTTATTCCAGTACAAAAATATATATTCCAGTACAACAATATTTATTGCAGTACAGAATGATGTATATTCAAGTACAGATATACATTTTTATTCCGTGACAGAATTATAAGTTCCAGTACAGAAATTTATATTCTAGTACGAAAATATGTATTTCAGTACAAAGATGTGTGTTCTAGTATATCAACGTAAATATGTTCTAGCAGAGAAATATGTACATTCCCGTACAGAAATACAGCACATGCAATTATTTTTAAAATTGAGCGTAGTGGATGGAGGCAACCATGGAGTTGAGGCTTAATTCCCAGTGCACTCAGCGGTCAGCTGGCGGGAACTTTAAGCAGTTACAAAATGGCGGCTTTCTTGAGCATTTGTGAGTGTGGAGCCGATATTAGCAATTATGAGCACAAATTTTGTACCAGTTGCGGGCGAGAGCTTCTCTGTGATGAGAAGTCCATAATAACTTTCTATTTCTCAAGAGGATTTGAGTACAAGAGTATACTACACATGCTTTCTAAGCAGCACGGCATCAAGATGTCAGAGCGAACTCTCAAGAATCGGCTGAAGGAATTTGGCCTTCGTAGAAAACTGGCTTTGTACGACGAGATAGAGGTGCGAAGACATATAGAACAAGAAATGGAAGGTCCTGGGTGTATGGCAGGATATCGCTCAATGTGGCATACACTATCGATGAAAGGTATTCAAGTACCAAGGAGGGTTGTAGAAGAGATTATGAGGGAACTTGACCCTGAAGGATGCGAAACCAGGAGAAGACGGCGTCTAAGACGAAGGAAATATAGAGCGCCAGGTCCCAACCATTGTTGGCACGTGGACGGTTACGACAAACTCAAACCATATGGTTTCCCAATACATGGATGCATTGATGGGTGGAGCAGAAAGATCATGTGGCTTCGGGTGGTTAGGTCAAACAACCTTCCGGAGACAGCAGCATCACATTTTGTTGATTGCGTCGACGATTATGGTGGTTGTCCAGTGAAATTAAGAACCGACTGTGGCACTGAGAATGTCTTAATGGCTGCTATGCAGTGCGAATTTAGACAGGATGTAGATGCCCATATTTACGGCCCATCTCCTGCCAATCAGAGGATAGAAGGATGGTGGTCTTTCTATCGCCGAAACCGGTCTACATGGTGGATAAACTATTTCCAAGATATGATTGAAAATGGGAAATTCAACCCGGGCAGTGAGCTCGAAAAAGAGTGCATTTGGTTCTCGTTTTCTGGAATCATCCAAAAAGATCTTGATTTTGTAAAAGAACATTGGAACACGCACCGCATAAGAGATTCACGGCATGACACAGTTCCTGGCAGACCCGATGAATTGTTTTCCCTGCCTGAGGACCACGGTGGAGTTGACGGATTGATTCTACCCATCTCAAGTGTACAGATTGATCATTTCAGGGAGAACTTTTTGCAGGTGGAGGAGGAAACAAATGTATATCAAGACTACTTCAATTATGTGTTGTCCAACAGTGACATACGGGAACCAAAAGACTGGAAAGAGGCCGAAAATTTATATCTTGACCTGTTGTCAGTGGCAAGAAGGTAGAACAGTGGACTTAAGGTTCCAACTTTTGCAGGTCCAACTATTATTCCCTGAGCATTTGATAACTTGTCAGTCCACGTGGTGGGGCTAGGCAAGGTCAGGTTGGGAGTGGGCCTTTTGTCAAATTACTCAACAACTGTCATGTTAAGTCAAGCCCACATGACACCATCCTCACAACCTCACACTTGCTGTCTTAAATCCTATTCTATTTCTCCATGGGCAAACCGATTGTGTGGATGTGTTGACCATGTTGTATCTGGGATTTTCGTGACTTGCAGGTAGCACTTTTGTCTCATCTTGGTTCCAGGAAAGGGTGCTTGAAACCTTTAAACTGTGACTTTTATATTACTTCAGAGAAACTGCAATTTTCATACTGTTTCAATGGTGGGTATTTGCGTTGATGCTCACTCCTTATTGTGGAGATATTCTGTGCACTAGCTGACTCCACCATGGAGCAGAGGAACATTTGGACGACATGATGTTAAATGGCCAGGGGAAGGGTTATGATAAGGCCTGGAATAGGCCACTTCGGAAAGTACCTTAATACTCTTTGTTTGTCCCCCCAAATTTTGCATTAGCATCGCTTCTGTTTTCTCTTGGGACCATTGTAAGTCCCAAGAGAAACTGGAAACAATGCTTATGCAAAATTTGGGTGGACAAACAAAGAGTATTATGGTACTTTCCGAAGTGGCCTATAGGCCTTATTCACGATAGCCGCCATGTTGGTTTTCAAATTGTTATGCAAATTAGCCAATGGTTATGCAGGGGAGCAAACATTGGAAAAAAGGCAAATTGCGGAAAATCGGCTCGTCGAAATATTGAAAATAACATAGACTTGAATTAAGTTATTCTTCTATTTTACTACTTAGGTGATAAACATTCAATGAACGTGAAACCAATTGTCTGTGTGGCTACAATGTTCGTTATAATCTCTCGAACTTCTGTTGTTTGCCCCCTCAGATGTGAGTAGCTAAGTTGCATGATAATAGCAAATCCAACATGGCGGCCATCGTGAATAAGGTCTATTGATTGAGCCATTTTAGGACTGAACAAACAGAACTGCTAAGGTCAGAGAAAAGATCAGATTTATTGTTGCATAATTAACAAAATTTCAATAAACTACATAGCTGGAGGAAGGGGGACATGACACAATTATCTGTGCCGGCCAACACTGAAGGTTGTATACTATTCACACTGTGACATTTCAGAACATCACACCTACAGCATTGTGCAAAAGTCATAACTTGGCTGCTTTTGTCCTTACAGCAACGTAAAGCCAAAGCTATCTGTCAGTGCAGATGTCATGAGCAATCCCATCTCTTCTTCTGTGTTGAGATGCACAGGTAGTGTAAACACTAAGTCACAAGTGGAGGTTGTTGGCCTGCATTTACAACTACCCGGGCATCCGTGAAGGAACTGGCACCTGATTTTTTTGGGAAACCCAAGGGTAGGATAGTTGCGAGAGCCAGTCAGCCATTTCAGGAAATCGGCCACAGCAAGCTCTTCTATGGCTGCAAATAATAATTCCAACATTAGTGATTGTGGCATGAAACTGACAACAACAAAAAATGTATGCACTCTCTTCTTAATATTTTTCACAAATGGTAGGTAGACTGAGCATAGTTTTTCCAAGGAACTAAGTGGATAAAACGTTTCTGGAGAAATTATACGTTTTCCTTACTTTTAGTTTCATTAAGATTTTTTGTTTTAGATTTGCAGGCTTCAAGACCTTTGCATCTAGGTGTAGGCTACAGCAAAGTGCCACAATAGGTCATGTTAACCGTTTAGGTCTTCAAATTAAGAAAATTGATTACTGTTTATGTAATGTGTGAAATACATGCCATCATCTTTATGTTTCTATAGTAAGATTGGTGTCCTATTTTTAAAGTTTATTGAAGCCTTACTGGACAAGGTAACTAGCACGACCACATAACTTTATCTTTGATACTTACACTTTGCTTCAAGGCTGTGAATAAATTCACACAAATAGTGGTAACAGTCTGCTTCTTTTTCTTTCTTCATCTGGCTAAGACTAAATTCAGGGTGTATTTCGTCTATCAAGTTGTTGGCTGTAACACTATAACCAGCACCAGCAACAAATGCTGATTCCCACAATTTAGGTGATTTTTGCACTGCACCAAGGACACCACATGTGGACAAACCTTCATGTAATTGCACCAACTGTGGGAGAACCTTGCCCACTTGCAAATTTATGCAGATTGATCTGAATCAGATAAGAGGATGAAGAGGCATATTAAAATGGGGTTGACAGACCTGTCCGACTCCCGCTCTGTGCCCATTGTGTTGATAAAAGCCTTTATAGTTTTCCTTTAACAAGCATGTCTTTAAGCGATTTCCCTTTTCTATAAGAGATCACGGGAGGTTCCTTGTATATCTCTCCAAGGGGAAGTAGGCTCTGTTGGCTGATTTAAAGCTCAGACAGATTTATTTCTGGCTTTCAATGTTGTCTCACTGACAGTTTGGATATGGCCACTGTTACTAAAAATTATTGCGTGACTAGTATTTGGATCATTCGTGAATATGCTAATTTCGTCTCGAATCTTCTAGAATATTTAATTAGTGTTGTATCATCGTGATTCAGTAATTCCATTTTAAGCCGTTTGCGTATGTTGCTGTAAATAGTTTCTTATTGGAATATTACTTTATTTAGTGAAGCCAGGAAGTTCTAGAATCTTTCGCTGTAAAGTATATAAGCGAATCGATGTAGTGTTTAGATGGTTTTTATCCCAGGAATGTTTGAGGAGTTTTACAGTAGTGTTTACTGAAGTGTGACGAAGGTCTCGTGCAGACCCTGGATGCTTTGAAGAGTGACAGAGGTCGTGTTTGTTAAGTGGAACAGAGAGGTTACGTGGAGATCAAGGCAGAGGCCGTGTGTTTATACAAGAGCGACGGAGGTCGAAGCATTGTTAACAAGTTTAGCGTGTGCTTGTTGTGAAGTCCGGAGTGGAATTACTGCGTTCGTGTGAAATAAACAACTTCGTTGTGTTGTCACACTGCGTTC
The DNA here is from genome assembly GCF_036669925.1 of Montipora capricornis. Lineage (NCBI taxonomy): Eukaryota > Metazoa > Cnidaria > Anthozoa > Scleractinia > Acroporidae > Montipora > Montipora capricornis. Next base: position 42,136,305 of record NC_090888.1, on the reverse strand, counting down.
TGATTAGACTGCAAACTATACCTACCACTTTAAAACATCGAACTCGCAACAGCCACACAATGGGAAAAAAAAGCACTGCTTTTTTTCTGTGAAAATGATCCTAATTTCTGAACATTTCATTTACGGGGGAGTAACTGTGTTCAAGTTCCACATCATTGTAATTATACTTCATTTTGTTAACCTTCAATGTAAACTTAAAACTATTGTGAGCCACACTTACTTAAAATTATTATTGCGTAAACCTACCTCACAAGATTTTCAATTGATTCTTTAGTCTCCCTTGCCGGCACCCCATGATAACCGACCTCTTCAAGAAAAGGATAAGCATCTTCTGCTTGCAATATGTCTGGGAGCTCTTCATTTGTTGCTCTTTGAATCTAAAGTTGAATTGCAGATTTGAAAAGTTTATTTGTATCATCCAATCCTTGAATACCAGGCCATATAGTTATGTACAATTCTATACTCTGTATATCTTTGCTTGCTGAGCAAAATGGTGGAAAAACGTTTGCACTTGAAAAGTTATGGACAGGCACTAAACAGAATCACAAGTTACAACAAATACAATTTTGCCACCAAATAGGACAATGACAATTATACTGTAGCAATTAAAAACGTTTAAATATAAAAGTGCAAGTTATAGAGCTTTGAAGTTGACAAACATTCCTACAACAATGCTTAAGAAGTTATATTTACAACCATAGTAAAGTAAAGTAGACCTTATTTAACGTCGATAACTCGTAACAGTAATTCAACTGACAAACCTGAGGTCGACGGTGCGCTCATTTTACTCCCCCCTCTCCATCAGTGCTCCGTTTTACGGGTATTTAAAGCTACTTAGCTACACGGAAAGGAAAGAAGTCGAAACAAGGATGCGAGATCCGGGAATCGAACTCAGGACCTCTTGCACCAAGGCCGCACACTAACCGACTGTGCCATCCTTGCTCCTTAAGGCACAATTAAAGTGAATCCTAAAAAATGTGTCTCAGCAAAATTAATGTTTTTCCTGATTAAATATCATAGAGGAAAAGACTGATTCCTACATCGTTGACCAAAGGGGATGGCCTCGATTGGCATGGATGGGCATTTTGATATTTAACAACCAAAATGCAACATATACATATAGCTGCCAGGCCTGCTGTCACTGCTAATAGACAAGTTGTGCTTTGTACGAAGCAAATCAAATTCTGTTCTGCACATGAATACAAATTTAGCATCTCACCTTTTCACAAAACTCCCTGTGGCTTGGAGATGTTGTGTCTTGTATTTGAAGATTTCCACTGAAATATGCATAGATCTCAGGTGCCAAAAAGTTTGGTGCTTGTCCATGCTGCACAATGGACATTGCCATCACTTCCCCGGCCAGTTTAAAATCTCCACGGTTGAGAGAAATGGTTGATTTTGATGGAATCCCTTCCACAAACAGTCTTGTCTCAACATAGCTTAAAACTTCTAAAACATGACAATAAAACTCTGTCAACAAACGTTTCCCCCACCCCCCCCCCCCTTCTTGACAAATTTGTTGTTTGACCAAGAACAGCTATCCTTGTTCCAATCCAAACCAAATGTTTTTTTAATAAGTGAATGTTCATAGACATAACGAATTCCATACTTATTTGCACCTTTTTCACCATCAAAAATACTCACATCATTAATTTACTGCCTTATCATTATAAGGGTGATCATTTTATATCAAATAAAATTTAAGTTTAAGCCGTAATGTAGTAAATACAGTGTACTTACATTTTTGCCACTAACAAAAAACTGATTACTGAATAATTACAAACCTACATGTAACTGAAGTGCACTATCCACAGCTCTCTTAAAATAGTGTGCCATTACGTGAGTAATCTTTCCAGTACATTGCCAAAGCCCCAAACTTTCCAGGCCAAGAGTACCATTTTGTATAAATGTCCCAAATGCAAGGCCAGCAGCAACGTGAACCTTTCCCTCACCATGCTGAAGGAAGGAAGGGTGTTCAGTGCCCTAGGCATGGCAAGCTAAGTTAAGGTCCATAGCATAGACATGCAAGTAACTGCAAATAATTCTTTAAGAACCAGCTACCCAATTAATTGTCAACACTCCAATTCTGCCCGGATTTTCCATTCGTGTCATAGTCTAATACGTATACTTACCAACCTAAGCCCTGAGCAAATACAACCCGGAAGAAAATACATACCAGTAACTTATAGTTTTCACTTGTAAAAGAAAAGAAAACAAATTAAAACCTGCAAAAAACTCCCGTTTTGGGCCTCCACTGTCCACTGCTGGCTCCCCAGAGAACGTCACCTTCAGAATTCTGTCCGGGGTGTAATAGCGTTCACGTGAACGCTTGAAATCATCCCAAATGTTCTTTCTCCGGACAATGACACGAACAGCCTCCTCTTTTTCCTTCAGATGCCTCAGTCTGAGCTGTAAAATTTCACTCTTCAGATCTTTCTGTGACAACCCATCTTCAACGTTATTTTGCAAGGTAGTTTCCCTTTCATCACCAACTCTCTCCCAGAATGCATCAGCGCATTCATCAGCATGCAGGCTGACTTCGTCAATTGGGAACTGTTTGAAACAAGTCGGGCACTCTATTTTCCCTTCTGTCTCTCTGGACCGAGCATTAGCATCAGTGTTGTACGTGTGTCCAGAGGTACAATTCGGCTGCAGCCATTCCACTGGTTGTAGCAACTCTTGATGGTCTGCGTCGGGTTCTAACCCGTCTAGATCGTCACCTAGATCAGAGTCGGTCTCTTGCAAAGATTCCTGCAACTCATCAAAAATGGTGCTGGTGGCAGCAGAAATAAGTTGATACGTGCATATCCAAAGCCCGATTCTTCCTTGTAGCGCCGTAAACTGAATGGCTCGTCAGTTCCAGGAATGACATCAACATCAGAACCATCCTTGTAAACCAAACGGTATTCCCCTGCACGAAATCTCTTATTGTATGCTGCGTGTTTCTTCTTTGCAGCTTCTAGTATGTCTATCGCAGTTGCGGAGGTCGACAACTTTACGGGAAGTCGTTCCCCTCGCATGACAGTTTTCCTGTTTTTCATTAGCCCCACGGTGATGCACACTTCTGAATCTTGAATTCTTTGCTTCTTGGAACAGGACTTCTTTCTGACACTGAACGAACGCCTCTCCGTTTCCTTTCGCTCTCTGAATGTTTCGAAATTGGAAATGGTCGCGGGAAAAGATGCAGAGCTTGTGCTAGTGCTTGTACTAGTCGCTGTTCTACTACTAACACTACTAGTAGTTCCAACTTGCGAGATTTTATCTCCACACTTTGGGTAAAAAAAAATACGATTTTAGAAGCATACAGCCACACTTTCCACAGAAGGCCGCCATTATCAAACACGCGTGGACGACCGCAAAGAGGTCTGGGGAAATTATTTAGCCTCGACCTTGGGAGAGCTAGGAACGGAATATATTTCTGTACTGAAACACAGATCTGTACTGGAACACACAAATTTCTGTCCTGGAATACACATCTTTGTACTAAAATACATATTTTTGTACTTGAATATATATTTCTGTATTGGAACTTATAATTCTGTCACGGAATAAAAATGTATATCTGTACTTGAATATACATCATTCTGTATTGCAATAAATATTGTTGTACTGGAATATATATTGTTGTACTGGAATAAGTATTGTTGTACTGGAATAAGTATTGTTGTACTGGAATATATATTGTTGTACTGAAATATATATTGTTGTACTAGAATATATATTGTTGTACTGGACTATATACTCTTGTACTAGAATATATAGTGTTGTACTGGAATATATATTGTTGTACTGGAATATATATTGTTGTATTGCCCTTGTGGGCCACCGTACAAGGCCAATGTCCTTTGTATCTCAAGAATGGAGAGGATTTAAGTCGTCAAACTTCACAGTCTGTTTGCTTTTTGTTACCTTGAAAACATGTCTAAAGATGGGCTTTTAAACAACAGCTGTGGGTTTTCAGACTCGTAAAGAAAGATTAAAGCGATACCAACCAAGAAAACAGCAGAATCCACAATATTGAGTAGATAGGACTGGATTAGGTTATTACTGTAATTGCAATTGGTTTTAAAAGTGGAAATCAACTTTATTACAGAATAATTTCTGTAGGTTCTTGCTTCTGGTACTTGGGTACCAGTAACTGCATGAGCTTTTATCAAAAAGTAATAATACACAGGTCTGTGTGACCCAGAAACTCCATCAGTTCAGTGACCTTTGAACCAAAATCTTCAGGGTGAAGGGTGAGGCCTGTTTGTATATTTACTGTAAGACATGCCTCTGTTCTGCTATAGGTGTGAAAAAATGTGACCAAAGCAAATTGTTTTCCTTTGTCATTAGGAAAACTATGTTCCAGATAGCAGTGAAGTCCTTTTGAAGCAAAAGCCCATGTATGATGTCATACTATGTTTGAGTCTCACAAAGTGGATTCATCTGAACTGGGGGGATGAAGGACTTAAACTCATGTTCAAGAGAATTTTCCTTCACCTGCGTCCTGGAGGAAAGCTCATCCTCGAGCCTCAGCCCTTCTCGTCTTACAAAAAGAAGAAGAATTTGACAGTGAGTGATGTTAACTGTAGAAATGTGACAGTGTTATGTAGCAACCATAAGAGTCAAATACAAGCCGGGCAAGGCTAATTAACATTCTTTCTACTATCGTTTTCCTCCCCTTCTTTTTCAGTCCAGTATACAATTATTACTGTATGTGTTGTATAAAAAAATTAACAAAAAAAATGTAGCAAGACATTATATTACCATACTTATAGCTAAGTGTATATGTAAGCTTAAATAATCAGCAATTGTCTTTGAACTTTCTTGATCCATGTTTTGCAATAGGAAGTACAGTGCAGCTCAGAGGTAAGCAAACCAAAATTTATGCAAACGCACATATGCAAAACACATAAACGGCATCTAAAAATGCAGATGCCCCTCAACACATGCGCAAAAGGGTTTATTAGTATTTATGAGCTCTCCTATTGTCTTCGTTTTGTCGCCTTGTCTTTGTTTACTCAGTCATCTGTGATGCAAATAATGTGGTGAATGTGAAAATAATTTGCATGTTTGCTGGTTGGCGCGTCATTAAAAGAGCAGAAAGTATGAACGTAAGCTTATTCTAATGGCACAAAGTCCTTCTGGCTGGTTATTTATTTTAATGTAACAAACTTCAAGTTTACTTTTAGAGAAATACACCTATCAACTAATGGCGCATAAAATGCTTAAATTTTGAACATCAAAATTCGCATAGAAGCATTTGAGAGCGATAATAAACAAACCAGGCATCCATTACTCGTAAACTTAAGACAACTCATTAGCAAAGGGCTCATCATGGGCAGTTTTGTACAGACAGTCATCGTTCAGAACTGACTATTTTGCACCTTCACTTGTTTTTGATGTGAATACAAAATACAAAGTAAAGCACGATGCTCACTAGCCTGATTCTCAAACGGTCCAAGTCACTTCTGTCACACACTCTTCTCCAAGAGTGCGTGACATGAGCGACCTGTACCATCTGAGAATCAGGCTACATGCTCACCAATGTTGAAAAAATACAAATAACTTTGGTGTCCAAGGCCGGTGCATCTGTTACTCGTAACCTTAAAAACACAATTTATAAGCAAAGGGCTCCTCATTAGCAGTTATGTTCAGGCTGAGAGTTTTGCAGCTTCAGTCGTTTTGTTGTAAATACAACAGTAGAGAATGATTTTTTGACATGAATTGTCTGTCATCATGACAGTGAGGCCAAACACACTTGCTAACACATGACAAGTATAATTTTAAGAACTTTAATGTCCACGAAATGGTTTGTCAATAAACAGAGCGTCATAAATAGTGTTACTTAAAAGATCATTGTTTGAAAGATCATTGTTTATGAGTATTTTGTTGTTTGAATCACCTCTGGCAACGTCTAAAGTAGAGAATCGTGTAATATAAATGCTCGCCATCGTTCGTATCTGTTTTGGATCGCACCTGGTGTCCTTCTAAAATCGAAACCATTGCCTGTAAAACAAATATTGTCTGTCTGTTTTTGTCAAGGAGTAAGTGGAAACCAATGCAGTTTTACTCGTCTTTCAAGACTTTGATTGCATGAAGAGTGACAAAACTTAGCACCGCTGATATCTCGCCTTATCCTAGCTGACCGAATTCGTACAATAACAAAACATGAAGTGAGGGTATGAAACTTCGAAATAGTGCACTGTAGATGTTTTCATCGTCGGCATTATTTGCAGATAGAAAAGCAACGTTCCATGTAAACCTTCGACTTGTTGGCAATCACCCAATTTATTCTTTTGTTTACATAAACAATAACAGGAAAAGTAGCCTGCATAGCAAGCGTTTCCAGCGGGCGAGGAGCGAACTCTTTTTCGGCCGCGCAAGAATAGGGCAAGCGCAACAAAAAATTGAGGTGGGAAGGGAAAAACATTAAAAATCTTCCACAGAAACGCTTGCTACACAGACTACAGGAAAAGCAAAATTATGGTTATGAATAACAAAGTTGCAAACGAATATATGATATGCAATTTTAGACGCGTAAAAAAAACGCATATTCAATACTTGCGCAATCTCATAATGTAATGTGGGTTATGTGCATTAAAGCAATGGATATCCAGTTCACTGAAGCATGGTACAGTCCCAAGAGTAAAAAAACTTGCATTTTTTTTGTGTTAGGAAACCCCAAAAAGCATTGCATTATGGGATTGTGCAAGTAGTGAATAGGCATAATATTGTGTGCGTTAATTTTGCATCTGCGTTGTTCACTTATCTTCAAGCAGCACTGTAAAATGAGTATTATTTTGAGGATCATCAAAGATGTTTAATTGAATTCAGACAACCTTGAGCTATTATCTATGAAATTCCACCACTCAGATAAACCATGGATAATTCCATCAATTAATTAAAATGCGTGTCAAAGAACGCCAAAAGGCATTCCATTCACAGAATACCCCCCTTTGGAAATCCCTACATAACAAAGTCCAGCAGATGATCGCATCGCTGAACGCAAACAATCTTTTTATCAAACCAAAGTTCAAGATCTAAAGAAAGATAACTGTCGTAAGTGGTGGGGGATAGTTAATAAGATGTCGGGTAGATCTGAGAAGTCCAGACACCTCTTATTAGAGCGTGATGGTAAGACCTTATCTGATCCTGAATTAGCCAATGCGCTTAATAATTTCTTTACATCTGTAAGTTTGGACATCCCCCCGCTTGATTTGTCTTTGCTGCCAGCTTCCCCCCCCCCCCCCACGGGCGATACGTTGCCCATGGTACAACCTTATGAAGTATGTAAAAAACTTACTTCAATTAAGCCCCATAAGGCCCATGGGCCCAATAATATTCCTAGCAGAATTTTTAAAGAGTTTGCTTTTGAACTAGCAACCCCAGCTGCTACTATTTTTAATGTATCTTTGTCGTCTGGGGTTATGCCAATCTCGTGGAAGGAATCTAATATCATCCCAATCCCTAAAGTCACAAAGCCCACATGTGAGAGTGATATAAGACCAATCTCACTCACATCCTGCCTTTCAAAGGTTTTAGAAGACTTTGTGGTTTCATGGTTGATTGAGGATGTAAGGGATAAAATTGACCCTATGCAGTTTGGCTGCTTGAAAGGAACATCCACATCTTTCTGTCTGTTAGATATGGTCCATGATTGGCTTTTACAGCTAGACAGTCCTAATGAACATCTCTGAGTCTGCTTTTTGGACTTTTCAAAAGCTTTTGACCGTATTGGTTATAACATCCTTGTCCAAAAGCTTATTGACCTTAACGTTAGACTTTGTCTGATCCCTTGGATCATTAACTTCCTATCTGATACAAAACAATGCGTTAAGTTAGATCAGACATTTTTGGAATGGCTCCCTGTCAAAGCAGGGGTCCCCGAAGGGACCAAACCAGGCCCGATTTTGTTCCTCATAATGGTCAATGATTTGGGGAGAGCCATGTCACCTAATTTCGGAATGTGGAAGTATGTAGATGATGTCTCGTTGTCAGAGAACCTTAGTAAGGGTAGCTTATCATCTTCCCAGTCTACACTTGACTATATAAACAGCTGGGCCTCTGACAACTGGATGCGTCTTAACGCTAAGAAATGCAAAGAGTTGCGTTTTGTTTCTTCAAGGGAAAACCCCAGTTATCCCCCTTAACAATTGATGATCAACCGTTAGAAGTGGTAACCTCACATAAGGTCCTGGGGCTTATTATCCAGAATGACTGAAAGTGGAACGAACATATCGCATCAGTAGTTGCTAAGGCATCGAAACGCTTACATATCCTACGTGTTTTACGTCGCGGTGGTGTCCCAGCAGCTGACCTAGTCTCAATTTATGTGTCTTTGGTACGCTCTATTTTGGAATATAGCTGAGTAGTCTGGCATTATGCTCTTCCTTCCTATCTGTCTGCACAACTCGAAAGAGTCCAGAAACGAGCTTTTGGTATTATCTTTCCCAAACAAACCTATAGCAGGGCATGTGAACTTGCTGATGCCCAAGGTTGGACATTTGCCGCAATGATCTTTGCATTAGAACTTTAAAGAAAAATGAAGGGAAGGGCCCTCTCTCAAAGCACCTGACAATGACCAGGGTGAGCGCGCATGGACGTACAATGAGGAATAATACTCACAAAACCCTATATAAGTGTAGAACGGAGCGGCTTAAAAGAAGCTTTTTTCCTAGTGCAATTATTTCTTTTAATAATAATATTTACATTTTTATGTAATTTTTAAATTTTATATAATTTTTAAATTGTAAATACACATTGTAATTCATTTTTAAATGCGAAAATTTGTTTTCAATAAACTATTATTATTACTATTACAACTTTTGTCAAGTTCCTTTAGGAACCATCCTTCATATCTTATTTGCAGCAATTAACTTTGATATTTTGCAACCCATGTTTTGTGATACAAAGTAAATAATAATGGACATAAAGACACTCTAATTGGAGTTGTTCTGAATAGTCCCAGTTAAGGTTCTTGGAAATAAGAAATAAGATACATTATACCCTGTGGTTTTTCTTCAGTGAAAATACATGCAGCTCCACTCATATAGCAAAGAAACACATGTACGGTATGTGTAACTAGGGTTTTTTTTTTCCATCTACAGGAGAAGATCCGTGCAAACTATGATGCAATGAGATTTCGCCCTGAGCACTTTGTGGACTTCCTTCTCTCAGACTTAGTTGGATTTGCCACTTTTGAAGTTCTGGAGATTCCACAACACAAATCATCTGGTATGATCTTTTCATTATGATCTTGTAAACAGTAATAAAAATTCTTCAAAGTAAAGTTTGTGTACTTTGTTTGTATGTCCTGAATGATGGACTAAGGGGATCTTTACACTCTATAAACAATTTTCATGGTGGCAATATTCATTTACAACTACCAGAATTTGTTTCGCTGTGGATTTCATAGTGATTTCTTTTATCGCAATTAGGCCTTGAGAAAAGTAAGGCTCTTTCAGTTAATTGTGGTAAAATGACACCTCATCTAAGAAGAGTGTTCACAAATCTTGTGCCAGGACAAAGGTGGCAGTTCAAGTTACAAATTCAGTGCTTTTCTGTCGTTGACTAAGACCACCTCTACGGGTTGCAGATGTTTTGCAGTGTTAAGGTCTCGTCATAGGTTCGATAATATGGAATTTCTTTTGCAGAAACATGAATGTTATGACTTATAGTATTGATTTATAAAAGATTTAACCCTTCAAGGTCCGACGAGCCTACCATTGATGAGTAAAACCGTCTGGTTAGACAGATTAAAATCTATGGCCACTGGGATTTAAAGGTTTAAGGTCATCCAATTTTTTTGAAGAGTTCTGAAGAAAGCACATTTACATTGTCACAGCAAAATCATGACTTGACCTTGAAAACTTTTATTGGTATTTTCTTGGCTTTAGAATAATTATTGCCTAAGAGTCAGCCTTTTATGCAGCTACAACTCAAAACGTTTTTGTCTGATTTTGCTCAAATTTCAAAACTATTTGAACCCATTTACTGCTGAGGCACCTCATGATACCCCCTGTTGACGATTAAAGTGTTCATGCATTACACAGAGTAAAATCTGTTTGGTGTCACTCCCAGGCGTCAGTGGGTTAATGAAGGGGACATAGTTCGTGACTGGGTAACTTATTGACTCCTGAGGTGCCTCAAGATGCCCCCAGATGACAAGTAAAATTGTCTGGTATCACAGAGTCAAATTCCCAGAAGTCAATGCATTAAGTTCGATGTACAAAACGGTGTCAGCATTTTTCAATTCTTTGACGTATTTTAAGTTTATACCATACTTTGTCTAAATTCCGGGCCAAAAACACTATTTTCAGCTTTGACGGAAGATAAATGCAAAACACAAAATTATATGAAATCGCTGACACTGTTTGGCTGAAAATTTATCTTAAAATCGATTGCTCCAATTTTTTTAAAATTAAAATCGACCCTTGTTACCCCTGAACTGTCCCCCATTAAAGAGTTAAATTGTCTGGCATAGACCTCAGTCATAAATGGCACTTGCTTTATTATGCTTTTGCTAATGTGCAAATTAGCCTACCAAGCATCACTTTAGAGCAAGAATTATTTTCAATTCACTGTATGGTATCGAGGCTTGGTAGACTAATTTGCACTTGGACAAGAGAATTATAAATTGACCACCATTTATGAATAAGGTCTATCAGGAGTCAATCAGTTAAACCTCTAGAATAGGACCACCTGTGTTTGCTTTGAGAACCTAACAAAAGGAATAGATATGTTTTTTTAATTCAAAACTACATTCACAGAACTTTAACCCTTTCACACCTCAAACGCCCTAGGACACGCCCCATTGACGAGTAAAATCGTCTGGCGTTGGACAGAGTAAAATGTATTATTTCATTGTCATAGCATAATTTATACAGACGAAATAAGGACATTTTAAGAAACGGACACGTCTAACCTAGGATGAGACCTTACATCGTTATTAGTTACACGCACCCCTCAGCTACACTAAATTTGGGTGGACATCAATCCACTGTTTCCATAACAATAGTCCTGTTCACTTGGCGACAGTTGATTTCGTCATGGAAACATTTGATTGACGTCCACCCAAAATTTAGTGTCAAAAAAAGGAAAAAAGTTGTTGAGGGGCATGTATGACTGTAACTGCTTTAAGAAATTTTGGTGAAAGATATGCCTTCCTACATCATAACTTTAAACTTGATCACCAAACTAGGCTCAGGTCAATGAGTGTCTTTCAGACTTTTGAAATGAATTCCCAGGTAGTTTGATTTGAAACATAATAATATTATTGTGTTCAAATGCTTTGGCAAGTAAAATATGTGTCACACTTGTTAAAATCGAAGTTGAGTGGATGGTGCAATCTTCATCCGCGTAAGAGAAAGCATATGTTTCGTCTGTAAATGACATTTATTTTTCCAGAAAAGAATTGTTAAACAAGTCGCCAAAACCAGTTTAGGTTTTGAGAGGTGATGACTAACCCATTGCTTGCTATCTCACTGGTTTCTCCGGTTTCCTTTTCACAGGAGTCAACTAAGCTGTTC
>NC_090888.1:42089792-42119792 GCF_036669925.1 Montipora capricornis | reverse complement strand
CCATTGCTGGTTAACGAGAATAACAAACTCACGAGGCAGAATGTATATTTATATTTAATTAAGTTAGCACAACAGAAAGACGCTAACCTCATTTTGACACGAAAATGCCTTACTATTGCCATAAAAACTATCCAGTTAAGCTCGCATATTATAAAACATGATGAATTCATAAAGGCCACCTTTTCCAGCGAACAAATTTTTTGAAACAAACAACATATTTGCTATTAGAGGCAAAAACCCCTTCCTATTTCATTACGTGCGTGAAGAAAAAAAACTCAGTCGTGTCAAATATGCGCAATATTACAACAAACTAAAATTTCAGGATCAAACCGTTTCCATGAAGAACCTTTTCCTTGAATAATGAAGCACAAAATATACGACAAGCTTTCTTTCAAATAATTATTGGCTGTCACATTTCCAATTATTTTTTTTACCTGAAGACTGTGCAGAGTTGATCACAGACCGCTTAAGGTGTTCGATTCGTTCTCTGTCTTTGTTGAACCCATAAGTTACCAGAGAATTTTCCATTTGGTTTCAGTGTTCTACATAACATCACACTTGGTAAATATTATTTTAGAAATACAGCTCACTTTGATTTCGGCTCGACGGGCGATAGATTGTTGTCGAAGTCCATTACTCGTCGCTTTTGAGATTCCAGGTGTTGGTTTTTCACCGCCTGCTTAGTTTATCCAACTGACTTTCCATTATTGAGCTCCATCAGGGTATATTTAGTAAGGATCCACTAAAGCGCCATTCGCGTTACATGACTTTCGACGCCATTGCAGGCTAAGTTAATAATTCTCCTTTGTCCAGCAGAGAAATCTACGCATTTCCACTACCCTCTCGATCCTAAGAAAATACGAGCAGAAGGCTCTGTGCACAAAGACACCACTTACCAGGGGAGTGACAGGCAAGACTTTTACCGACGCGGAAAAAAAAACTAAAATAAATAAAATAAATAAACAAACAAATCTCACCCACTTTCCGAGTGGGATTGCCATACTGGCAACCCAGTAAAAAAAAAAGAGAAAAAAGAAAAAAAAGAAAACAAACAAATGAAACGCAGACCCCAACTGGGTTTGCCATACTGGCAACCCAGTAAAAATGAGCAGATAACGAAGTAGAAAGTCAAAATCTCAAAGACAATCAAAAGATATAAAATTATTATAAAAGGTACCTAGCTCTAAATACTGAAATGGACTTTTCGCAATGTTATTTCAATATTTCGACGAGCCGATTTTCAGCAATTTGCTTTTTTCCAATGTTTGCCCCCCAGCATAACCCATGGCTAATTTGCATGACAATTTGAAAACCAACATGGCGGCCATCGTGAATAAGGCCTATTGGTTGAGCATCGAGCTGCCATGCGGGAGGTCGTGAGTTCGACTCCCGCCGGACCAACACTCAGGGTCTTTAAATAACTGAGGAGAAAGTGCTGCCATTCTAATTACATCCGCAAATGGTTAGATTTTCAAGTCTTCTCGGATAAGGACTAGTTCTTGTTCACTTCGGTTCATAGATCATTAAAGAACGAGGTAATATACATTGAACTGTGCAGCTCCGTAGCCGCGTAGCCGCGTAGCCACGTAGCCCCGTAGCCCCGTAGCCCCGTAGCCCCGTAGTGTGTCTCTTTCTTGTTCTAAAAACATAAAAAAGAAAGAGCGTGCACAAACTACGTAGCCAAGTATCCCGATTTTAAAGGGAACCTCCACTAAAACAACAAAATAACTTTAAACCACAGAACATAAGGTTTACAACTGGAATTGCTCAATCTTTTTCCAATGAAAGCGTTTGTATTCGAGAAAAATAAATTCCAAAAACGCTTATTTTGGTAGGGGATGAAGTTCCCGGTGTTGTGGCTGTCATCTCTGAGTATATGGGTGGGTGGGTATAGCAGGTCCACATCAGCTGAATAGCTGACAAAACTTCAACCTGCTCAAACAGATAAACTAACATAGCATAACATAACATTCAACTTAAGTTGATAACTTTCATTTTCAACGTATTCAATATTCAACTTTATCATAAAAGTTTCAACTTGACATGTCAACAATCGACTGTAGAGCATACAACATTGAACTTCACAATTTAAATTGTAAGAATGACTACTCAGGAATGAGCGCAGCATTGAACATTTGAGTTCACAACTGAACATCAATCATGAGATTACAATTTATCGGTCGGGTTGACAATCCGAAATTTTCTTTCAACAACCCGGTCGTTCTTTGCAATATGACGTTCAATTATATTGTACCCTTTCATGATTTGCGTTCGCCCAATATCGACCCTTTTATCCTGCAATCTTGATTGTTGAGTTTTCAAATTAATTCCAGAAGTTCAAGGAAGATAGGGACTGACCAAGGCAACAAACCAAAACACGCTGAAGAAGTCAGAAGAACGAGTGAAACAATTTAAGGCAAAAGCAAAAACAACGCCTCCAAAGAGCATAACGATCTGCTAAGAAACGCAGAAAAAAGGCAAACAGTGTCTTAAAAAGCCAGTTATCTCACTGATACATGGCACAACGTAACAGGCGTTACAAAACAAAATGATCCCTGGCCTGGGTCAATCAATCAATCAAACTTTATTTAAAGGGGGTAACACACAATACCTTTTAAAACCAGAAGATCACTCGCTTCTACCACCGATAAACATATCGGGCGGAAAAGCGTGAGGCCATACTTAAGGTCACATTCACATTACTGTTGAGAAAATCAACACCAAGGGCTAAAAACGTTATTATCGAGACGAACTATTTTCTTGGGAGAAAAAATATCACAGCAGTATAGAGATCCAAGTGTAAAACGTCACAGGACAAAAACCATTACTAAATGAATCCTACAGGAACCGCCTTAAAGAGGCACCCATTAAAATATGTACTCAAGAGGGCAAAATTATGGCAAAGGCAACGGAAACCAGACCATGCACCATTCCATAATACACCTCTACTACCCCCCAAAACTTTTGCATAACCACTGTTTCCTGGGACATGAAAATGACCCAAGAGAAGTTGAAAACAATGCCTATGCAGAGTTTTGGGGGGTAAAAGAGGTGTATTATGGGATTTGTGCAAGTAGTTGGCTTCCATGAGTGTTAGTCAATCAATATTTATGAGATTGCGAAAGAAGAAAAGCACGTGAAAATGAATGGTGAGAGACGTCATATCGCCGACCGACATTCCATAATTTTTGGCGAATTTGGTTTTGATTTCAGAGAACTCAACATTCAAGATTGCAGGATAAAAGGACCGACATTGGGGTGAACGCACGCAAAAGGTACAATATAATTGAACGTCATATTACAAAGAACGACCGGGTTGTTAAAAGAAAATTTCGGATTGTCAACCCGACCGATAAATTGTTATCTCCTGATTGATGTTCAGTTGTGATGCTGCGCTCATTCCTGAGTCAGTCACTATTACAATTTAAGCTGTGAAGTTCAATGTTGTATGCTCTACAGTCGATTGTTGACATGTTAAGTTGAAACTTTTATGATGAAGTTGAATGTTGAATACGTTGAAAATGAAAGTTATTAACTGAAGTTGAATGTTGTTTGCAAAGTTTATTTTTGGCAGGGATGGAACACCATATACGGGAAGTTCAGCCGTACCCAGACCCAGCCCCCTTGCCATGAGTTGTACTAATGTGCGAGCCAGCGAGCCATGCGAGTCATGTGAGCCATCCCATGGCTGCGAGGCTGCGAGTCATGCGAGCCATGCGAGTCAACATCCGTGTCACACAGATATTGAAAGATAACCGATTAAAAATGGGAGCATAGACTTAATAACTGTTTATCAGCGCTATTTGAAATGGGTGCATAGACTTAAATGCGAAATTCGCATCGCTCGCTGGCTCAGAGATTTGGCAGACCCACTTGCCATCAAATGATACGGATCAATCCGTTCCGTTTCTTTAGTGCGAAAACGTGCAGTTCCATGGATTTGTCCAGAAAAAACTTCAAATGGTCAAGCGGTCTAAATCCGGGGCCTGAGTGACCTCCCACCATAATTTATTCAAAACCGCCAAATAATGTAGCACCCGGAAGCAAAACATGGATGCGAGATTTGTACAACAAGCGCTTGAAGAGTTGATAGAAGTTTTAATACAAGAAGACGGTAGGGACTTAGAACTCAACCAAGTAGTATTAAAACTTTCTGTTCCAACCCGCATACTTGTATCAAAGTTTGGAGCATCGCTATTCGTGAAAAAGTTCCCAACCCTGTTGGCTTTGAGTTCCACTACGGACGGCAAGAAAGCGAAAGTGATGGTTAAACTCAACGTTCCCTTAGAGTTTTGTCCCCAGGCTGAAGAGAAGGGTGGATGTTTACAAAGAGGGTGTATGCGGCTGCATTTATGCCCTTTTTTTATCAAAGACAGATGCAAATTTGGCCTTAAGTGCAAAAGATCGCACAATCTTAGTGATGAACATACAGTTCGAGTTTTAAATAACTTTCGTCTGGGTTTCTTGTTGAATGGACCTTCCTCACAAGACACTCTCCGAAAACTGCTGAATCTGATTGATGTCAAGAGTGAAATTCAGAGAGCAGCCTCGCGTCGGTCGGTGCCAGTAATATGCAAATTCTACAACAAAGCAGTTTGTACGAAAGGAAATAATTGCCCGTGTTTGCATGTTTGCGAGCACTTTGTTGATGGCGATTGCAAATTCGGTAAGAATTGCAAGAGGGAGCATAATTTTTCTGATGAACACAATAGAAGAGTGTTAAAAGAATATGACCTCCGTGATCCTCAAATCATTCTTCAATGCTTGAAAGGACGAACAAAGGAGCGAACTGCCAGCGGTTCTGATGTTGAGAAGCCTCCTATCAGTACAAGGCCGGTTTCAGCAACGTCAAATATCCTCCAAGCCCTGTCCCCTATCCATAACACTGAAGAGAAAGATACTGAGATTTGTGGATTCAATCTCCGTGGCAAATGCCACTATGACGGCAAATGTGTCCACCAGCACACGGAGTTACCTTATCTCTGGGAATTTTCTGTCAGAGGTGATGACAAGTGGGAGAGTTTTTCAAGTGATCTGAATACAATTTTGGAGCATGCATATTGTGATGTTAGCAAAGACAGCTGTAAAGTGGCAATGAGGGGCATTCCACATGAAGTCAAGTTTCAAGACATGACAGCTGTACCAATTCCGCCAATTAAATTAGTGTACTGTAAGTATCGCATGCTTCAGGTGGGAGGGGGTAATTTCTAAAGTAATGGTGGTACTGTGTCAGTGGCAGAGTTACAGAGGAACATTTGGTCTTTTCAAAGCATTTGATAAAGGTTGGATTGCCACCATGGAAAGATTGCTCTTTAGAGCAAATTGCTGAATTGTGGGTTGATTGAGCTTTATATAGGAAGTGGAGGAGCTAGTATGCTGTTGGTGGAGGCATGGTAACTAAAAAAACATGAATAAATTAGTTGAATGAAAGGCAGTGCTCATTGATTCCTTAGTGATTGAGAGTGCCTGGTTAAAGTGCCCCTGTGATAAAAAAAATCACTTCGTTTTTTCCTTCAGATTTTGAAAGTGTGTTTGCTTAACGCCTGACTGGTAAAATTTTGAGCCTAAACTTTTATCCAAAGGATGTTTACTTTGAGTGTAAGTTTTGGATTTCACAGTCCACCATTGCTTACCTTCAAAAGTGACCAATTGGACCTCAGAGGGTTGGATCCAGGGAAAACTGATGTCAAATGCTTTTTAGCTTAAAATTTCAACGTGTGAATACAGCTTATTGTATATGCAAGACACGAGTTAAAAGTCTGAAAGCCCAAAACTCCCGTGCTACATATTAGTTCTGTGGCATACACACACATTGCATTCTTAAGCCCTGGCCAACTTTTCTCGCTCCAACGTTGTTTGACCTTTTCTACACATTCTGTTGACCATTCTTTGGTTTTTCCTAGTTTGAATCTGTGCTTTCCATCCTCAAACAGCTCCAGTAGCACAAACTCTACGAGCAGTTTTTGTTTTCGTGTTAGTGCCATATTTTCAAATTTAGCAGCAACTTGAATGTGTTTTTTCACTACGTCACCATTTGCATCCAACAATGTTGTGTGTGGGATCCAACTCTGTTTGATAGTTTGGCCAGGACTTTAAACTATTGAGCCTTTGACATCATTTTCTCCTCTATCCAGCTCTCTCACAACAAGATCTTAAAGTCAGTAAACAGCATCCTGTATAGTGTCCCTCACTCAAAGGATTAATAAAATAATATGTATGTATGTAGTAATGGGGGACCATTAATAGGAAAATTCCAGTTAAAATAAACAGGTGTCTTTTTTTATTAATCAAGCTCAAAACTTTGTTAGCTTAGTGTTTAGTTAACTAGTTTTGAGATCCGAAGAAAAATGAGAATTGATTTTTTTGGTCACAGTGGCACCTTTAGTTAAAAAAAAAGGCTTTTGTTGCAGGTCTTTGCAGCTTCCCATGTTGAATTTATAGGTGGCTGGAGGTTTGAAGGCAACTTTAACTTCCGATTCTTTTTACCTAGGTCTCTTGAAATTTAATAGTTTAGTTTGATATTAGAAATCATTAATTTTGCATTTTCATACAAAAAACTTCATCATCCTCAACTATGAGCTCTCTGTTTTAATAATTTCTTTATAGGAGAAATCAATAAATGTACTGTAGACTCGATAATTGTCTTTTGTAGTTCCAGGCGTGACAGTTCGCAGACTTTCCACTGTATCATCAGTTGTTGCTCCAGCAGGTCACATATTCAGCACCAGGTGGAATTGGTACTGGCAAGATGAGAATCATATGTGGCAGTCATATGACACCCCAGGGGATGGACATGCTGTAAACACAACCAGCAGCATATGCCTTGAAAAGGACTATGTGGCAGGTATGAAGGGTGAATGGAAGATTTGCAGTTGACAGTTTTTTTTATACATACAGCTGTAGGGTTTGTTGGTAACAACAGATCAACATATTTAAATCAAAACAGCAGCCAGTCAGGACAAAAACAATTTGCAGGCAAACAGTAAGTTTGCCAAACCTGGAGAGCTGCAGTCTATAACTTTCCTGTCCCATGCATTTTGTTTTCATTAACAGACCCATTAGAAAATTAAATTGATTTGTTCATAAGTCATCATGATCACCCGCCTTGTCACTAGATGACACTATCAAGTACAATGTTGCCATGATTCATGTTTGGAACCCTAGAAGGTAGCTCTACAGTACATAGGTTTGACAGTCCTCTTACTATGTTACAGTACTTTGGTACAACTGTGAGACAAGAGATACATGTATGTCTAAATCGCTTTCCTTTTCTTCTTAATTACTTTATCCCTTCTTAGGCAAGGTTATAATAAATAATGGTTTATGGAGGAATACTGTCTGGCATCAAATATATCAGTGTTGAGGGAATTGTAAGAACATATAATTATTATGCGTTTTGTAAACTTGGGACAAAATTTATCTGGATCCAGGGAAACCAGGAACCTTCTTTTGTACAATTATTCCCTTTGTTGGCTTCATTTTAGTGCCTATTTTGCCCAATACTGGAAAAGCTGTGTTTGTTTCCACTGCTGCATGTGACGTTAATTCTTTGTATGGTAATAGTTACATGTAAATATTATAATAATTATGAAAAGACTCATTTTATTGGTTGTGTCTTTGATTATTGAACATCCCAGTTATTTCATACTCAATAGTGCAGTGCTTTTTAGGAAATGAAAAACATTCCTTCAGTGCATCCCATCACAGTTACACTCTGTACTTCAAAAGAATGTATCAACAGAATGATGTGCACAAAACCAAACGACCTGTCAGACGGAGGCCTGCTGACCTAGTCACAAAACAAAACATGAAGGAATTGGCTCAAAAGTATGTACAGGAAGTGTTATAATACATGTATCATTGAGAGTAACAGTTAACAACTATATTTTCCAGTCATTTGATCTATTGCACAAATTAATCAAACTAGAAATAAAATTAATGATCTGAAGTCAAGTCACAAAAGAGAAGGAAATAAACAATTAAAATTTAAAGTTCAGCCATCAAGCAGGAAACTTTGTTCAAATTTATATATTTTCACTGAAAACCAGAGATGAGGTGACTTCAAATTCATTAAAGCTAGTTAATTTGTGTCAAATTGACTTACCTTTTCCGTCAAAGTAATAACATAATTTATTATTTGATAATGTGAAGTGAAACGAATGTGAACATTTGGATTATAAGTGAAATCAACAAAATGAACTTAAACTTGCAAAGAAAATAAGAACAACTTTTTTCATAAGCATTCAAGAAGTTGTTTGGATTGACTAAATTAAAACTCATGGCCTCTGCTGACTGAAGTAACAGGTTTAGGTCCAGGTAAATTTGTTGGGCTGTCATGTTTTCCCACAAAAGGATGCAGTAAAATGGTAGATTAGAGGTCATGTGTTAAAAATATCTTCAAAGCAATAATCATTATCTGAATTTACTGTGGCAACTTTCATGACATTTGAATTATTTGTCCACGTAAATGCCAGGATCATGCATTTCTTTCACTTTCACTTGTAATCTGCTTTCAAGTCACACTTTTGATTAATTTTTAAATGTAATGCAATTCTTAATGTGAAGGTTAGTAACTTATTTCCCGGCTGGGTCAGGTGGAGGTGGTTCAAAACTGGGGGAAGATATTATCAAGTTGAAATGCCCACACTCTTCTTTACCAAATTTTCCTACGTACCACGTGCAATTCCATAGTCACGACGTGTTACCCTCAGTGATAATTACAGTCATATCCTTTTATGTAAATATTACTGTAGGCGACGCGCTACTGTCTTGCATCGACCAAGATCAGCCTCAGCAACTTCAGAATCAGAAGGTCCACCATTGCACTGGACCGCGATGTCTGATGGTAATGACTATATGCGTGTGCCGCTGACAACCATCTCTGACGAATACAAGAAAGCAGAGAAGATGTTTCTTGAGACCATGGAAGGCAAACACAACATTATTAAAATTGAACGTGTACAAAATCTGGATTTATGGACTCCATATATTCAGTAAGTGCATTTCCGTTGGAAAAGGTTTATTTTATTTTATTTTAACTTTAAGCAAAGGTTTTTTTCTTTTTGTGTGTGTTGAGGTCATATTTATCTCTTGGATCTCGTTTTTTAGTAAACAAAAAGTTAGAGCTTTCAGATTACAATGAGTAGCAAAAGTAGTTGGGTCTTCATTTTCTCGTAGATTTCCTTCAAATAACTCCTTTTCCATATGCAATTGGCACCAGCTAGTATATGAAGTCTCCGTCCTCCTACAAGATTTTTAGACCCTTTTGCAGTAGCCTGAAGGCCCTCACCAAGTTCTTTCGCCAAACTCTTACCTTTGGTGAGCTTGCTTCACTCATTGGATTTCCTTTGTGAATGATATACTCTATCAAATGGCGTTTCATTTCTCTGGTGTATCTTATACGTTTTTTACGGTCCTTAACAGTGACTAGCCCTTTTTGTCTGGCCTGAAGAAAATGATTGCCGTGCTCACGAAGAAATCGGTAAAATGTTCTCTTGCTTACCATTGTCATATTAGGGCCGTTTATACGAGAGAAAATAAGCCGCGGCTAACTCTGGCCGCGGCTTGCGTACGCCGCGAACAACGCGCATAAAGGGTACACAATCTCCGTTCACGGGGTTCTCAAGCCGTGGCATCTCCTGGGCGGGGAGTTAATACTCGCATAAATAGTTCCTTTCGCGGCTTAAGTAAGCCGCGGCCAGAGTTAGCCGCGGTTTATTTACTCTCGTATAAACGGCCCTATTAAGTCCACTCTCTTTCACCAGTTCTTTCAAGGTTAAGTTGACATTAGGAGCCCTTATTTTTTTCAAAGCACGAATAAGCGTAAGTTTATGTCTTTCTTGTAATTTATTGGGCCTTCCCATCTTTGAAAGTACACTTCGTTTTCTTGCCAACGGAGCACATCTACATGTAACTATGCGCAGTGCAGAACTTTTGCTCATTCCGCACTTCGCGGCTATCTATTCATAAGACAAGTTACATTCTTTTTTCAAACAATAATTATAATAATAATTTAATATTTATATTGCCCAAAATACATAAAATGGTCAAATGCGCATTACATTTGCAAAATCTAAAATACTGAACTAATGCTAATCAGGAAATATATACATAGAAGTTAAAATATATTAAAAATAAATTCTCAACCTCGGATAATGCAATTCTCGTGCTCTGATTGGTTCACTCAATCTCGGTTATCAGCTCATATACCGTACTTTGACCTTATATGGTAAATGATTGCGCTTAGCGTTGCTAAACTAAAAACGTTTACGCCAGAAAGCGAAATTTCTTTCGGTATAAAGCAAAAGAAAATGGTTTTTGTGGAAAGTTTGGATCACTTTCGAAGCTTAGAGATACGCGAAAAGGTAAGAAATGTTTTTGTGATGAGCCTGCGTCTGTCTGACCACGAGGTATTACATGTACACAACATCGCATCTTCATCAACTTTTTTCGATTTCGCTAGGATTTTCTCGCTTTTTTCGCTCGTATTTCGTACTTCTAAACTTTTGGAGTTTAAGGAATTTAATAAAACAATTATTCCATTCGCGCTTGTTGGATATGAGAGTGGTTATAGCCAACTCGGCGCTACGCACCTCGTTGGCTATTTACCATCTCATATCCAACGCGCGCTCATGGAATAATTGTTAATTATTTATTATTATCCATATACTACTTTAAAAAGATAGGTTTTAAGATGACGCTTAAAAACATCAACGCATCAAAAAAATATATTATTATCCATATGCTACTTTTAAAAAGATACGTTTTAAGATGGGACTTAAAAAGGTGATGGCGCGAATTTCGTGGGGCAGCGGATTCCAGAGTTTTGGGGCGGCAACCTGGAATGATCTGTTCGAAAACCTCGCAAAAAGGCCGCCTTAAGGTAATTCCCTTGAAAGTGTTCTACTATCAAACTTTTTTGGAAACTTGGCATAATTAACATTCATGATATGAACATTAAAAAAATGCAATAAAAAATGGGGTCACCGTGCTTTTTTACGCGTCAGCAGGCTCTTAAAATGGGGTATTTTTACTGTTTTCGCGTTAAAAATTCGAATCACCTTCATACACAATTAAGTCTTGGTTACTTCAAAGACACAAAATTTTATTTTGAAAATAAAGCTTCTTTTATTTACATAAGCAGTAATGCTTCATTTACGCCGACTTTGATTACCTGGTTGTGGGAATAGTGCACTTTTTGGGACAGTTCCGTGGTTAGCTTGAAGTCCTCGCCTTGGATAAAATACACCCAGTACGGAACTGTTTTCCAAAAAAAAATCATGTTCTACTATCAAACTTTTTTTCTTCTTCAAATATGTTCTTTATTAGACTGTTCTTAGCAAATACCTGATACCTATTGAAATAGACAAGGAAATGTATGTTCACTGTTGACAACATTGTTCTGGAGGGGAGGGGGCAATTATTCAAACTCAAGAAGAAAACCAACTTCAAAGGGTGAGGAGTGTCTCAAGACTTTGCCACTGATTGTAATTTATTGTCATCTTGAATAACGATAACAGAAAAGAGACAGTACGTAAAGGGTGCAAATTCAACTCATCCTGATGACTTCATGGTTTTGCCAAGCACCTCTTGTGCAAGATTATCGACGACCATTGTCTTCTTGATGTGAAAATCTTGGATTGTGGTATTTTCATAATTTTTATCCTTTTGCAGACGGAAAACCCACATAGCTAAGAAATCTGGCAAACAACCTGAAGAGCGGCAGTTATTTCATGGCACAAATAAGGAAACCGTGGAGGCCATCTGCCAGCAGGGTTTTGACTGGAGAATGTGTGGTAAGCATGGCACACGGTTCGGGAAAGGAACCTACTTTGCTTGTAAAGCAAACTACTCACACTGCTACACATTGAAGCAAGATTCATCAAGGGGTTATAGGCAGATGTTCCTAGCCAAGGTGGTGGTAGGTTCCTACACCGTTGGTGACGGTTCACTTTGTCGCCCACCTCCCAAAGATCCAAAAGACCCATATGTCCTGTATGATTCATGCTGTGATAATGCAAGGAATCCTGCAATTTTTGTTGTATTTGAAAATAACCAATCATACCCCGAATTTCTAATCACTTACACTTGAGGAAACTTGAGGAAATTTCTGGGGAAACTCCAAGGGATAAAGGGAGAGCAAACCCGAATCTTTTGGAGAAAAAAACGAATGGAACTAATTTGAAATGCAAGCATAATGGTAAGATGCAAACAATTATAAATATTATCATTTTACATGGAGTATGTGCATGTTACTTTCTAGTCTGTGTACGTCCGTTTTCTCCCCTCAGAAGAATCACGCTAATAGTGTTCCTGGCCGCGGGTGGTCTCCCGGAATGTCAGGGAAAACTTCTGATTGGTTGTACTTTTGTGCGTTGTGATTGGTGAATTGATCGTTTTCCCGCAGGTTGTGAACTCCGAGAAAATTCACCGCAGATCGTTTGCGGACAGCTAACAAAAATATTTTTGTCGTTTATTTCATTTATCTCAAAGTGAATAAGAGGAGGAGGCGGATGTAAGCTACACATTTTGAAAGTTACAAGGATGTAAAAAGTTTACACTTAATACGTGTCTGCTCATGATATATGCTTTATGACTCAAGTATCATTGTGCAAGCAACAGCATTGGCTCAGTTGGCACTCTAGGAGTGCGTTCGATTGACCCTGTTCGGGAATAAAAAGACGTGGAGTGATGATTTAAAACGGGTATGTCTGGCGTTTTGAAGCAACAAGGACAATAGAGATATGTTTAAAATAGCGAAGGATTTCTAACCTCTATTCGATGTATTCCTATTCCGAAATACGGTCAATCGAACGCGTTCGAGGTTGTAGAGTCCCTAATGCCATTGGCAATTAAGGAACTTGAACAGCTTTGACTTTGTAGATCATTAGATTTTAGAAGCATCTTTAGTAGCCAGCAGCTCTAACTATTTATTTTTACCCCCAAAGGTTTTTTTTTGCTGCTAGTATGTTTTTTCATCAGTAGAAAGAATGATAGTTATTAATTTGTAATAGCTTTCGCTGTTGTTGTCTTTGATGTTAGCCGAGAGAAACGCGTTGAATATATTTGAATATATAGGAAACTCTCCCGGTTTAAAAGAAAACTCGATAGAAAAAAAGGCTGCTTGTATAGTGTAGGTAATTTTGAAGTTTTTGTGTGTTTTGGCACGAAGCATTGGACCCAAGGTATAGCTATAGAACTTGGGGTATTTATACTTGAAAATAATTGAGTGATGATACTAAATGACATTTATGTTTTTCTCAATTTGATGTTACCCGAGAGAAACATTAGTTGAATAAATCTGAATATCGGAAACTCTCCCGATTTAGAGATAGGATATCGTTTAAATATTGAATGCCTTACTTAAAGCCCGTGGCCTAGGCTTACGAAATGGCCGCTTGAATAGTGTAGGCAATTTTGATTTTTTATGTGTTTGGGTACGAAGCGTAGGACGCAAGGTACAGCTCTAGAGCTGTGGTATTCATGCTCGAAAATAATTAAGTAAGAAAACAGGAAAAGAGAAAAAAAAAGTTGAAACAAAGTTGATGTAAATATTTTGTTAATACACGAGGTCGTGAACCTCTCTAAACCTTTTGGATACAGGTATCATTTATCTTTAAATGGGAACTTCGATCTCCACAAAAAGCCGCAGAAAAATGTTTACAATCAAATTTGCTTGAATATTTTTTTAAGAGAAAGCGTTTGTAACATGAACAATAAATTTCAGAGGCGCTTAATTTGATGTTAAAATTTCTTGGCACCGTCTTCTTGAATAATTGTGATGTGTTTCGGTTTCCTGATTGTTCTGTTTAACAGCTCTTTGTGTCATAACTATACGTCAGTTACTCAAGGTAACGCCACGGCGCTTGGAAAGTTTGAAAGTGAAAATTCTTTCTGTAACAGGCTTTTGTAGAAGTGGAGGTTCCCCTAAAGTTGAAAATATTCTGAAATGCAGTAACGTGGCTCCATCTGGTTATATCCTCAGTGAAGTAGTGAGCATATAAACAAGAAATATTTTCAAAAGGAAAACAAAAAATAGCTGACAAAGAGATCTTAGCATCAATTTTCGCCGTAGTTTAGGTTAAGGATAGCTTGGTACTAATAACAAGTATAAGTAATAAGTGACACTCCTCTGGCTGCCGCTATACGGTTCATGCACGACCTTGGAGCACAGCTTAAAACCAGCTAGAATCAGCAGAGTAGTGAGAACCAACACAAACTCAACCCACATTGGTGGGAGGCGAGTGCTCTCACCACTGCGCCATCCCTGCTACATGCAGTCGGCGGAAAGAGACTTGCGGTCATTGGCCGTATTTATCGTTATTTATCCTGTAGACGCGTTATACGACAATATAAATACGGGAAACCGATAAGAAACAAACTGGGTTTTTTTGGTTTGTTTGTTTTTTTGTCACAAAAGTTTTCGAGATAAATCAGGGACGCACAAAACAGATTAACTTAGCAAAACTTTTGATTAACTTTGTTACCTCCAGACGAAAATTTCGTGGTTTTGTCGTCGTGTACGTTTTCAAAGGTTCTCGTTACTAGAGGCATGCGTTTTGGAAGCGTATTCGCTCAGTGTTCCTACCTTGGTCTTTGAGCCAGTTTTTTTTTTCAACTCGCGTCGCCTTTGTGAACCTTGTAGAACTCAAACTTTATAAACGCAGTTTTTCCATTGGGATTTTTTTCCTTTTCTTTTTTATTTGGGGGAGGGGGGGGGGGATCGACAGGTTACTTTTAAACCCTTATATAGAAAATGTTATTTTGTCAAAATAAAATCGATAGGATAAGACACAAGAATCCAAATTTTTAGCTTTGAAAACCTCAGTAGCATGAATGCTCTTAGAAAATAGACAGGTTACTTTCAAACCTTTGTAGATAGTAGTAGTAGTACAAAAGTAGTAGCACAAAAACGCAAAGTACAAATTGCAATTTGGAAAGCAAGAAATTCTCAAACAGTCCGTCTCTTTTTGAAACACGAAGAAACGGGCGGGGAAATGAAAAACAAAAACATGGATCGAGGGAAAAAGAACAAAATGACGTTAACGTCTAGCTTATTTCAAGGTTGAAACCCTCAAGAACAGCTCTTTCCACTGATACGTCCTCCCTGAACGCCTTTAAATACTTTAGAAAAACTAGGTGTCCTATTGTCGAGTCCCATTTTTTGCATGGTTATCTAGCAGAAAGCCTGAGGTTTCATTCCATGGTAAGTTGCATCAAATTAACCGTACCGTATCAAATTAACCGTATCAAATGCGTAATAGTGTTCGGTGGAAGGAAATTGTGATTGGGTCTCAGCGTTGAACATAGTTTGTGTTTGTGGCAAGACTCGTGGCTAGACTCGAAATGAGCACGAGGATAATTATTGCATCTCACCTGGGCAAACGCCATAAAACCATAGGCTATAAGCCTGGTTCGTTCTTGTGCGATGAGCATAACCACAAGCATCATACGATGTAACCTGCGATCAGGCGTTCTTTTCCGGCTAAAGAACGCACATACGATGATGCGTTAACTAGTTATGTTACTGTCTTTTGTCCTAACAAAGAGTAGGACACTAATTCTGAAAGCTGGAATTTTTTTTGTATTTTTTTTGTAGGTCTGCGTCTTAGGTAATTTGCTGTTTTATTAGTTTTTATGTCTTAGTCTGATTGTTTTGTTAGAAGTATCTTTGTATCTAATAAAAAATAATTAAATTTTAAAAAGGCAAATAGCTCTTTACTCTTACAGGTCGGTACATCTCTTTGACACCTTTCCTCAAACAAAGGCGAACTGGAACTGGCCACAACGAGTGAATAGTCGTTCTGGTGGAATGTTTAGTCTTCCCATTGTTTTTCATACAGAATGCCGTAATTGTCTGTACCTGTTTTGTGAGGTTTGACCCCACCCAACGACGACGGCAGACCCTTAGCCGGAATGTAATCTCCAAATTCAAATTCGCGTTACTGTAAGCCTTTCAGAATTGTTTCAAAATTGCGTAAATCAAATTTCGAACACTCATTGAGTGTTAGTTGGTTTTACGAAGATACATACTTAAGGTGCGTTCGATTGACCGTATTCCGGAATAACAGAAACAACAGAACATAACAACTGCAACTGTTGAGAATCCCAACTGGCCGCATGCAAACCAGTTGACTATTTACAAGTGCAGCAACCTATAGGAAGTTGAACCAAGGACTAGCAGGAACAAATTTAACGAGTGGTCAGAGCGGGTCTTGAACCCGGGATTTCCGGATCTTAAGGTAAGCGCCCTAACCACTGGGCCACACTGCCTCCAAAGATCTTCGATTTTATTGCGTCGTTGCTAAACTGCCAGTAAGACCATTTAGTCTTCCGGTTGAAAGCGGAAGAGGAAACAGAGGAGCGTGAGTAATGTTTTCCAATATTAATTTTTTCCAGTATCGCTCGCTGTAAAAAGATTTCCGTCCTGTTAATTCTGCTCCCTTCTATACAATGCATACTTAATTGGCAACTCCCCATAGGGACGTTTTAGGGCCAACGAAACAACAGAACACAACAGCAACAACAACTGTGGGATCACCAGGAACAAATTTAACGAGTGGCCAGAACGAGTCTTGAACCTGGGAACTGCAGATCTCAAGGCAAGTGTCCTAACCACGGGGCCGCACTGCCTCCTCTATGAGCTTACCGAAGACCTTAACTTGCATTTCCTCCCGCTGGGCTACTCCTGAAAGAACTGAGGAACCAAGTAATACATTGGAATGAAAACGGCTGAAAGTTTCATTCCGTTATAATAACATGGGTGACAAATTACTCGTTAATTTTGACGCGAAATTTCAGCGTTAATTTATAATTTCACATGTGAAATTACATTGTTGCCATGGCAACTTTTCATATAGTGCTAAAATGGCGTCCAGGTTTGAAAATTAAGG
Source organism: Montipora capricornis (assembly GCF_036669925.1). Classification (NCBI taxonomy): domain Eukaryota; kingdom Metazoa; phylum Cnidaria; class Anthozoa; order Scleractinia; family Acroporidae; genus Montipora; species Montipora capricornis. Next base: position 42,102,900 of record NC_090888.1, on the reverse strand, counting down.
AGTAATTTGTCACCATGTTATTAATAGCTAATCAAATTGGTATACCCGTGAAATTAGGGAATAATTTCACTTGCGTTTTGTCCAAAATCAAGTAATTTCCCTCGCCTAAAGGTTGGGAAATTACTTGAATTTGGACAAAACGCGCGTGAAATTATTCCCTAATTTCACGCGTCACCATTTGATTACCCATACTTATTTTGCTCGCTGTCTGTTAACAATAGTTGTTGTAACGTTGAGGTGGGTGTCAATAAAGTCGATGAAATTCAGTGTTGAATCGTGAGATTTTCTCAAAGGGATATTGAAAATGGTAACACTTCCATTTTGGCAGCCTCATGAAAGGGACCTGAGTTCACTAGTTCGTTTTCAAAGTGAGTAGAAGTCTCAAAATTCGTTTTAATTCATATTATGTAAGACAACTGCACTTAACTAAAAGTGATTGTTGCACCCGGTTTGCGTTCCCGATCGAAACTAACGCTGCTATCTTCACGCAGCAGAAGACGGTTCATGAGATTACAACTTGTGTACAAATTCATTAACAACATAGCCTTCCCACGCCAACTGAAAGGATTCTTAGTCAAACGCTCTGAGCAACATGATCGTAATTTCAGAGATAGCTCGCTAATTGACGGTATGAGAGCCAAGTCAACTATGGGCCAATGTAGCTTTAAGGGTGCGGCTGCCCGTGAATGGAATTCTCCACCAAGAAACATTCGCGATACCCCTACGGTAAGGAAGTTTAAGTCAAAATTGTTCTATTATTTTCTAAATCTCTATGTAAATTGAAATTAACAATGAATGCAAATCAAGTCAAATGTTGTTTTTTTCAGGAGAGGGGAAACCGGAGTACCCGGAGTAAACCTCTCTGTACAGAGTAGAGAACCAACAAACTCAACCCACATATGACGCCGAGTCTGGGAATCGAACCCGGGCCACATTGGTGGGAGGCAAGTGCTCTCACCACTGCGCCATCCCTGCACCCTTGAAAATAAAAATTCAGAGAAAATGAAAGTTTTACGACAAAACCGAAAAGAACAACCCCTAAAAGATTACATTGAAACATCACTTATGTTGCAATACAACAACAAATACTAACTTTCCGTCACTTTCGTATCAAATACCATATACTATAACTTATCATACTACAGGAAAAGAAAGCAAACTGCGGTTACAAACATTTTCATTTTATACTTGACGTTTCGTATGTTGCAACATACACCATCAGAAGTCCGCACCCTCACCTATCGCTGCTTACGCATCTGCTCGAGTTCTTCCTTGTTACAGTCGACTCTCTTCGATCTAAAGAACACTCTCCTTCAAAATGGTTACCCAAGAGGCGTTCTTTGTTACAACATTAATGATGTTTTGAACAGACAAAAGAACAGGTCTGCTGAACCTGCCACCACTGTTCCTAAGAAAGATATCATTCTTGTCTTGCCTTTTTTGGGCTTTCAAAGTGAAGCTCTTACTCGACGTGTTAAATCTTGTATTAGTAAGTTTTATGGCTGTGTCAATCTTAGGGTTATTTTTCAAAACACTTGCAGGGTTAAGTCTTTTTTTCCTTACAGAGATCGTTTCAGTCGTTCTCAAAGATCTAAAATAGTATACAAAGCCAGTTGTTGGGACTGTGATTCCTTCTACATCGGCAAAACAAAAAGAAGATTGCATGACAGGAAGTCCGGGCATTTCAAAGCTCTTACACAAGTCGGCCACGCCTCTGCTGTTGCAGACCATACTATTTCTAGCGGTCATAACATCAAATGGGACCACTTTGAAATCCTCGCAACTGGAAAGTCCGACTTGCAGTGTAAAATTAAAGAAACGCTATTAATCAGTGACTTAAAACCCTCTCTTAATGAAACCGTTGGTAGTGAGAAGCTTTTTCTTTATTAATTTCTTCAGGAAGTATCAATTACCGGAAGTTACGATTTTGTTATCACACTTTTTAACTAGTCACCAGTGCCTCGCTCTAGTTTTTTAAAATTTTGTGTAACAGTTTTAACCGTCAGTTCTGATGATGTAAAATACGAAACGTCAAGTATAAAATGAAAATGTTTGTAACCGCTGTTTGCTTTCTTTTCCTGCTGAAATTGAAATGGCCAAAGGACAAAAGTATTTATCATACTAAATTTGTGTTGTGCATATACGTTTTTGCGAAGCTGAGCCTTCATTTGTGTTAATGCTGAATTAATAACATTTAAATTTCACTGACAACCTTATCAGCCTATGTATAACGAGCATTAACTGAGCATTTTAGTAACTTTTTGGGGGGACACCAAGCATTTTAGTGGGGAAGAAGGAGCATTTTAGTGGCAAAGTAAAAACATAATGTACACAAGCCTCCTAGCAATGGTTAAACTGGTATTTGGTGTGAGTGTCATGGAGGTCAGACGTGCCGTTTTTCTCTCCGTAATATTATCGAATTTTCTGACCTTCGACTTTTTTTTTTGTTTTTTTTCTGTTTTCTATTTGTTATGCACTTCTGTCTTGTTTAAATATTTATCTGATATGCCCAATAAAGTCGTTAAAAAAAAAAAAAAAAAAAAACATCCGTTGAACGGAAGTGCTTATTCCTTTCAGCAGACGTTCGTCAGGGTAGCTTGAGCACTTGACCCTTTACCTCTCAGGAAGGGCTGATGAGAGAGGTTTTCCCCTCCCTCCTGATCCGGGGCGTGAGAAGGCCTGAGTGACCTCCCATTCCTCCCATATCGGGAAGTAAAACATGGCGGCGAGATTGGAACACCAAGCACTTGAAGAGTTGAGAGAAGTTTTAATACAAGAAGACGGTGGAGAGTTAGACATTCCCTTAGAGTTTTGTCCCCAGGCTGGAGAAAAGGGTGGATGTTTACAAGGAGGTTGTAAACGGCTGCATTTATGCCCATATTTTATCAAAGACAGATGCAAATTTGGCCTCAAGTGCAAAAGATCGCACGATCTTAGTGATAAACATACAGTTTGCGTTTTAAATCACTTCCGTCTGGTTTTCTTGTTGAATGGACCTTCCTCAGAGGACACTCTCCGAAAACTACTGAATCTGATTGTTGACAAGAGTGAAATTCAGAGAGCAGCCTCGGGTCGGTCGGTGCCAGAAATATGCAAATTCTACAACAAAGCAGTTTGTAAGAAAGGAAATAATTGCCCTATTCTCGCGCGGCCGGAAAAAGAAATTCGCTTCTCGCATGCTGGAAAACGCTAGGTTCAATCCGTTCCGTTTCCTTTAGTGCGAAAAAGTGCAGTTCGATTTGTCCAGAAAAAAACTACCAAAATTGCCATTGAAATGGTATTAAAACTCTCTAATATCCAGGGCCTGAGTGACCTCCCACCATAACTTTAATATGCAAAACCACAACATAATGTCGCATTACAAAAACATGGAGGCGAGATTGGTACAACAAGCGCTTGAAGAGTTAATAGAAGTTTTAATACAAGAAGACGGTGGAGAGTTAGAACTCAACCAAGTAGTATTAAAACTCTCTGTTCCAACCCGCGGACATGTATCAAAGTTTGGAGCATCGGAATTCGTGAAAAAGTTCCCAACTCTGTTCGCTTCGAGTTCCACTACGGACGAAAAGAAAACGAAAGTGATGGTTAAACTCAACGTTCCCTTAGAGTTTTGTTCCCAGGCTGGAGAGAAGGGTGGATGTTTACAAAGAGAGTGTATGCAGCTGCATTTATGCCCATATTTTATCAAAGACAGATGCAAATTTGGCCTCAAGTGCAAAAGATCGCACGATCTTAGTGATAAACATACAGTTTGCGTTTTAAATCACTTCCGTCTGGTTTTCTTGTTGAATGGACCTTCCTCAGAGAACACTCTCCGAAAACTACTGAATCTGATTGTCGACAAAAGTGAAATTCAGAGAGCAGCCTCGGGTCGGTCGGTGCCAGAAATATGCAAATTCTACAACAAAGCAGTCTGTAAGAAAGGAAATAATTGCCCGTGTTTGCATGTTTGCGAGCATTTTGTTGATGGCGATTGCAGATACGGCAAGAATTGCAAGAGGGAGCATAATTTTTGTGATGAACACAATAGCAGAGTGTTACAAGAATATGACATCCATCCTCAAATCATTCTTCAATGCTTGAAAGGAAGAACAAAGAAGCGAACTGTCAGCGGTGGCAGTTCTGATGTTGAGAAGCCTGCAAGCTGTACAGGGCCGGATTCAGCGATGTCTGATATTTTCCAGCACCTGTGCCATACCCATGACAGTGAAGAGAAAGATAGTGAGATTTGTGGATTCAATCTCAGTGGCAAATGCAACTTTGGCAGCAGATGTGTCCACCAGCACACAGAGTTACCTTATCTGTGGCAATTTTCTGTCAGCGGTGATGACAAGTGGGAGAGTTTTACAAGTGATCTGAATACAATGTTGGAGGATGCATATTGTGACGTTAGCAAAGACAACTATAAAGTGCCAATCAGAGGCATTCAACATGAAGTCAAGTTTCAAGACATGACAGCTGTACCAATTCTGCCACTTAAATCACTGTACAGTAAGTATTGCATACTTCAGGTGGGAACGGATAATTTCCAAAGGAATGGTGGTACTGTGTCCGTGGGAGAGTTAAGGGGTGCTTACCATTTAGCCAAAAAATCCGGAAATTTCGGTTTGAGATCAAATGGAAAGGCAATTTTCCGGAAAATCTTTTCGGAAATTGTGGACAACCTCCAGAGGTAGTCCTCTTTTTCCGTTCGGAACGGAATTCGCGAAATGCTCTTAACATTTGCGAGAACCTTCCGTTTCCAGGGGGCCCGTTTCTCGAAAGTCCCGAAACTTTACGGGCCATTTTCAGGTGTAACAATTCCCTTTGTATCTCAAGAATGGTGAGGATTTAAGTCGTCAAACTTTACAGTTATTTTTCTTTTTGTTACCTTCAAAGCATGTTAAAAGATTGGCTTTCCAAAGCAAGTGGTTAGCAGTTTCTCAAATGGCTTTTTGGGCCTGAAAAGTTTTCGGGACTTTCGAGAAACGGGCCCCAGGCCTTTTCTCACAAGATCGAGTAAAATATGCGGGATGGAATGCTGTGTAGTAAATGGTAAGCGCCATTCTCATCCGGTTGGTCGTTAAATTCGGAAAATCGCTTACCTTTATGCAACGATCATTCCATCCGGATTATTTGGCTAAATGGTAAGCACCCAAGCACCTAGACTTGCCACAAGTCGACCCCACGATAATCCCAGGAGAAAATGTTTCGGCGAGCGAATCGTGATTTTTCGTACGCGAAGTGGATGAGCTAGCGACGAAGTCGCGAGAGGTCGACTTGTCTCGCTTGCAAGGTTTTCATTTGCGTCTCGCGCCAAAAGGGGATGACGTCATTCGCAAGCCCTGAACTTAATGGCGCAATCCGACGAAAACAGTCGAACATGTTTGTTTCTACGAAATCGAAAGAGGAAATTTGTTGACTTTGTGCTAAAGGTATCAGAAACAAAGATGAAATAAAACGAAAGCTTATTTCAATCTCGAGTTGCCGCTTGGAAAGGAGATCTCCAGTGGTATTTTTTGGACCAACACTTGTGCCGTGATTTGTGCTGAGAGAAACGAAAGACTAATTCGAAAGATTAGCAAGTAAGGGAAAGCTTCGAATCGTCAAGAAAGTCAATTGATTTCACTCATGAAAGATCAGGTAAGCTTCAGGTGTAGGAGACGTACTAGACCGAAATTAAAAGATACATCTTACCATTTAGCGATGCAATGACTCTCGTCGATGAATATACATGCATTTTAAACTTTTTTGTTCCATTGGACGAAAAATGTGTCGATAGTCGTTGAGAATCGCCTCGGGACTTCCAAACACCAGTTTATACTTAAGATTTTAAATGTGTTGTCTCCTACATAGTGACCGGCTAGAGACCAAATCTTTCGTGAGTGAAATCAGTGGAAGAATTACGAAGGCGATAGCATGCCACCCGCCCCAAGTAAACGACCAAAAGCCTACGGGACTAGTTCAAAGGTCAGACTTTTCCCAGCTCCGGTTGGAGAAGACAAACAGATCTATGCAAGACAGATATTCTTGAATTATTTTCCTGTGATGGTCGCGCAATCGGAATATCTAGCATGTTTGAAAATCACGCTTCACTGCTTGTGGCAAATTTTGATTGACAACTCTATCCCCTGGGGTCCACGAGGACTACTCTGATTGGCCTAGCTCAGCGACCCGTTTTTGGGTCGCTAAATTGGCGCCAATCAAGTATGAAAAGTCCTTCGTTCCGCTCGTATCTAGACGAAGGACTTTTCGAAAGTCTACCAAGCACCCAAGGACGTTCGCGCTAATTGTTTGTGCGCAACGTAACTGCGCAGGTAACGCGACTGTAATATGTCACGCATTACTTCGAGCATTAGTGAAAGTTGAGGTTTGAAAACCTTTGCAGAAACCGTGGAAGATAAGTCTTGCACAGCGTTGGATAAGAGAAGATCGTGATCAGTCAAAATTGATTAAAAATTTTTAGGAAAGTCAAGTAGACTACTGCACGACTGATGTTCGCGTTGTTTTTATCTGACAGTCGTGCACTAGTCTACTTGACTTTCATAAATATTGTTCAAGCATTAGTTAACACTGAGTTAAAATAACATGGCGACAAAAACGCCGGGGAAAAAATTCCAGGCCGGCAAAAGAATGGCACATTGATTTCCGAATCATCATGAAACGTTAAAGAGAAGTGAGCGGGAGGATGGAAAAAGCTCTTTAAAGTCATTAAAAGGTAGCTGCTGATCGAGTAGCGGCTGAAAGTTTGGAAAACTCGAGGACGAACCGTTGCGTAAATTTAATGGGGCTGTTTCTTTTTTTAATGTTTTTATTACCCTACGAACTTAAGTTCAAAATGAATGTATGTTTTTGAAGTTCTTATCCTTTACTTTCGTGAAAATAGAGCAGCATTTTCGTCCTCGTCGGCTTGAATAGTGCGGACCTGCGTGCAAAAAAACAGCGATTAAATTTCACAAAAACCACACTCCAGAAGACGAGCATGACGGCAATGGAGAAATATTATACAAAACACTAACCAAATGAAGATGACGACTGCTTAAAACTTCGTTGCTGTGCTCGAGAAAGCTTTGTTTTGGGGTAAAAACCTTTCATCGATCCTCTCTTGGGTTACAGGTCACGCAAAAACGTGACAAACGAAGTTTTCCAAGAGCTTCGTAAAATCACATCGATTTTACTCCCTTGGATCATGAGTGACCCCTATTTTTTTAATCATGAATCACTTACTCTACTTACTTTCTACAAAATATGATAAAATGAAAAAAATCTCACCGTAAGAAGTTATCTTTTTTTTAAATTTTCTTTCCTCGTGTCATCGAATTCCGATAGTGGTTGCAACGGATAGAGGTTACGAAAACGCTGGTCCAGGATGAACTCTACTGTTTACGACATCCCTAGCGGCATGAAATTATCTTAAAATCCCACCCCTAAAAACCTATGCACGGAAACCTTCACTCTAACAGTTTATTTTCAGGATTTTCGATGGATGAGCAGATGAGGCTACCTTTCGTTATTATGACAGATTTATCGAAATTAAGGCATTTTTCCACTGCCATTTTCTCCGAAACAAAGTCGGTGACCCCAATTTTTTTTTATATTTTTGGAGTAAGTACTTCATGACCTAACTCTAGTCGAGAAATGAAGAAAATCTCACCGTAGGAAGACTTTGGCGCGAACGTCCTTAAACAGGAAAATTTGGTCGAATTGCCACGATGGAAAGATTGCTCTTTTTTAGAGCAAATTGCTGAATTGTGGGTTGATTGAGCTTTATATAGGAAGTGGAGGAGCTAGTATGCTGTTGGTGGAGGCATGGTAACCAAAAAAACCCGAATAAATTAGTTGAACGAAAGGAAGTGCTCATTGATTCTTTAGTGATTGAGAGTGCCTAGTGAAAGTGCCCCTGTGATAAAAAAATCTCTTCCTTTTTTTCTTCAGATTTTGAAAGTGTGTTTGCCAATAATGCCTGACTGGCATAATTTTGAACCTTGACTTTTATCCAAAGGCTGTTTACTTTGATTGTAAGTTTTGGATTTCACAATCCACCATTACTCACCTTCAGGTGTACCCTGAACCTCAGACGGTTGGCTCCAGGGAAAAGTGACGTCAAAGGCTCTTTAGCTTAAAATTTCAGCATGTTAATGCAGCATATTGTATATGCAAGACACGAGTTAAAAGTCTGAAAGCCCAAAACTCCCGTGCTACATATACTTCTGCGGTGTACACAAACATTGCATTCTTAATAACCCTTTGACGTCCAAACCGGCCTAAGCCGGCCAGACTTAGTATTTTACTCTGTCTAACGCCAGACGATTTTACTCTTCAATGGGTTAAGCCCTGGCCAAACTATCCAACAAAGTTGGATTCAACGCTCCAACTTTTCTCGATCCATTGTCGTTTGACTGTTTGGCCACCCGTGTTGGAAGATGTTCGTCCAACATTTTTTGTTCAATCTGGTGTTTGCATAGAGTTTGCTTTTGATTAAACATTACAACCAACAATTCTGCTCGACGCAACAAAGTCGCAGTGTTTTGCCGGCATCCCCCCCCCCCCACCCCCCCACCACCCTTGAAATTTAATAATTTAGTTTAATCTTAGAAATCATTAATTTTTCATCCTCAACTATGAGCTCTCTGTTTTAATCATTTCTTTATAGCAGAAATCAACAAATGTACAGTAGACTTGATGGTTGTCTTTTGTTGTTTCAGGCGTGACAGTTCGCAGACTTTCCACTGTATCATCAGTTGTTGCTCCAGCAGGTCACATATTCAGCACCAGGTGGAATTGGTACTGGCAAGATGAGAATCATATTTGGCAGTCATATGACACCCCAGGGGATGGACATGCTGTAAACACAACCAGCAGCATATGCCTTGAAACGGACTATGTGGCAGGTATGAAGGTTGAATGGAATATTTGCAGTTGACAGTTTTTTTTATACATACAGCTGTAGGGTTTGTTGGTAACAACAGATCAACATATTTAAATCAAAACAGCAGCCAGTCAGGACAAAAACAATTTGCAGGCAAACAGTAAGTTTGCCAAACCTGGAGAGCTGCAGTCTATAACTTTCCTGTCCCATGCATTTTGTTTTCATTAACAGACCCTTGTCACTGGATGACACTATCAAGTGCAATGTTGCCATGATTCATGTTTGGAACCCTAAAAGATAGCTCTACAGTACATAGGTTTGACAGTCCTCTTACTATGTTACAGTACTTTGGTACACCTGTGAGACAAGAGATACGTGTATGTCTAGATCGCTTTCCTTTTCTTCTTAATTACTTGATCCTTCCTTAGGCAAGGTTACCGTATATTAAATAATGGTTTAAGGAGGAATAGTCTGGCATCAAATTTATCAGTGTGTAGGGAATTGTAAGAACATATAATTATTATGCTTTTTGTTAAGCACATGTAAACGTGAGACAAAATTTATCTGGAACCAGGGAAACCAGGAACCTTCTTTTGTACAATAATTCCCTTTGTTGGCTTCATTTTAGTGCCTATTTTGCCCAATACTGGAAAAACTGTGTTTGTTTCCACTGCTGCATGTGACATTAATTCTTTGTATGGTAATATAAGTTACATGTAAATATTATAATAATTATTATGAAACGACTCATTTTATTGGTTGTGTCTTTGATTATTGAACATCCCAGTTATTTCATGCTTAATAGTGCAGTGCTTTTTAGGAAATGAAAAACATTCCTTCAGTGCATCCCATCACAGTTACACTCTGTACTACAAAAGAATGTATCAACAGAATGATGTGCACAAAACCCAACGACCTGTTAGACGGAGGCCTGCTGACCTAGTCACAAAACAAAACATGAAGGAATTGGCTCAAAAGTATGTACAGGAAGTGTTAATATTATTGAGAGTAACAGTTAACAACTATATTTTCCAGTCATTTTATTTTTATTAGCACTATTGCACAAATTAATAAGACTTTCCAAGTTCATGTCTGTGAGTGAGTCTAAGTGCGAAGTTTTTCTGATGAAAATTAGTTTTCTGCATTTCATTTCATTTCATGTAAAGTAGAACGTATTAGCATCACAAGAACTTCGCACTTAGACTCGCTTTGAAGAGGAGGCAGACGTGAAATCGGAAATGGCCTATTAGACTAGAAATAAAGTTAATGATCTGAGGTCAAGTCACAAAAGTGATGGAAACAAACAATTAAGATTTAAAGTTCAGCCGTCAAGCAAGAAACTTTGTTCAAATTTGTCTATTTTCACTTGTAAACATGGATACATGGTACATGTAGCAAATGAAAATATGAGTCATTGATCATGACAATTCAAAGAAATTTCTGATTAAAGAAATCTGAAAACCAGAGATGAGGTGACTTCATTATTTAGCTAGTCAATTTGTTTCACATTGACTTAACTTTTTCGTCAAAGGAATAAGATAATTTATTATTTGATAATGTGAAGTGAAACGAATGTGAACTTTTGGATTATAAGTGAAATCAACAAAATGAAACTTTGCAAAGAAAATAAGAACAACTTTTTTTCATAAGCGTTCAAGAAATTGTGTGGATTGACAGGATTCAAACCCATGGCCTCTGCTGACTGAAGTAACAGGTTTAGGTCCAGGTAAATTTGTTGGGCTGTCATGTTTTCCCATAAAAGGATGCAGTAGAATAGTAGATTAGAGGTCATGTGTTAAAAATATCCTCAAAGCAATAATCATTATCTGAATTTACTGTGGCAACTTTCATGACATTTGAATTATTTGTCCAGGTAAATGCAGGGATCATGCATTCCTTTCACTTTCACTTGTAATGTGCTTTCAAGTGACTTTTGATTAATTTTTAAATGTAATGAAATTATTAATGTGAAGGTTAGTAACTTATTGCCCGGCCGGGTCAGGTGGAGGTGGTTCAAAACTGGGGGGAGATATTATCAAGTTGAAATGCCCACACTCTTCTTTACCAAATTTTCCACCGTACCATGTGCACTTCCATAGTCACGACGTGTTAGTCCCTCAGTGATAACTACAGTCATATCCTTTTATGTAAATATCACTGTAGGCGACGCGCTACTGGCTTCAATCGTCCACCATTGCACTGGACCGCGATGTCTGATGGTAATCGCTATATACGTGTGCCGCTAACAACCATCTCTGACGAATACAAGAAAGCAGAGAAGATGTTTCTTGAGACCATGGAAGGCAAACGCAAGATTGTCAAAATTGAACGTGTACAAAATCTGGATTTATGGACTTCATATATTCAGTAAGTGCATTTCCGTTGGAAAAGGTTTATTTTATTTTATTTTATTTTATTTTAACTAGGCAAAGGGTTTTTTTTTGTGTGTTGCGGCCATATTTCTCTCTTGAATCTCGTTTTGTAGTAAACAAAAAGTCAGAGCTTTCAGATTACAATGAGTAGCAAAAGTAGTTGGGACTTCATTTTCCCGTAGATTTCCTTCAAAATAACTCCTTTTCCATATGCAATTGGCACCAGTATATGACGTCTCCGTCCTCCTACAAGATTTTTAGACCCTTTTGCAGTAACCTGAAGTCCCTCACTCTTGCCTTTGGTGAGCTTGCGTCACTCATGGGATTTCCTTTGTGAATTAAAGAAACTTCGCCAAAGGTAGGATACTCTATCAAATGGCGTTTCATTTTCCTGGCGTATCTTATACGTTTCGTACGGTCCTTAACAGTCACTAGCCCTTTTTGTCTGGCCTGAAGAAAATGATTGCCGTGCTCACGAGGAAATCGTCATATTAAGTCCACTCTTTCACCTACTCTTTCAAGGTAAAGTTGACATTAGGAGCCCTTATTTTTTTCAAAGCACGAATACGCATACATGTACGTTTGTCTTTCTTGTAATTTATTGGGCCTTCCCATCTTCGAAAGTACACTTCGTTTTCTTGCCAACGGAGCACATCTACATGTAACTATGCGATGTGCAGAACTTTGGCTATTCCGCACTTCGCAGCTATCTCTAGCTGAACGCAAGCTATACGCACCGTGCTTTTTCAGGAGGACAAGTTTTTCGATGTTAAGAGGGGCTATGCCCTGTATAGCCTTAAATGTAAACAGCAATACCTTAATGGATACACTGTCTTATCGGCAGCCAGTGCAAATCTCGCATCAACGGCGTGATGTGGTAATAACGTGTTGCGCGGCAAACAAGCCGAGCTGCAGCGTTGAGAACACGCTGGACCTTGTTCAGTTGAGATGCAGATATGCCATACAAAAGGCTAATACAATCATCAACGCGCGATGTCTCCAAAGGCGTGAACTAAGGTATTAGTGACCTCCAGACTAAGAAATTTCCTGATGCGACTGATGTTGGGCAAGTGATAAAACGCTGCACTCTAGAGTTTGCTAATACAAATTGACATCGTTAGTTTGCAATCTAACCAAGCACCGAGATTTTTAACAACAGGCTGCGAGCTTACTTCAGAGCTTCGGCGACTCAAATATTTCCAATATCACCTTAGCTAAAGCTTTCTGTTCAGCACTGATTGTTTTCCGGAAAACCATTTATGAAAAAGTGTTTGTTTAAGAAATAGAAAGTTTGCTGTCCAATTTCGTAAGAAATTTAAACTTTAAGGTACGTGCATTACATTAGAGCTTTTGAGTCATGAATTTTCTTAAAAACTCCGCGCGATGTGATTTTATCCCCCACAAGCACGTTTTGCAAGCATATTTTGTAAATAACAAAGAAATGTTTAATTTACGTCACACATGGTTTTCTACTATTATAAGAAACGTTATGAACAAGTTCAAAGTCAATAGAAGTGCCCTTGCATGGTATAAAGTAGCTCTCACTTTACTGACCCTTGTCAGTAGAAACAAACAATCAGTGGCAAAAGTAGTTGGGACACTAATGTCAGGATGGGCCTGAAAACCTCTCACACGTCAGAGACTAAGCATAACTGTCAAAATTCCACTAAAATCTTCAAAATGCAAGTTTCCTCGCCTCCCCCCCTAATCAATGTTGAAATAGACAAGGAAATGTATGTTCACTGTTGACAACATTGTTGTAGTGGAGAGGGGACAATTATTCAAACTCAGTAAGAAAACCAACTTCAAAGGGTGAGTGTCCCAAGACTTTGCCACTGATTGTAGTTTACTGTCATCTTGAATAATGATAACAGAAAAAAGACAGTAA
>NC_090888.1:42082292-42084792 GCF_036669925.1 Montipora capricornis | reverse complement strand
TTTGACCCCACCCAACGACGACGGCAGACACTTAGCCGGAATGTAATCTCCAAGTTCAAATTCGCGTTCCTGTAAGCCTTTCAAAATTGTTTCAAAATTGCGTAAATCAGATTTCGAACACTCACTGACACGAAAGTTTTCCGAAGATTCATACTTAATTGACCGCTCCCTATAGGGGCTCTTCAGGGCCAATGAAACATAATCAACGAAACAACAGAACACAACAACTACAACTGTTGAGAATCCCTACTGGCCGCAGGCAAACCAGTTGGCTATTTACAAGTGCAGCAAGCTATAGGAAGTTGAACCAGGGACTACCAGGATCAAATTCAGCGCGTGGTCAGAGCGGGTCTTGAACCCGGGATTTCCGGATATCAAGGCAAGCACCCTAACCACTGGGCCTCCAAAGATCTTAGATCTTATTGCGTCGTTGCTAAACTGCCAGTAAGACCATTTAGTTTTCCGGTTGAAAGCGGAAGAGGAAAAAGAGGAACGTGGGCAATGTTTTCCGATTTTAACTTTTTCCAGTATCGCTAGTTGTAAAAAAATTTCCGTCCTGTTAACTATGCCGGAATTTTTATTTACTCAGTATACAAACCCTCTTAACTGAGAGCAAACAGGGCTGCCTTGAATTTTTCAATTCTACTGGCTTACTTTCCCTAGGAGGTTTTTTTGTTCACGTCTTTTCTTGTGGAAGCAGTTCTTTTCGCAATTGCCCGCTCCCCTCTTTACAATACAATACATAAATAATTGACCACTCCCCATAGGGGCTTTTCAGGGCCAATGAAGTGCAATCAACGAAACAAAAGAACATAATAACAACAAAAACTGTGAAGAATTCTAACTGGGCGGAGGCAAACCAGTTGGCTATTAACAAGTGCGGCCGAGAAGTTGAACCAGGGATCACCAGGAACAAATTTAACGAGTGGCCATAACGAGTCTTGAACCCGGGAACTATAGATCTCAAGGCAAGCGTCCTAACCTGACTGGGCCGCACTGCCTCCTGTCTGAGTTTATCAAAGACCTTAACTTGTATTTCCTCCTGCTGGGCTATTCCTAAGAGAGCTGAGGAACCAAGTAATACATTGGAATGAAAACGGCTTAAAGTATCATTCCGTTATTATTTTGCTCGCTGTCTGTTATCAATATTTGTTGGAACGTTGAGGTAGGTGTTAATAAAGTTGATTAAATTCAATGTTGAATCGTGAGATTTTCTCAAAGGGATATTGAAAATGGTAACATTTCCATTTTGGCGGCCTCATAAAAAAGATCTTTGTTCACTCACAGCTAATCGAGGGACCGGTTATGAAACCTTAAGCCCTGGCCAAACTATCGAACAAAGTTGGATCCCACATGCAACATTGTTGGATGTAAATGTTGACGTAGTGGCAAAACACTATCCAACATTGCTTGACGAATTCAAGTTTAAGTTGGCGCAAAATTTGAAAATGTGGCGAAGCGTTATGCTACGGAAGTTGTTTTAGGACGGAAAGGACGTATTCAAACAAGGAAAAACCAAAGAATGATTAAGAGAACGTGTAGAAAAGGGTATATTCTTTGCAAGATACATTCGCGCTTAGGGGATGATGATTATGAGCTCGGATCAATTCGCAGGAACTTTAAACGCTATTGAACCAGACACCTCCAAACAGCGATAATGATTAGGTAGGCTAAAAGTGTCCCACAGACATGGCCTTGCTTCCTATTCGCTGATCAAGGTTTCTGGCAGTTCATCAACAACCACGACGACCCCTTACACCTTGTCCGCCATGAATGTTGCAAATGATACAAGAAGACTAGGCATGAAGATAAGATAGCGATTCGTGATTGGCTAGCAATACGAACGTGACTCGATTCAGGACACAACTTTGTTGGAAGAGCGGCAAAACACTACAACATTGCTGTGTCAAACAGAATTGTTGGTTGTAATGTTTGATCAAAAGCAAACTCTATCCAACATTTGATCGAACATCTTCCAACATGGGCGGCCAAACTGTCGAACAATGTTGGATCGAGCAAAGTTGGAGCCTTCAATCCAACTTTGTTCGATAGTTTGGCCAGGGCTTTAGAAACTTCAAAAGCGAGAACAATGTTGTCACAATCGATGTTGAATTGACCGTGACCCTGCACACTTCGCACGGGTTTGTAAATTAGTTGCACATAATTTAATCAAAGGATTTGATTGGTTATCTTCTCGAAAAAAGGTGTGTTTTGTGCAGGGTCAAGGCCAAAAATACGGACAAAAACATGAAACAAAGGAACTTGTCGAGTTTCATAAATAACTATGGTTTACTGAAGTATTGTTTTCAACGCGAGTGGAAGTCTCAAAATTCGTTTTAATTTATATTATAAGTGAAATTACGTAAGACAATTGCACATTACTAAAAGTGATTGTTGCTCCCGGTTTTCCTTCTCTAGCAGCATAGGAGTGGCCTTTTCACCACCAGCTGTAGCCTAGTTTGTTGTGGGGGGAGTGGGGGGAAGGGGAGGGGGTGGCGAG
>NC_090888.1:42047292-42077292 GCF_036669925.1 Montipora capricornis | reverse complement strand
TTTTCCCTTCATTCAGCACTGTTTCACATCTTTTTCTTATTTGGGAAGTTCACGGTTTCAGGTGAGCGAGAAAACTTCAGAGGAACGTCGCCTTTCTCCACTATATGTCATCTGGATCATTTTGTCGAGGGAAAAAAACGTTCAAAAAGTTCTTTCCAGAAAAAAAATGAACATATTTCAGATAGCAAGTTTTCGTCATAAAAAACCTAAAAGCACTTCCAATTTTGTGGAAGTCTTTCCATGAAAGTTCACAATGCTGACGGTTTCATTCAAAAACGCAGCTAGCTGGAAGTAGTAAGCTGAATTGACTATCGAGACTTTGATTGCATCACAAAACTATTTAACTTTTCTTTTCCAGAGAAACTTAGGGAGAAGGTGGGGAAAAAAGCTAAAGACAATACAATCAAATCAAGTAAAAGGAATAGGAAATTGTCCAAGGTGATTTAATATCCTTTTTTCCTTTTGTGTAGTTGTTGTTGTAGTAATCGTCGCAGGTGTTGTGGTTCGTTTTGTTTACGTGGTAGTGGAGGTACATTGTTGCTTTAGTTTTTTCTTCCCTTTTTATGGCTGTTGATGAGGTGACTTTTAAAGGGGCTACGTTTTTTTTACTTTGCGTTGTTTCGGGTACATCTTCGGTTAATCACGACACTTGAAAGCGAAAATAGTAACATGGGATTCCTTTAGCGTTAAAATTGTTGTTACTTTACAAGGAAGGTGATTGTGTGCAAAAACGACCTTTACCCAGACGATCTATCGTAAACTTGGGGCCCTTTCACACTAATGCGTTTTCGAAAACCTCCGTTTTCTAAAACCTCCGGCTCGCTGAAAACGGATAAATAGATCTGCGTCCACACTAGCGTTTTCACATCGTATTCGGCCGTCCACATTAGAGACTGAAAACGGAGATCTAAAGATGCGTTTTTGCTTTGTTTACGTCTTGGTGGGCGGGAAAGTGTAAGGTATGCATATGACATCACGCGTATTGAAAAAGCTCCGTTTTCGCCGTCGATACTAGAACGATAGACCTCTGTTTTCAAAAGTCTCCACTTTCAAAAGCGTTTTTGAAAACCTCCGTTTTTCGTGGACCTCCGTTTTTGAAAATCTTCGTTTTCGATCTTTTCAGTGTGGGCGGTTATATGTGGACAGAGGTTTTCCGAAACGGAAGTTTTTGAAAACGCATTAGTGTGAACGGAGGCTGAGAAAAGGTGGCCAAACTGTTTTTCAAGATTACGCAAAAGCAATCCGTTTCAATGTTCTACAGTTGTGGTCGTGGTTATATCTCATTCTATTTTAGGTTAGTCTTTGAGACTACATGTCATTTTTATAAAAGATAAATCGAAAATTCAAGTGAAGCTATGATCCGCGCAGTTATGAACGCAATTTTAGCAATTGCACAGGAAAGCCTGGAAAATTCTGGACTTTCACGGGGGTTGAACCCGTGACTTCGCAATGCCGGTGCGACGCTCTAACCAACTGTTGAAGCCACTGTGAAGCCACTGTTGTTGGGAGCTTGCCGTGAATCAACGAAAGAAATGATATATGAAATGAAGGACTAAAAAACTGTGTCTTTGTATTAACAAAGGCTTCAAAATAATGCTATATTTTCCCTGCCAAGAACCATATAACGCACCTCAGGTATTTGTTGCACCACACTCTGGTTTTCATGAAGCTGTGCTTCAGTTCAGCTCAAGAGCTGTGTTATGCATGGTACCCAGTTAGTTCTTTTACCTTAAAAACACTCAAACTACCGTGGCAGTGCCTGTTTCTCTTTTAGAGCAAAACGTTTAGCAGTCATTTGTCAGTGTTTGTATACAGCAATATCATTGATAGTAAATGTCTTTTTGTTGTTTAGGAAACGAAATATTCAGAACCTGTAGACACCAAGACGTTTATTCAGGGCATTGGGCAGGAACCAGAGTGGGATAACGAACTCGTGGAGGAACTAAGCGTTCCAGTGCCAGAACTTTATCCGGAATTGTCTGACTCGTTAGCAAATTTACACGACAGCTATACAGAGCAGAGCCAGATGGCAAAAGGTCTCATTCCTTTATTCATCATCCAATTCCAATCATTCGTAGCTCATTCCTTTGTCAATGCTTTATTTTTTCGTTGTTGTTGTTTCTGGGGTTGGAGCCCACGGCAAGTGTTTGGTATTTATTTGTTCGTTCTGTTTTACGGTCGGTTGTTTGATCTTCGTTTGTCTGTTTGCACTATCGTCTTCATTTAAATTATTCGTAAATCACTCATATCTATGTCAATTCACTTGTTCGATCATTTACCCATAAGTTCATCTATTTTTTCATTCACTCTCTCTCTCGCTCTCTTACACATACACTCACTTTAATTCGCAACTAAATGCACTATCATAGCTTGCTGTAGCACTGATTCCTCTTTTCTAACACTCTTTTTCCCAGCGCACAAGGATCAATGCGAAAGTGAGGATAATGTTCAATGTGTTCCAAATAGTTGTGATGAATCTTACCTTGATGATGACAATATTCAGAACAACCCTGGGACAAGCCAGGTAATAGGTAATGGACACAATCAAGCCAGTAGAGTATTGTCTGTTTCGTGACAATCACACTAAACCGGCTTGACAGTTGAGTAGCGTCTGGATGTAACAACAAACTGGTAGTTGGTTCAGTGATAGCGGAGCTCCGCGTGCGCGCGTAGCGCCATTAGTAACTAGATACGGTAACCCATCTGTGCGAGAAAATTTGGTTTTGGTCACCGTTACGACCGTCCACCCATCCATGTATGCCAATGTGACTATCACGTGGCCATATCGTGGGCTCAAGTTTAAAGAATCAATAATTGTATACTTGTCTCCAGCTAGCTTTGATATTGGACAGCCATGTTATGGTCAATTGACTCCTGTCAGCTTTTTTGTAAAGTTGACCGCTGACCAGGTACTGGGTTCGATCAGATCGCAGGCTCAAGCCAGGTCAACTTATTTCAGGAATGAATAACCCGGGAGCTCCGCTTTTAGGCTTGGCTAAATCTACATATTATTTTACTGACCATGGCTCGGTTTGCTGCAATGGTCTATAATCATCAATAATTTGTTCATATCAAAACCAACAAAACACTCTTCACGTAACTGATGCCATACAACAAACCAAGAGAGTTACTGTCAAACTATTATTATATACATAGATTTCACCTCGTCCACCTATTTTTGTTTGCATTTGTTTTGTTAATTTGTACAAGAGCCAGGATGATTCTCAGACATCAAGTTCACAAGACCAAACTCAGAGAAATTCAAAGGGCAAAAGGAAGCTTGCAAAACCAAGAAAGCTTAGGAAAGCAAAAAGCGTCGACGAGGGACAGGACAATAGCACTTCAAGAGAGGTATAAAGGAAGTTAAGTTAAAGTAGATCACTGATAAATCGTTATATAACCCTGATAATCTAGTTATTAAGTTCATCAGGAAAGTGAATACCTTTGTTAGAGTTCATCAATCTTCCTTCGAGCACGACGTGAAGTGAGACAAAAGTTACCCACTAAAACGAAGCGGGACAGTTATCAGTAGTTTGGTATCTTGTAAAAAATGAATTTGCTAGAAAAAAATTCTTGCCACTTGCCTTGTACCCTTAAGTTCGTTTAACTCTGTTCACCAGCTACCTATCTCCCTCCCCCCTCCTCGCCCCTTCATTAACGATGTTCACCCTGAATGTTTAACACTGTCTTCCAGGTGGAACAGCTTGCACAAACCTTCCCAATTTTCACATTAATTTCGGGATGTATTCGCCAAAGATACCATCAAGGAGCATACAAACAAGATTAACATGTCACTAAATATGATTTTAAAATATTCAACTTTTAGGACGCTGTAAATCTCATCCATCTACAAGAGAAGGGAAAGCAAGGAACTTGGGCCCAGTGCAGTATCCCCAGTTGCCAGAAGTGGAGGTTTCTCCATAATAGCATTGATCCAAATGAAATACCGGAAAGATGGGTGTGTTCAATGAACGAAAGTAAGGTCAAAATCACTCTTCTCATTTCTATTTCATCTTTAACGGGACGGTTTCTTCAATTGCCTTTAAAAAAATAAGACGCAAGCAACGAGCATTATTTACTTTAAGGATTTTTCGGATAGTCAAAAAGTTGGGAAAAGGCACGATGGGGCGGCGAAAGGAAAAGGCGCGGGAAGAGGACACTGAGAGGCGTTCAGTTAGGTGTATGTTGCTCGTATTGTTGTTGTTTTCTAGATTATTCCATCCCATCTCGAAGGGCCATTTTCGCGGGTTCGTCTTCTGTGTCCCCATGATTATCATCGCGTGCAAGCTGCAACTCCAAGGCATAAATGTATGCGAGATGCAATTTGTTGCAGCAATATCGCAGTGGTAACAAACATATTTCAAACGTAACGCAAATTCAGCCAACTTGATGAATTTTTGCAGGGTTACAGATAAAAGGTACTCTCCAAAGGCTTTTTGAATCTACTATGGAACAACTGAAGAGTTTCATTTGCATCTAGTTGCTTATTTCTTCTAGGTGAGAATTACAATGCATGCACCGTTTCACAAGAAACTTTTGATAGTCAAGACGGCAACTTGAACGTGATGTATACGCCCTACCCGAGTGGAGCAGTTGTGTGGGCTAAGATGGTTGGCTACCCTTGGTAAGTGTATACTGTTTTAGGGAGGCTCGAGAGGGTGTTTAGCTGCGCGCGCGCGTAACCTAACCCCGCCATAACTAAGAAACACGCGTCAGCTGAATGAATCAAATTTCTATCAAAAGTAACTTGTGCAACACACCGGAATTGAACGTAAAATCGGCGAACCGGAAATAAAACGTGCGGAAAAAAATTGTCTTTATCTCGAAATTTTGCTATGTGACCTATCTTGATTTTTTGCATGCACGTATCATTCACGATGACACTTCAAATAAAAAAGTTTCGGGGAAAGTTATTAGTACAATTTTCTGTAAACTATAAAACGCCCATTTTCGATGTATCTTAAATTCTACCAGATAACTTTTTGTCATACTCTCTAAGAAGTTAAAAAATTTAGGGAGGTTTCCAACAAAGAAATAAAAACGGTTGGTCACCGACTTAATTTTTCAGATAATTTTCAAAAATTGAAATTTAGAGGGCCTCTTTGTGGACCTGGCGTGTTTCCATGGCAACCGATATAACGTCTTAAGTGCCCTTAAAGTGTTACACAACAATAGAGTTGCAAAGACATGAAGATGTCCTAAGAGAAATAAAAAAACAATGCCTATGCAAACATGGGGGGGGGGGGAGAAGGGGGGGAAAAGATGTGTATTATGGGATTTGTGCAAGAAGAGAATAGACTCTCTGTCGAACGGTATGCATTGTGCGCGTGGTTTGAGATTTCATATGATTTGACCGTGGTGGAACAGTCTCCTGTTAAATCTCTTTCAATCAAACCCAACCTTATGTATTTTCTATCAGTTAGCGTTTCGTATCAACAAATTCACTATTATCCTTTTCATTCCCATATTTGAATCTCAACGACAGAGAGTCTGCCGAAGTCGTATTGCAGTAAGTGAACCTGGCTTAGCGTTCTGATACCTGTGGATTTGTATGTTTATTTTGTATTCTCGCGTATAAAGTTAGTCGGGATGTAGTTCGAATATTCTAGTAACAACATGCTTGTTTCTTCATTTGTTTGTAAAGAAAAAATCCACATCCCCTCATTTTTGTCCAGGAAATGGAAGTTCTTATCACATTCGCACACGATTTCCGCAGATTTCCATTTCGTCCCAACGCTTGGCTTTGCATGATGACTTTTCCGAGCAGTAACACTAATTGTATTTTTCTTCAAGATCGTTTTCATGTTCATCATCTTGTACCTCGGATTTTACAATCTGCAAAGATTATTCCTATATCGCATCATACACTCAGCCGTCCGCAATTTGAAAAAAATCTGCGATCAAACGGTTTAGATGCCGCAAAATAGACTCAGCACACTGCCGTATCCATTCCTTCGTACTTGGTAGATCTTCTTGTAACATCTCCAAGGAAATGTCGGAGTCTTATGTGTTATTTGACATGTTCTTCACTAAGCCATCATCTCTGTGGCAGTCAACATGCAAAACAAAGCAATAACGTAGGCGCGAAAGACACGCCGTTCGACAGAGAGTCTTTAATATAGATGGTCCCATTGAAAAAGTTCGTAGCGGCTACTGTTACTTTGTAACAGATGGTTTGCTTATTTCAAGCTTGCACAATAATTGATGGTATGAGATATGTTAGCTTACTTAGCTGCAATTTGCCGTTAACTTCTCAAGATGTTTCCTTCCGAAGAGGAAAGCGATGACTTTGCTTAGTCTTTTCTGACCTTGACAGGTGGCCCGCAATGATGGAAGACGACCCGGATTACGGTTACTATTGTGAAACTGGCGATGATGATTCCACCCCGGTAATTCTAAGAATTAACGAATAGAAGACGTTTTTTTGTCTTTACTCTTCTTTCCTCTGTCTTTCCTCTTGTCGTTACCCCCACTCTCCTCTCCCCTCTCCCCAGATGAGCTCTCCCGCACGCTCGTAGTTTCTTGGACAAACATATGATAGAAACAATGCGGGTTTTTTTTACTCACAGTTTTTCCTATTTTGACCAGTGTTTCTCCTTACAGGAGAGAATGCACTCTAAATTTATCAACAAGCAAGGCCTACTGCTGCAAAACATGTATACTGATATATCTTCTTTCCCTGTATTGCCATTTTGTACAAAAAAATTATAGGTGTCGTATCATGTGGTGTTTTTTGATAAAGAAGTATCGAGAACATGGGTCAACGCTGTCTGTATTCGTAATTTCTCCACTGATGACGACCCTGAGGACATGGGAAAGGTTCGTTACCATTTGTTTTGTCATTTATGGGGTGACAAGGGACAAGCTTGGTTGGTTTCTTCAAACCAAACTAGACTTACAATAGCGCTTAATCGAAGGTTTCGACGACAATTCTGAATCGATCACTTTCAGTAATCGCTGCTTCGATCTTTAAAAAAAAACACAGCTCCTAACTGTAACAATTTGGTAATGAATTTATTGACTGATACACGATTTTTGATATTCTGTTTTATCACATGCACTGTGACGTTCTATTAGTTTTCTGGAGAGAATTGATGACCACCAGTAACGGGGATAAATTTGGCGACAATTTTTGACGCTTCATTTCACCCCGCATCAGTCTTAAAGCAAAGTATGTTGGAAACAAAGGCAACACGACCTGAAAAAGAGTCCGGTGTGTGTGGCGGGGTGGGGTAAACATTTTCCTTTAGAGTGCAGAAACCAGTGGCAGAATGTTAATACTATCCATGATTATTACATCTCAGGGAAGGACTAACCGATTAGCTGAAACTTAAGGGGCTCGTTTATTTTTACCTTTTACCAAAATCAGATCGACTTAATTTTTGCACTCAGTGCAAACACGAAACCGGTTCATGTTTTTAAATTAAACGTATTATAAACTGAAAGTGGAGACTATGGGAAATTCAAGTTCAAAACGGCCGAAAACTGCGTTCATCTTCCATTCGCAATTCAGGTGGCATGCAGAGGGAAGAATTACAGAAGACAACTGACAGCAGCTACACTTGAAGCTCGAAAAGCAGCACAAATGCCTCTTGAGGTAGCGTTTCTCGTGAGTGTAGTGAGTGTGCACGCTTTGCGCACAGTTAGTGAATGATGTCCCATTGTGTCTTTAACTTGTCAAATAAAGCAGCTTTTCCCGTTTAAGTTTTCTTCGCCTATTAATCTGTTAATATCTCATTCTTTCTTGTCTCCCCCAGAGGAAGTATTAGTGTTTCAAACCAGTTTCAACAATTTCAAGAGACTGTCATTTTAGAAGGATTGGCCTTGCAACACTATGTCGCCAAGCAACTATATTATTGTACCTTATGAAGCACCAATTATAATTGGCGCAATTGTGAAGCAATAATTGTTGTTTCGCGTCGTACCATAGCATAGTAGTTCCTTGAAAGTGTTGAAACTGGTTTGAGCCCCCATAAATGAAGGTTGAAAGGATCACCATGGGATGTATACCCGCACTGGTAAATAGTACCTTTAGTACATGTTTAATGCCATCTAGTACGGAAATGAGAATGCTTCCGTGGCCAACCTGACTCTCTATGACAGCAAAATGTTTCTTTTCCAGAGCCGACTTGCCAAATACGGCTTTGCTGCACGTTACAAAGGTCCAATTGGCATGAAAGGAAAAGAACATTCACCCACGAGTTTTCATGAGCAAGAATTTAGTGCCGACTCAGGTGAGATAACTTGCATTAAAATACTGAATGCTGCAATCTGAATGGCTTGCGACTCACTGTCTATAATTTAGGGATAGGAAGTGCTAGGCCTGTGAAATAGCCGACATTTTCCGGCACTAGAACACAAACCAACAATGAAGGAATTGTTCCTTTTCAAAACATGAAGACATTAATCAAATTTTTCAACACTCAAAGAACTTTGAAGAAAATCATGGAGTGGCATTTTTGAACACAATGAAAGAAGCACTGTCACAAAAAACATAAACAAGTGCTCCTTATGGACTTGAATGGACGGTAGAATGCTCCTTAGAATTTCTAGGGATAAAGTGTAATGTTCTCTTTTGTAACGCTGAAGAAAATGTACTGATATCAATTTTTGAACGTTGCCGGGGGAACAGAATCATCGAGCCTGGAAATTTGCAGCAGTGGAAATAGCTACAGCACTGAAAACAGCAGTCCAGGAAAAGAGGAAACAACAACTTCACCCAGATCTTCCCAAGATGAAAAGTCATCAAAGAAACCGTTCAAAGGAAAGACCAAGAAGAAAGACAACTCTGAAGGAATTGCTAAGAAACAAAGAAAAAACGAGGGCAAGAAGAGGCAAAACAAGTCAAAACAAGCTGTATTGGAGATAAAGAACAAGAGTAAAGGTATTGAACTTTCTTTAAAAAGTAAAGTAGCAGCCCCTGATGTTTAGAGTAGCTTTCAATGATCAGCAGAATACTTCTGTGAGTAGGACCACGATCACAGGTTGGTCAAACCGGCTGAAATTTGGTTTTTCATGTAGTTTTCTTGAGGAGAAGAGCCACGAAATGAGCCACAGGGTGTGCGAAACGTTATTTTTTTAATACCATGCCATAGAAATTACAGCCAATCAGAATGCAGGAAAGCTGTTGTGTATTCGTCAGTATTCCACCGAACCTTCCCATCGATCACTGCAATTCAACAGTATCACACCCAATCTTCCCATTGTGCTATGCTGGCCACTGTTTTTGCTATGGCTAACGGTTCGTGTGTGTGTATACCCAGAAAATACAAGTGACTCGTGGGATATTCCACGGTATACCACTCAAAAGTGTTGCATAAGTAGTATTTACCAAATAACCCAATCGTTTTTTGTTTTTTTTTTTTGTGGCGTTTCTCTTTGTCTTCGATGTCGTCATTGCTCTCTAATTACTGCCGAATTCTGTGTTGAAATCAAGCGATGAATGTATTAACCTGTTGTGTGCTCTTTTTTGTTCTCAGAAGTTTTACCTCATCATCAGTACACCTGCGATGGGGATTTACCGCACGTTAGGGATGTGACTGAACCTTTTCATAAACACCTCATGAGAGAAAACCTGCAAAATAATACCAGAAACACCTCACTACGTCCTGAGGAGCTTGAAAATTCAAATCCTTCAGCCTTAAATACCACTTTAGACGCTGAACAAACCACCTCTTGCAACCAAAGGAATGTAAACGACCCTAATGAGGGAAAGCCAATCGAAAATAGTAGCGCTGGAACCAAAGCTGTTAAAAAGAGAAGAACATCTGGTAAAACAGTACAATGCGACAAAAAAAGAACTATTAGCGAGGACACAAAAGATAATTCTAAAGTCAACATGAATTTTATTGAAAGGGACAAACGATTAGAACTGGTAGAAAACGATGTCGCAAGTGATAGGTTGCCACTTAAAACACAAAAGAAGCAAAGGGTATCTGGAGAAAGTCAAATTTCCATTGACGAGGACGCAAAGGTTGACACAAACCCTCGGAATCTGGTACAACAGAATGAAGAAGACACATGCATGCTTTCGGCTTCCAGCAAGTCTAAGGCTAATGCTTCTAAAGGAAAACAATTCAGAAAAAGGCCAAATGATGTTAATGAAAGCGCTTACAAGAGTACACTCGAAGACAAGAAGGAAACGGAAGAAACCAAAGTCACTCAGTTTCAGTCCACAGACAATAACAAAACAAAGGGAAAGAGTAAGCAACTCGATTCTCAAAAGAATCAAGTCAAGAAAGTGATAAAAGAGAAAAGTACTTCTCTTAAAGAAGGGAGTGAAATTCAAGAATGCAAGACAGAAAATAATGAGGTCAAGACCTCAAGGTCCGAAATTTCAGGTGGAACAAGGGCATCTAAAATGGGTGATCATCCTGAACATTGTAAGCCAAGTTTTGCCCTTAAACGGTCGTTAGCTTCTACAGATCTTCGTGTTTCCGTAGGTGTAGACACGTCCTTTAAGCGAAAGCCTTTGCCAAAATTGAAAAAGGTTTTTAAGCCTCCTGTGGCGAAAGCCGCAAAAACTGATAAAGATCTGGCAATGCCCAAACTATTAAAGCCTCACTTTGTAAGCCCAGCGCTTGCTAAGCCCCACGATAAATCTGACTGTTCTAAAGCAGGCAGTCAGGAAACTATACATACAAATGCTTTGACGAAAGGCACGACACTCCCCAGTATGAAGCAAACTACTCTGAAAAGAAAAGCCTCAAATTGCAATCTACGTCACGACAGTGAAATGCAAAAGAAATCAAAGGAAGACGTGGAGCACAACGATATTTTATCAGGTCAGGTTTGCATCCGCATAGTTTGCCAAACTAGTTTCCTTACAGGATAACAAAATTGTTCACCGGGCCAGTCCTTTTTACGTTCTCCTGGTAACTTCAGAGTAGTCTTTGAATGCACAATTGCTGCAAATACATTAACCAGGTAGTTCAAATCCGTTTTTGTCTACGGAAGGTATATTTCCGCACAAGAATCACCCCGAGAGTAAAGTATTCAAGTTTTCCCATCTGTAACTGGCTAACAATATTTTTCATTGACTGCGCTTTAGTATCGATTAGTACGTTCAAACTCCCAAATCGTATCAACTTTATACGTTTTATCTGAAATGCTCCCAAAAGGTTTTCTTGCAGTGAAAAAGAGATCTTCCATTTTAACCAGATTATCTTATGTTTACCTTTCAAGAGGATCTTCAAGCTGAAATTGATGAAGTCGACAGTGACATAGCCAACATGCAGAAAGAGCTCACAATTTCCGATACCAGTGATACAAGTATCTCTGAAGAGATGATTTCTCCAGCAGCAGATCAGCATTCTTGCCCCGATTCACCAGAATTTTGATATCTCAGTTCAAAACCCGCCGCCAGTAACTCAGTATAGGTGGATCGCCAGTCCTGCGGGATTCACTCAAGCTACGATTTGAAAAATGTTAGGGATTGAATGAGCAATTGTACTTTGATAAAAATAACCTTTTCGCATTTTTGTGAAAGTTCTGTTTAAGGCTTTAACAGTCCACTAAACATTGCCCAAGGCTTGAGACCAATGAATAAGTGCAGTGAATAACCGCTACAGCTCAATATACCAGTCACTATATAGCTGGTAACACTTTTCTATGTTATAGCCATAGTACTTTAAAACTACAAGCTTTTCTAAAGTCATGTAACCGTAATAACAATGCTTTTTTCTCTAGTGTTCATTTTAGTCAACTTTCAGCGCCATTCAAGGAGTTGGACATGGATTTGATATGTTTAGGGAGATTTTATCTTCTTGTCTCCACTTTTGAATAAAAGAATAAAAACCTTTAGTTTCTGTTTATTATTGTTTTATTTTTCTCTCATAACTGTTGAGTAACATACAGCGCAACTCGTAGTAGACTCGGCAATAGGGACCTTTAGATTCTAGGACGAGAACGAGTACTAGTTTTGACTGTTTGTTTTTAGCGAAAATACTAAGAAGATTTAGCAGTATAGGTTGCTCAGTTATTCTTATTGCTGTTACCAGGGCCTCTTTGCTGATCAAAAAATGCCAAAACTGCTACCGTGTTGTTGACTTGTTTTGACACGACGACATTTTTGCAAAACCTCGTACTAAAATGACGACGCTAACACGTTTCCCCCCCCCCCCCCCTGGCCCCCCCCCAAAGAAATGACGCTGGTTGCGCGCGCTCGCCGTTGTTCTATAAGAAAAGTTGGTACTCGTAGTCGTTCTCGTCCTAGAATCTAAAGCTCTCTATTTCTAGAAATAGGTAGTAAATGCTTAGACGTAAAAGGACACTTCGTGTTGGATATCAAAATAGGTTGTGCATCAAAAAACGTGCAAGATGTTGCGTTGAACTGTTGTGAGCCTTTTGGCCAGGCCTTAAAGCTCTCTAATGATCGTAGGGCGTGTATGAGTACAAGTTTTCCGTACTTAGCACGCACATAAGGTTTGGAGGCCGACGAAGTGCGCTTGCTCAGAACGGAAAACTCGTAGTCGTCCTCGTACACCCATACCTGCAGGTAATTTTACATTAAACAGTTAAGGTGATTCCCTGGTTTTGAATTGCGCAACGCTACTGCGCATAATTTCTTTCAGAATTCTTTGAAGGCCTAATGATCCAACAATGGAAACCTCTAAACAAACAAATTCATTGCTACATAGCGAAACTCTTCCCATCGGGAATTACCTGATAGACATAAATACACGCAGACGGTCAAGTTACCCTGAAGATGGCTTAACGCCGACACATTCGGGTTTTTTTTTACTTTTTAAAGAATTTTTAGCCTTATGAATACTAGTCAAACATACATCTATTCACGAAAACTACGAAAAATGTTGCACGAACTGTTCAATGGTCACATAAGGAGGCTCGAAATAGTTTCTCCTTTTTCAAACAAATGAACATATTTTTTTTTTAGATACAGTTAAGGTAATCATATCAAGACAGAATTTGGCCAGGGTATTAAGTACCTATCATAGATTTCTCACATCCATTTTCCTCCAAAATAACGTTACCATGGCAACGATATAAGGCATTTTCTTGAGCCTTAAAATCAACATATATTGTCTTTTTTGAAAAATGGGACGGTGAAATCTTCCTATTCAGAGTTACCAGATAATGTAATAAATAATCTCTAAAATATTTAAAATTCAACAAAATCTGTATGTCAGTTTTTGAGAAAAATAAGTTTTTTTTTAATTAATGTGTCGCTAATTTCTTTTTTCACCTACAGAATTTTTTTAAATTTGAAAGACAAACGTTTTAATTTAATCTAAGCTAACATGCAAAAAATGAAAAAAAATTCACCGTCCGGAAGCAGAGATATAAGCGAGTAAAGTTGCAAAATCAGGAAAAATGAGGGGGTTACAAGATCTGCATTTACCCATGCGGGATGCGCGCGAGTGAAGCTACAGGCCAACGCAAACGGATTTAAGTGACCATGAAACCGTTTGTGTACAATTTTCGTTGTTTTCGCGAATAGGAGATGTCTATTTATATTCCATATGTATAGGAATTAGAAGAAAGGTGAGCGAAACTAGCGTTACTCGTTTATTTCTGGTGACCCACTTTGAATCATGAGCTGACGCGAGCAGCTTTTAGAATCGCGTGTGTGGCTTACGCGCGCGCGATCAGCCGAAAACCCTCTCGAGCCTCTCCATAAGGAGAGCTTAAGGAGAGCCCAAGGCGCGACATCCTAGGGGGTCGGGGGACACGCCCTCCCAGAAAATTCTGAAAATTCAATTACTCTGAGATGTAATCTAGTGCAATCTGGGCGCTTACATTAATTGGCAAATGCCAGGATTCCATATGCAAAATAACGTATGCATATAACAGAATGCAGCCAGTTGTGGTAGTGATCAACAACAACGTAATGACCTGACTTGCGACACATTATTTGCAAACATATCTGAAATCTTGGTGGAACTCAAAGAAATTCGAAAGCTAGACGTCTGTTCTTTTTGCGCGCAAAATTCGCTAATCGCGTCTTCTACATCAATGGGTATGTCTCTGTAAGCATGCATCAGGGCAAGTGCTGCGAGTCGCTCTATTTTCATCAGGAACGTAAGTACGTTCGTTCGGGGGTAGCTTTTGACACTGGCATTGTCAGGAGGATGGTAATAATCGTGACCACGTTGGGAAAAAAGGTCCGGATTAGCGTGCTGGAGTGTCTGAATAAGATCACTTTTTTTGCGACCTTAAAATTTCATTGATAAAGTCTCTCTTCTTTGTAAGGTCGATTTTGTAGGTTTCATAAAGCTTATCTTGTACTCCGCTGTTGAAAGCATTTAGCTTTGCTGGAACAACATACTGTCCTAACAAACGATTTTCTTGTGATAGACGCCTGTCATTTAGTTCTTGTATGAGGTAATTGATCAAAGGAAAATACACGGCTCTTTGCCAGTACACCTCTGGCTTTTCTGCCCGGATATTCACTCTGTGTTGCTGACGTCCTGCTGTTCGAGGTATCGTTGGTTCAATGTCAACATCGGCTGCTAGCTGTTTTCCTCGCTCCTACAGCTCTTTCTAAACTGATGAATCATTTCTTTCCGCGTTTTTTAATTTCAAAGACAAACTTTTTCAATTAATGTAAGCTAACATGCAAAAAATAAAAAAAATTACCGTCCTATGATTAAAAAAAAATAGTGTGTTTGCTTATCACCTGACCGGCAAAATTTTTTATCAATGCAAGCTTTGAAATTGGTCTGCGGGCGATCGCCTTCATCCTGACTTCAGCTACACGAACATGTTGGTCGTGTCCAGTGAAGACGCTGTCCAAGGTGGCAGCTACTCAGTTTCCATGAGGGCGTTCTCGTTCACTATCAGGACAAGATCATCCAATTTTCAGTTTTCCCGGGCTTCCCACGAAGAAACGCATTTTTTAGCGTTGCTAAAAGGCGGGGAACGTATTCCTTGTCCCATACGTTTTCCAAAAGTAATCAGCAAGGAATTGGGCTCTTCCCCATTGCTACACTGAAGTTTTCGTTAAGATTGGCCCTGCCAGGATGATGCCTGGAGGTAAGGTTAGGTAAACCTTGATTTTATATCCCAGTGATCTTAAACTAATTTTCAATACTTTCACTACTTCGTTGGAAAAAAATAGTACTGCAGTACATTGTGTTGTACTACATTAAGCCACAAGCACCGATTTAACGAGGGGGTGAGATGGAGAAAGCAGAATACATATTCATCCCAAGGATATTTTTCCCCCACCTTTGTGTCGCAATGAAACATCTTTTGCAGAGAGAGCGTGGGGCAATTGTATCTTTACCTTCATATCTCAGTTGGTAGAGCATTACATCGGCATCGCAGAAGTCATGCGGTCGTGGTTCGAATCCAGTTGAAGCCACCTGAATCTGCAGCAATTGCAAATGTTATTGAACTAGCGTCAGGTCCGTAATGGGAAAAGCGGACCTCACGCTAGTTCAATAGGATAGGATAGGATAGGTTTATTAACAAATAATTACGTAGCAGCCCTTGAGCTGAATTGCGTAATGTCACTAAATAGGCTTGTAAAAACTACATACAATGTGAAATATAATAACACTAAAAATATCATTCGTTATATAAAAATTAATGTTCCTGGAGTTTGTACTTATTTTGGCGGCAGCACATCGATGGGATGAAAGTGCTCTAGTAACGCTTAGTATTTATTCGAGGGATATGAAATGTTTTCTTTCTCCTGAGATTATAGCATCAATTTATCATCAAAAACAAAACATGCCCAACACGGTTTGGGACGGAAAAAAATGACCAGTGACCCACTCGTATTTATTTTAATTATTACTATTCAAGCTGTAAATTATTCGTATCCGTATTATCTTCTATAGATCGATCGATAACAACAGCTGAGAGAGCCTACTATTGTCATTGCGCATCCCGAGATACTCTGAGAGAAGAGCTCTGAGGAACCATGAAACCAGGTGTCTTCTCATTGGTTTTCGTTACAAACAATAAAAAACGTATCTGATTGGTGTACTCATGTTAGCACGAGGAGTGAGCAGGCGCCGTAAGGTTCAAATAGCCAATTTTTGGCTATAAGAACCCTACGGCGCATGTCCTCCTACATAGAGTTTCCCAGACGAGAATGGGGTTTCATATGGGTGGTGCTTGCTAATACAGGGATATTTTTGCGCAATTTAAAACTTTGCGGAGAAAGCAGAACTTAGCAAGTGCTCTCGGTATCCACAAAGAAAATTGGGGGTATGCCATGCATTTTTCAGAGGTAATTAAGCTTCAGTTTGGAAAAGAACGCCACATATTGCTTAGTATTTTAAAAGCTCTTTACAAATATCGTTGATTAATTATTAAATAACCCTAATATATAAGACATACGTTTCCCGCATATTCATAAACCTTGAATTACTAGGCACCGTCAATCACTCGTCCCTTTTGAGACACGGGCGGAAACCGGAATTGAACACTTCGCATGCCAGTACAGTGGTCTCTCCCAGATTTTTAAACTAATCGTCTGTAGCAGTGAAAAGATTCTAATTCAAATGTGATAATGTGGAGACAATTTAAGGTAATTCCCTTGAAAATGAGGTACTTTCCATATTTTTGTCAAACTTGGCACAATTGATATTCATACACAGGACATTGAAAAAATCATCAATAAAAAGATGGGGTCACCGTGCTTGTTTTCGTGCTGCATGCCCTTTATTCCAAGTCTTTTTTATCGAATTACACGAGAAGGGTACGAAACTTGATCAACCGGAAAATTGTTGTTATATAGCAAAAGCTACTGACTATTACTGAAAACTTGAGCTTACTTGTTTGTCTGGACTATAATCATTTGGTAAAGTGATTTCAAATTAATCAATCTTGCAAAATTGGACCGCTACAGTCGTCACCTTGCACTCAGTGTCTGGCTCCAAATGTAAGGGGCGGCGAATGGTAAATGCGAGACTTTGCGAGACGGCGAGACCAGCGTTTTTCTTTGCGAGCCCGAGACATTTTGACCTTTTAGAATGCGAGACCGAGACTTCAAAGTGTTGGACACCTTCATATAAAAAAACGAGACTGCGAGACGCACATAACCGCTCAAAAAATGAGACTGCGAGACCCGTGAAATTCGACTAAAATTTTGCGAGACCCAGAGTTTTTGATGAACCATTCGCCACCCCTAATGTAGTTTCACGTCATTAATATGTAAACACTGCTTGCGCTTATATGCTTTTGAACAGCAAAAGCGGCCTTTGTTGTCTCTCTTCAGATCGCCGGCTTCGAAGTCGCAATGTTATGCACAGTATGAGATGAGCGGTGCAAAACAAGGGAATCACCTTAAATATAAAAACAGCCTGTTTTATGCTCCCACGTAGTCGAGAAAATGAAAAAAAAAAAATGCGTAGTTTTCTCGACTATCTGGGAGCCTTCGGGGAGCCTGAAACGGGCTAATATGAAACAGCTGATTTCCGGTTGCCGTCCTTGTTTGTCGCAGTGGGTGATGGGACAATACCCGCCTTTTCAAGCCCATTCTCCTAGCGACGAATTAGGCGTCTTGACTTGTCGAATGTGCAGTTTGTTGACTTTTTATTTATCATTTGATATGGAATGCTTTCGTGTGAAAACCAACTGGAAAGCCTGTTCTAATGTATCAGATTCCTTATAGCCACTTGAACTGTTATGTAGAATAGCAATCGACTCAAGAATTCTGTGGCCGATATGTCAAGCCTTATAATATTGGAGTCGGTAAGCCAGTACTGAAATTGTTTATTAACCCGTTGTACAGTTCATCTCATAATTACTCACAGTGTTACACGGAGACTGATAATGATTGGCACTGAGTTCATATATTTTTTCCTCCAGTTCAAAAGTGAAAAAAGATCAAGTCGCCTAAGATATACGCCTTCGTTTACTTTGTACAGGTGCCTCACACCCTTGTTTTGCCTCTCTTGGAGTTTGGTTTTGTTTTAAGAGTCAAATTTGTGGGCAATTGATGAAAAATAAACATTCATTAACCGTGGATAGAAGCTATGAACGTGTTGTAGGCTACTTAAAACGGGAACTGTCTTTCTTTTTGTTACAATTTACTCCCAAAAATGACCATCTCCTAGTCGGCTTGATAGGTCTAGTGGATGGGTACCGGTAAGCACTGTACTGGTTACAACACAGAAGTGATGGGTTCAAATCCGATTCAAGCCTAAATTTTTCAAGCTTTCCTTTCGTTACTGCTAAGGTGTGTGCCTACTATTGTTATTGCACATACGTTCTGCACACCTCGAGATATTTGGGTTCCCTATGGGTGGTGCTTTATAATACATAATACAAGACATATAAGATATATAAGATATATAATCCAAGATATATAATACAAGACAGGGATATTTTTGTGTGGTTTAAAAACTATGTGGAGAAAGTAGAACTTAGAAAGTTTTCTTGGTATCCAAAAAGAAAAGTGGGGGTAACCGTGCATTTTTGAGAGAGAATTCTGCTTCAATTTGGAAAAGAACACCATGCATGTATATGTACATTGCTTTCTATTTTAAAGCTCTTTACAAATATAGTTGATTACTTATCTTTGAAAAATGCATGGTCACCCCCAATTTTCTTTTGAATTTCAAGATCACTTGTTAAGATCTGCTTTTCCAACATGTTCATAAAGCTGCAGAAAGATACATGTAGCTTTGAATTAGTCGGCACTGTCCTTAAAAAACGTAAATAAACCAGTGATGTAAAATCTTGACATGCTACTATGTATGAGATTTGATAGGTGTATCCATGGAAGTTAATTATTATAGAGTCGGAATGGTAATAATTTGTTTTTTTTGCAAATGAATGTTGTGATTTGGACAATGGAGAGTGGAATTTGGAACAAAATGGGTTAAACTTTTAGTTACCAGTATACTAATGTCAAAATATCAACCCCCCATATTCTGTTAAAACTTCAAAACTTGGATAACTTCATCAGGGAATAAGTCGCCATGGAACTTTTAATTAGGAAATTTTAGTCACAATTTGCAATCCCAAATTTTTTTAACTTCCTAGGAAAGCAGAATTTGACTTGAAAAATGTTGCATGAACATAAGGACTGGTATAAACTTTTTACAAGCTATTCTCCATCCAAAAACAATTGTGTGAGCCTGTGTGAATGGGCACTTAAGTGTTTGTTTTAGAAAGATCTCTTGGGGATATACTGCAACTCTTTGAATTAGAACTGAATAAGATGTGAAGGTGCGCTGTCTCATGCAGATACAGGTGGTGGTGAAAATCAAGTTATTTTGTAGTAAACATTTTTTATGGTACTTAAACAGAAATGTTACTCTTATCTTTCCAAGGATGCTAATGAACTTGATGATATTGATGAAAGACTTAGTAAAGATGGTTACAGAACTAACATTTCCCTGGAGCATAAACTGCGGTACTTTTGGAGACAGTTCACTCGGTCAGAAACAAGCCTCAAATCATCTCTTGATAGCCTTGAACAACTCCGTAAACAACATGGAGAGGAAATGATTGAGGTTGAAAACTATGTTGCTCATATTAGACAACTTTCAGATGAGAGAGAGGCCTTAACCCAAGACTTGGAAGCAGAAAATGAACAGCTTAAAGCAGAACTTGAACAGATGAAAGTTGAGAAGGAAGCAGGAGCTTATGTGTCAGAGGATGTGTGTGACATGTTGACAGAAGCAGGTCTATCACAGATTGGAAGAGACACTAATCCAGTCAAGGAACAGGTTAATTACTTGATAAAGGAGAGAACGTCCCTCGCTGAAAAAGTCAGAGGTTTAGAAATAGACAATGAGAACCTCAGGAAAAATTCTGACACTGAGCAATCAGACAAGCGATTAATGAAACTTATGGAAGAGGAGAGAAAAGATATGGAAGAAGAAATGAATAGAATGCGTGAAATGATGAAACAAGTGAAACAGGAGGAGAGAAAGATTCATGAACAGGAAATGAAGAAAGTTACTGAGGAGAATGAAACACTGAGATCTCAAATGGAGAAAGCTCAAAAACAGCACAATGCAGATATGACAGAACTTATTAACAGACATCAAGGTTAGTTTGTTTGGGTTTTTGGGAAAAATACATTTAAGTAGGTCAAGATATCCCAGGTTATGATTAAGAAGTGGTGATTGCCATTATTATTAGAGCCTTTTGAATTAAGCTTAATGAGGCACCAATGGTTATTCAACGTTCCTAGACTCTAGTCTTAAACATCCCTTTGCTATGGTAAATCCTCTGTCTCTTGTCAGAAGTGTGCAAGAAATACCTTTTCCTAACATTCAGTTAGACGTAAACAACTATTGATAATGATATTGATAATGATAACGATGATAATGATGATAATAATAATAATAATAATAATAATAATAATAATAATAATAATAATAAGAAGAAATAATGAAAGAAAGAACATAAGAGTTTGTGCACAACAGTGAGTCTGATTGTTTGTATTTATTCATTGTGCAACAGATGAAAAGCTCAAGTTATTGGAAGAGAAGGAACAGGAGAAAGAGAAGGCAGCTTCTCATGGAACAAAAGCTGATAAAGTTTTGGCTGAAGTGGAGCAACTCAAGGTCAAAATGAGGTCAATTGAATTGGAGAAAACCTCATTACAGTCCATCGTAAGTTCATCCATGTATGTTGTATAACATGAAGCCTGTTCTGGGACAGTCAGTCATATGGCAAAAACCAACATTTGACTTGATTTGCTTTCATTGTTAATTTCATTTTACAGTGTCCTCAATTAGTGCTCCAGCGCTAGAACGACTTGACACTTAAATTAAGTTCCTTAATTTATGGTTGGCGAAGTCAGCACAACATATTTTATCCATCTTGAAGTATAAAGGGCATGCAATATGATTCCTGGTTTAATGGCATCGCCCTCTCTGATAGCTCAGTGTGACTGCATTTTAATAAGTACATATGCAAGGTCATTGGTTTAATTCCTGTTAAACTCATTGACAAGATGAGCTTGGGTGCTGGTGCCAAAAAGGTGGAAGGGCCTAGAGCACAACTGGCAGTATTGCACTGAAGGTAACCAAGGCTGTGCTCTAATGGTGCCCGGTCGCCAGAGGCTTAAGTGTCCCAACACTTGGTTTGGGGCGAGTGAGAAAAATTACCTGGTCACTCAGCCGTGTACTCTGGTTTATTGTACATGTATTTTAAGCAGATAAGCATGCAGACTAAAAATTTCAATATTCTGGTCACTACAGTTTACAAAAGCTCTCAGAAAGTCGAAACAATCGGTTCAAAGGCCATTCCACTTGATTTCACAAGTAACAT
The DNA here is from genome assembly GCF_036669925.1 of Montipora capricornis. NCBI lineage: Eukaryota > Metazoa > Cnidaria > Anthozoa > Scleractinia > Acroporidae > Montipora > Montipora capricornis. Next base: position 42,056,085 of record NC_090888.1, on the reverse strand, counting down.
AATCTGTGACTTTGCACTTGACGTCCGGCAGCCGCACAGATTTCAATTCCTTCTCAAAAAATAGCATTAAATTTGGCACTTGGAGTTTGGCATTTACTGGTTCTTGTTCATTTAAAAAAAAAAGTTGTTTCTTCCGCTCTGACTGGGGTAAAGCGAAGCGGTGCAATTTATTTTTGTATGAACAGGGAATCACAGTTTATGCGAATTTAATATTTTTACCATTTTTTGCTGCTGTGCCTGCTGGGCTAAAATATGTTTAGGTTATGGTTGTTTCCCCCTGTATATGAATTTACGAAAGAAAAAAGGGAAAGATCATGTTATTTGTTGTTGTTTTAGAAACATAGCAATGCCTTGTTGTCTTTGGTGTCGTGACAAATCATTGTGTGTCCTAAAAATAAATATGCAAAGACTGACTCTTTGACTGAACCCCAAAAGCTCATTCAACTTTTAAACATTTTACTCATAATGTGGGAAAAAATACTTAAGTTCTGTGCTGGAGCGATGATTTTCGTCCAGATCAAGAGGACTTGTTTAAAAAAAATGATAGCCTTTGGGCCGCCATCACGTTTCATTGTTTCAGGGCAGTTTTCACAGAATCAAGCGGCATTGATTCACATTTCAAATGAAAACTTATTTTCAACCTAACTTAAACCAGTAAAAAGGTTTACAGTCGAACCTCTCCTTATGGACACCTCTCTAATACGGACACCTCTCTAATACGGACAGTTCACTTGGTCCCAAGAAAATGCCCATACATTCTTTGTAAAAATAACCTCTATAATACGGACAACGGACACGAAATCTCGGCCCCAGAGAGAAAATTCATAAAAACTTAACCTCTTTATTACGGACACTCCAATGATGACAGTTCTTATTCAATACGATTTCCTGTTTGTCGTTACATGTATATCATTAAGTGTAATCAATTGTTTCATTGCTTATACGATAACAGTATCATTTGTTTTCAATCAGTTAACTGTAAAAATTATATATCGACATGTCATTGCCATTTATCATCAAGATTTCTTATTATTTGAAGACTCTCCAGTTGCTGCTTTCCTTTTTCTCCCTCTTTCCTTCCCGTCATTGAATCAAATTTGGCTGATGAGTTATGCAAGATTATTTCAAAAGCTCAGTCGTTGTATGTCAAAAAACGACTAGCGAATGCTGTTCAGAAGAACATCACAGACTTCTTTAACGCAAAATGACTCAATAACAAAGAACTTTCATTAAATACTCTACTGTATGTTAGTGTTCGCTACACTTGTTACTGTTCTGTTATGTTACTGCTCGGAAACTGTATTATAGTTTGCCATATGTTTTTGGAATTGTACAGCTTGTATTGTAACGATTTGTGCTGTCCATTATGCACCTCAAAGACTTGTTTGGGCCAGTTTTGATTTAAAGAACACTTAATACCATCAATGGAGCCTTTGAAGTGACGTAATATTCATGACCTCTATACAACGGACACCTCTCTAATACGGACACTTTGCTCTGTCCCTTCGGTGTCCGTGTTAGAGAGGTTCGACTGTACCTGTATTAGACATCAGCGGCATTGCCACTTTTCTCGTCTCTCTCAAGTGTGGCATGAAAAATTTGACGGGTTGCGGGTTTTTCTTGCACTAGCGAGTTCAGCGATCACCAGACCAGTTGCAGCAATGTTTCTTGCTGCATTTTTTATCTCAGATAATTAATTAAATATTAAATAATTAATTTGTGCGACCATCTGAGAGGGCTGGGCACCCCAGCTGCTTTTTCCTCAAAGCACAGCCTTGGTAACCATGGCAACCATGTGGAATACTTACCGAACCTCATACTTACCATCAAAGGGAGGGAGGGATGGGAGCAGGGAACAAACAGCTATTGCAAGCAATGACTGCAAATGATCCGCAAAGATCAAGCAAGCAAGAAAGCACAGCTAATATTTGCAATCACATGTACATACCCCTGGAGACTAGCAGCCACCCCACATAAGCATAAGAGCCTGGGGAATGACTGCTGGCCAGCTAGCATTGTATCAAGCTTAAGATAAGGCACCCCTGGCAGCTGCTATTATGGTCCATGTTTGATATTGGAGCACAAAATAACCACAGCCAGATGTACATGTAATAAGCTGAGAGTCGATTTTGATGAGGGGGAAAACTACACCAGCCTGACTCCCCTAAAAAAAGAGATTTCCAAGGTGTTCTGTTGTAAAAGATTCATTGTCATCCTTCCCCTCTGCTTTGGGAGAATCAAATGACAATTAAATAGAATTCATAAAGTTCTTTTCATGTACAGGTGCAGTCACTTGAAGAAGACATTGCGAAAGAAAAAGAGGAACTTAATAAAACAAAGATATCTCAAGAAGCAGCAATTAAGAAACTTAAGACAGAGTTGTCTGGGACAAAGCAAAAGCTTCAAGAGACAGAGGTTGGTCAGATGTGCACTAATTTTGATTTTTAAAATTCATTTTAATATTTAAACAACCCTTATTAATAATAAGGGCCGTATGTGTTAAAACCCTTTGTCTTACTAATAATGGCCAAGTTTGTTGGCATCATTGGTTGATGGCTTTAGAACAGGTGGCTGCATTTAATATCTCTTATCAGATCAGTCTTCATTGGCCATAAACAAAAAGAGCATTTAGTCACATGAACAAACTCATCACACAGTCAGGCTGAGTTTCTCTGTACCAAAAGCCAGATGCCTACACTTTTCTATGAATTAAGAGCAAGAATTAAAGATGAAGGAAGGCCGTCAACAGTCTCCATGGTAGTGTTTAAAGTGTTTATTGGAAGACCAGGTCATCCAGTATGGTGACCATTATGACACACTGTCGAAGACTCTAGAAGTACATATATTTAAGGTGGCTTACTACAGTTTTCCAAAGAAAAAGATCAAGGCTTTTGAAATCTGTGAAATTAAAGCAACAGGATGTCTCTTTTGAATAATTTTGCTAGTCAATGCAATTGATGTAAAAATAAATGCAAATCAGGGAAAACGCTTATTATGGTGACGGAGCTCCTGGCGGGGGGACTGGAAACTTGACATTTCAAAGGTAACTAAATGTAAGCACACAACTGTAAAGAGGTGTAGTAGACCACATGGTAAACTTAAAGAAAGGAGACAATATAATTAATTCAATTTTAATTAATTTATTACTATTTCTTATTTTTATTTATGTATTTATAGTAAAGAGCTATAGATTATAATCACGGTTGTTCAGGGCACTAATTCAAGTCTTTACTATATCATGCCCTTCTCCATTTTGGAGAAAACAATAAAATTAATTAATTAATTAATAAGTAAATTCAGTGATGCTTTAAAAGGCTTCTGTCTCTTGCTCATTTATTAATTAATAATAATTGATAATTATTTCAATTCACTCAAACTGCAAATATGTACGGTTGAACATGCGAATGTAGCAGCCCTAAAATGTACTGGAACTTGCATTTCTGTACTTTCTAATTTTGTCATTTGCTTCAGTTGAATAATTATTATATTCTTAAGGTTGCATGCATTTTGCAGCTCTTGGTTTTTCTTTTAAATTCAGTTTGTCTTTATTTAAAAACATTACACTTGTTAACAAATCTTTTTGCTATGAAAGTAATTTAATAGTTTTATGTATGTGCCTGTATGCCCACAGGTGTAGTATAGTTCGGATTTGCATTTGTGTTTAATTAGTGATGGGGGTCCAATTTTTCATTTCTTCAAACTATCAGGTAACACTAAAAACCCAAGAGGAAGAGAAGAAGACCCTTCAAACCCGGCTACAAGTGGCACAGAAAGACCTTGCTACCATAAGGGACAGAGAAGCTCAACTCTCCACTGAAAAGGTTTTACATCTGTTTTGAATTTCCTTTTTCTGCTCTAAATGGCATTAAAAATGGGAGGAAAAAAGCAGGACAGTATTAAAATGGTATTGTTGTCCCTTTTTGCACCTTTTGGCTTTGTCATGGGCCTCCTTGTGATGTTGACCAAAATATTAAGATTAGGATCAAAGTTCTGAACCTAGCTGTCCATCTTTGGAATCTTCTGGTACATGTAATGTTTGTGACTGCCTTCTAAATGGCCAAAATGCATAGTCTCATTCTAATGATTATTATTATGGATTAATTCAATTTCAACAACTGCTTTTGCTAATATTGTAGGCAGGGAATTGTCTAGAATTTCCAGGGGCTTCCACTGCGCCTAGCCAATGGCTGCCAATCCCTGTAACCCAGAACAAGTTCTCACATAAGACCTATCCAGGGATCTGGCACTGTTACTAAAAAGCAGTGGAGATAGGTAGAGAATGAGGAGAGAAGCTAAGCAAGGATCACCAATTTTTACTAAATATGTGGTTAAAAGACCCACTAAAAGATTGCCTAAGGATAGACAGAGCAGAATGCTATCACTCTTTCATGACAAGCAATTATTAATTTTGTAGTATTTACCCCGGTAAGTCATTAATGAATTAAAATCCATCGAAAAATGCATGAAAATAAGAATTGCCTGGTTAATCCATTGACTCCTGGGGCTTCCCCATTGACGAATATAATCATCTGGCGTTACACAGAGTAAAATACTGTTAACTTAAAGTATGGTTGGTTTAGACCAGTTTAGGGGTCAATGGGTTACTTTATCCGGCATTTTGAAAACATTTTTAGTGTGGTCCTACACTGTAGAACATGTGAGCTCCAACCTGATACAAGGTGTTTGAAAGTTAAATAGAAGTTCATGTTTCATCAGGGAAAAGACATAATTATTATTCTTGAAATGTATGATTTTCGGTAAATGATGAATTTGTGTTGAAAATTATCTGTTGTTTATCAATATTGTTGTGTCTCACTTGTTTGCAGGACAGTGTAATGACAGAGGCCCAATCTTCTTCTAAGAAGTAAGTTCACAATACATGTATCATAAAATGCATTTTATTCAGTTTAACCTGTGAGATAATTCTAACATTAACAGAATTAAGCTTTTAATTATTAGATAATAGCCTCTTTGCGTGACCTTGTCAATCATAAAGTTTAAATGGTCGTGGTACAAAATAGATGCTAGAAATGGAAAGAGCATGATGAAATTAGTGCATGATTTTAGAGCGGTTTGATAGTTTAATTTTAAGAGAATTGTGTGCTAGAAGGCAAAGTTTGCTATCCAGCAGCTGTTTTCCAAATAAATTTCAGTAAATTTCTGAAGCATTAAAATCACTGTAAAAATATCTTACATAACTGTCAGTGGCCTCAAGATTGACATTCTTACCAATTGCATCACGCTCTTTCCATTTCTGGCATCTATTTTGAGCCACGAACATTTTTTATGATTGACAAGGTCATGTGACAAGGCCATGCAAAGAGCCTATTGCAGTACTTGTGTATGTATGATGTACACATAAGTTGAATCCACTCAAAAAGCCAGCTGTCATGAATTGACACAGCTTGGCAGTATATGCTTAGGCAAAAATGTTGTGTCAACATGTTCAAGACCCACGTGTGCCAGGATCTTCACAGCTCTATCCATGTGTATGCAATTTGTACCTATTTTTTGGGAAATGTGGCAAAAGGTTGAGCACAAGGGCTCTTTAATATGTACTAGTATTATAATAATATTGTAAATGTTTTATTTCTCCAAACAATAAATTTTCCACCCTAAAGTAACATGGGGCAGTCTTGCTTTAGAATTCAAACACTTAATATATTACTGATTTCCATCGCACAAATTCAAGTTCAAGGTTATTGTAACAGTTTTGCCTCAGTACAGAGCATAGGCCATTTCAGAAACGTGAGAGGACTGGGACGAGTTTGGTTGTTTTCCGTTTGTTTAAAAAACTAAGACATTCAAATGAAAGATCAACCAAGTTTGAGAGTCTTTACCAAGAATAGATGTATTTAGAGGAGGAAAATGGTGAAATAATATATCTTCAAATATCACCTAAAATAGAGAGTTTGTATGGAATGGGTAGACAGGCCACAAAATTATAAGGGTTTGTGTGGGATTTTGCAACTTTTGCAAGTCTCCCATTTGGCCAATTTTCCGTAGGAAACTCTCAAACTTGGCTGGATAGCTTTTCATTTGGTAACATTTCAGTTGAAGAGTTTAGATTTTCAATCCAAGCAAGTTTGAGAAACTCACCCCAGTCCTCTCACGTTTCTGAAATGGCCTATAGTGTTTAAAGCAATTAAAAAGCTAATGATGAGGAAGCCTAAAGGAAACCCTTGGGCTTATAAGAGATAGGCTCCCTCAATTAATTAATAGTTATTATTAATATACATATACCAAGTATTAACAGACTGAAGTATGCTTTAAGGAACATGTTCCCATATGTACAGTACATTGATTGTTACAGGCAGCAAATAATGATACAACAACTCAATGATGAAAAGAACAGTTTGCAAGAACGTCTCAAAATTGCTGATGATACACTGGAGCGACAGATGAAGCAGATTGAGAATTTAACGTTGCAGCTGGGAGAGGCTGAGAGGTCGCTTGCAGAGAAAGAGGAGGATATAGAAACATTAGACAAGACTTCAAAAGATGAGGTACTGACATGTACATGTATAATTGGAAAAAATGTCTTATTAATTGTGGGATGCTGTAAAAGGTTCCATTCTGTTTCACATTCATGTTTTAACAGATCAACACGTTGAAGGCAAAGTTAATGAAGGCAACAGATGAAGCTAAAAGCTTAAAGGAAGAGTTGTCAGAAACAAAACAAAGACTAAACAAGGTGTGTTGACTCCTGGACCAGTTCATTGACTTGATGGGTTGTTTAATGTCGTCCATTCTTATTTATGCCATGTAAATAATAATTTTTCAGCTTCTATGTGAATATTATATTGCCCAAATATCACCAAAAAAATTGTGTTACATTCAATTTAAGGCCAGGACACACTAGGCGACGCCTGTTCGGTGTGATCAAGTATGAAGGGAAATGTGAACTAGATTTGTAATTCAATATGGCTGACCATATAACTCTCTCTCATTGGTTCATTTATATTTGTTGCAGCAACTTGTGGCGGGAAGTGTACATACCGTGCAACAGCACTGCTTTCACTAATTTTGTCGCTGCGATTAGTCACATGAATTCAAACTAGTTTTCATAAAATCAACCGTGTCATGCAAGGCAAATTGTTGTGGCGATTTGTCTCCACGATGTGTCACAGTGACTTATCGCCTAGTGTGACCTGGCCTTTAACTTTAACATTAAAGTGATAGTTAATCAAATAGGTTTATCCCATGTAAACTTATATGATTGGAGTCTTTCAAAATTATGGAATAAAAAATCCAATTATTATTTCTATGAGTGGTTCAACAAAAACCTCTATATTACAGTGTAATTGACCCAGTTTTGCTAAATTTCTGCCTTACGAAGATGCACAAAGTGGCAATACATTGCTCTTGACTTTTGAGAATTATTAGAGACTGGTGATTTCTGTTGGCCTAGTTTTTTCTGTTACTGTAACATCAGTCCAAGTCAAGCAATCCTAGCTGATCGACATTAGTGTTGTGAAAACAGCATAAAAGATGGCATTAAATTCACAGTTTAACAGACTGCTGATAGATTTTTGTTAAAATAATCAGATGACAAAATAATTATTGTGGGACATGCAATCAACAAAAATATATTGTAATCTTCAATTTCTTGTCTGAAACATTTTTAGTGTTCTGTGACACAAATGATTTAAAAATTATATAGTCAAAAAATGTTCAATAAAGGTGAATTTATTTTACATGGGGGTCAGATAACATTGCTTCAGGCAATAAATATTTAACAATAACATTATTGTTTACAGGTACATTTAGACAGAAAAGATTTGCATACCATTAGATATTTGCAAATGATTCACTGAAGCCAATATAACAAAATCTTGCAATGAGAATTAAATATAACATTCAGGCTGTGAGTGACTTCTGATTCCTCACAAGTAAATGTACAGGCTTAAGTGAAACTCTCTTTGTACATCACAGGTCATGTCTGATCACAAAGCTTATGAAACAAGCTTTCAGGAGAAACTGGTTGCTGAGTCTGGCCGCAGTAAGAGTGCTGAGGAGGAAAAAGAACTACTACGTGGACAGATTGTTGAATTGAGAAAGGTTTGGCAATTTCCTTTTAAAGTGAGATTATAAAGTTTTTAAAGTAAAAAAGCTATGTAGTTGGTATGCAGTCACCAATTCTCTCTTTATGACCACAATCATCTTCCTTGTTTTGCTAATTAATTGTGCGTAACAAACAATGTTTATACGCTAAAACTGATTTAATTTACATAAAGTCTGGAACTAGAATATTATATTCATAGACAAAACATATAGCTCTTCAATCAAAGGAAGTTACTGATTAGTAACTTTGTTTTGAATGGATGCACTTAGAAATTTATCCCAAGAGTCAAACACTACAAGTAATTATTTGTGTATCATTCAGCATTCACCAAGGTCTTTTTAATATTTATGGTTAATACTAAAGATTTGTTCGACAGTGCACAATAATATTATTTATTATGGAAGAAATTATGAATGTTTCTTCGTTTTCATCCTCTTGCTCCCAGTTTTATTTTTCTGTGGAGGGCATTCAAATTTCAACAGCAATGGACAAGTCATTTCATAAGTGTATCAATTTCATGTCATGACAAAATGTCTACTCAGTTGAGCTTAGTATCTTTATTTCACATTAAAATTGATAAAAATGCTTTAATACTTAGCATGAATGCATGTGCAAAATAGATTATTAGCAATATGCTTTATGTTAATCTGCACAATTGTATTTCATGAGAATCTGTAGTTGCACTTGAATTTGTTACTAAAGTAGTAGTTGCCTTTCCATGCGTGGTC
>NC_090888.1:42039792-42042292 GCF_036669925.1 Montipora capricornis | reverse complement strand
GCGGGCTGTGGTGCTCGCTACGTTGGTGAAACCAACAGGCATTTCTACACACGTGTAAATGAGCACCTTTTCCGGGACAAAAATTCTCATATTTTCAAGCATCTTAGTTTTTCTTAAAATTGTCTCGATAATTGTGATGTTTCTTGCTTCAAAAGTATTGATAATGCTACTTCTTTCTATCAACTCAAAATCAAGGAGAGCTTCCATATTGAGCGGTTGAAACCCGAACTCAACAAACAAGTTGATCATGTCAGTTTAGCATTACACTTTTAAACTTTTACCGTTATGTCAGTTGTGTTCTCTATAATATTCTTGGTTCGTTTGAATTTTACGTACTTGTAACGAACATTTAATCTACAAAGAATCATTGTATTGATAGTCATATATATTTATACGAATTATCTTGTAAAAATTTTAATGTTACACTCACTATGGCTGAAGATGATGTTTGAAACATCGAAACATGTTCCGAAAATTCAAGAGTGTGGTTGTATTTTTTAAAATATTAGTAACACTTGTGCTATCCAGACCATTTGGAAAAGTTAATTAACTGAGTGTTAATAAATGGTTTATTTGGGGTTTGGTGCTTTCACTCCAAAACAAGAGAAGTGTTTGCAGGAAGATGAGCTCAATTTTGGGTGAATTTAGCCGACAGGGCAGCAAACTTGACGTCATGTGAAAATTTCTGTTCACAACTTTTGCAATTGAACTCTTTAAAATTATTGTCGATTTTATTAAAGCCTCATCAGTTATTTTTAAAAACATTCTGTTGAGTCTTCTTAACTGTTTCTTTATCTAGAGTTAAGCACGCGTTACGAATTTACGCAAGAGAGTAGTAGCTCTGCCAAACAGGAAGTTGATCAGCTGAGAGAGGAAGTCAAAGTTATGTCTGCACAGCTCCTAAGACAGCATAATGCTTCTCTAGACAGTCAGGTGAGATGAGAAATTGCTTTTTCTTATTTATCTTGAACAGAAAACTGCAGTTCAAGCCGGTTATTTATTCCGTTACACGAAGAGAAGCTATAATTAAAATTTAGCCAGCTACATCACCAATGGCGAAATAGAATCCCGCTTTTCTTCTACAGTCTGACACAGTCGTTGTCATAGAAGAGGATAGGAAATTGTTTTTTTTAATAACATCAAAGGTAAAGGTGGTTGCAAGTGCAGGATACAATATGCTGTGTATCAAGCTGGAACTCAAACTCATTAATAATTCGTAAGGTTATTTAATTAGCCACTCGGAGTGACCCATTTTGGTCGGGTGCATGTATCTTGGTAACCAATGAAAATGCAGATCAAGAAACGCACGTGTTAGTTCAAAAACTGATCAAGACTGGACACTGACCAAGAAACTTGAATTTAAATGAACCTTTATGCTAATAAACCTCCGGGAAATAACACGCTTAAATGAAATACCTGCACACAGTGAATTTTAAATTTCCCCAATATTCAACGTAAAATTTTCGGAGCACTTTTATCATTAGTGTCCAGAGGATTAAAACGAATCTGGACACCCAATAGTTCAGCGGCAGATCATCCATTTCAGCAATGCCTTCACTCAAAGCTTGAACCTTATGTAGTTCGTGGTCTTTGAAAAGTTCACCGCAATCCAAAACCGGCACTTGTACCTCTCTTAACCTCAGCCATCCGGCGAAAATGTTCACGGCCCAATTATCTTTATATCTAGTTGAAACTGGAACGGCCTCGTTAACCGAATTACTTTCTTGGGAAGACGATTTTGAAAGGCGAAAACGACGTGATTCTGACTCTCTCTCCATCACGCCCTAGTATCTTAAAGTGCCCCTAACTCCAAAATATTTTTTTCGAGACGCATTGCAGCCATTTTTTCCTTTTTCTAACAAATCCTGCCATTTTATAGGCTTCGAAAGTTGCGAAAATCCAAGCATCTTTTGTTCACGACCGAGTCAGAAGGGGATTGGGTCAATTCCTGATTTGACATCACAATCTACTTTGCATGCATTTTTACAAAGAGTTAATGCAAGGTAAATCAGTTTGTGACGTCAAATCAGGAATAGGCCCACTCCCCTTCTGACTCGGTCGTGAACAAAAGATGCTTGGATTTTCGCAACTTTCGAAGCCTATAAAATGGCAGGATTTGTTAGAAAAATGAAAAAATGGCCGCAATGCGTTTCGAACAGGTGCAAAGGTTCATTTTAGCGAAAAAAATATTTTGGGGTTAGGGGCACTTTAAGGTATTGACTATTCATTTCCTTTACAAATTACCATCACTTTCTGATAAAACAGATGATCATCACATTACACGCCTTCAGCATCGTGCTTTTATCTGTTTCGAGGTCTTTGGAACCCCTGTTGAAACACGAAGCTCGATTTTTTGACATATTTTAGGTATTTTTGCCAAGTGCCTTTCGTTTTCTACATAAACATCTAAACTAAAAGCATATACGTGTAACTGTAACACTTTGAAAAGACAATAAACATACTAGCTAATCGATGTTTGGAACATCCTGTTTAATCGCGA
>NC_090888.1:42029792-42034792 GCF_036669925.1 Montipora capricornis | reverse complement strand
ACGCCCGAAAATATTGTAATTGTTGCAGAAACAAATGAGTTAAAATCATATTTTTGTGCTATATTGTCTCACTGTTTTAGTATATACTAAAACAACTATTCACTTCAGTGTCCACCACTAGCCACCTCCACTCCGCTACGCATTCTTAAATGTTTTTTTTAATTAGTTGGCAGGATTAAGCGCCGAGTTTGAGGGTGTGAGTCAGCAACTGGAGATCACACGATCAGAACTCAAACATGCTAACGATCAACTTGCTGAAATGAAGCTGACATCTGAGGAAAATAATACACTTAGAGTTCATCTGCAGGAAGAGGAAGTGAACAAGTGAGTTGTTTTTCGAGTTATCTTGCTATTGCAAACCTTCCTGCAGGCGGCCTGGTGCATTGCCCATAATTTGCTTGGAAATTCTCCGGTTTCGGATCACGCGACGACTACCAACTGTTCTTAATTCCACACCTTAGTTTATGAACCGCCAATTCAACTGTTTGTGCCTCCTTCACGCTGGGTCTCTGACACCGTTGTGTATATTTTAAAGGTTTTTTTTGCTGTGCACGGTTCTGTAGCCTTAAATTCACTTTAAATGACATTTGGTGGAAAGGGAGTTTCAGCCTCTTCCGCATTTAAAGTATCTTTCATTCTGATGCCTCGGTTAAGATTTTGTAAGCAAAGTACAAGCGTTAGTTTATTATATTATATTCGAAAGAGCACTGATACTTAACTGTAAAACGTCTTATAATTCTTTTATCAGCTACAGAAAAACTATATACGTCTTTCGCAGTAGTATAATTGTTGAACTGTTTTCGTATTAATCATATAAATTTCCATTAGTTATGGTAAAGTTAAATTTTAAATCTTTTTTGTCTCTTTCATTTAAACTTTTAATCTGATTTAACAATAAAAACGCTAATTAGCTTTGGAATTTTTAAATACTAATAAACCTCACGAGTGAATAATTCTCAATGGCCGGTTCTGCAAGATTTTTAAAGCTATAAATAACCTACTAAGAAAGAAAACCTTACATCAATTTACGATTTCTCAATTTTACTTGCTAACAATTTGCCTAATCCTTGTCAGACTTGCTTACGATGTTATAGAAATCGAGGAGATGTTGAGGTAACTATAGCCATGACGTTCTTTTAAAACACTTCACATAGAATATTATTAAACTCGTTAATAATCCAGGAGGAAATGATTATGTAAATAGAGAAATGGAAAAAATAATTTTTTTATTAATCAACGTCTTCATATCTGAGACAAAGTAAGTCTAATTTTCAGATAGTTTTCGGGTAATTTTCTTCGTTTAAATGCCTTGTAATGTAAAATAACGAGGAAAGATGTTCACTAAACAGTAACTTTAGTTCGGCTTCGCCTCGATTTTACAAGAATCCTTCACCCTATTATTTTTATAATGGTTGGCGAATTGTTTAATAAATAAATAAATAAACAAATTAACTGCACTCTGAAGTTCGGTGAATTCTTAAGCGCAATTTTTGCAGGACTGTGTCACAGTAGGATCTTGAATCGTAAGGTTCTACTGCTGTACTTACAGTTCTTCGTCAGGTTGATCGTGTCGACGGTAGCCAACCAGCATGCAGCCTAGCGGTCAAAACTTCGCTATCTATGATCCAAAGACGTTTAATTAAACTTACGTGAAATAAATAAACCTGATCATGTTTGCCGGCGAAGTTTCTAGTTCTGTTATTTGTTGGTTTCTTTGTTATGGCAAGAGCTTGAACGTAACTTCTCGTTTTAAAAAATGAAGCGGACCGATAGCGAATTATTTTACGATCTGTCTTAAGGTGGAAGACTTGCTCGGTCATATATGTCATTGGTTGGGCAGTGACGTTACGTTGGCGGTGAGGGTGGATAAGCTTCGTTTCCGGTAGTTAGGACAGGTGGAAACGATACGGGGACGCTTGTGTTTATGAAAATACTTCGGTTTTTTTGCCCATTTTCGTAGAGATGAACAAGTGCATGACCATAAGGAAGGTCTGCACCGAATCTTGACTGTGCTTCCGTTTGTTTGCATTTTAGGGGAATTCAACACCAAACTGTTCAGGAGTTAGAAAAGCAAGTTGAACTATTGCGGGACAGAGATTGTCAGCTACAATACACAGTTAAAGAGCAAGAAACGCAAATTGAGGCATTGAAACAGAAGCTAAGAAACACAGGAGATAAGGTTAGTAGGGACTGAAATCACTGTCTTGTTCAGTAACCGAAATCGTATGATAACGTTTCCAACATATTTTCTATCATACGTTCACCTTTGGCGCGATTGAAAAACGAACTCGGAATAGCCGGACCAGTTCCCGGAGTCAGTAAAATAGAGCACCGTGTAGAGCGATCGTGGTTCTGTGTTCGAATGTCGTTGAAGCCTGGATTTTTGCCGTGCTTCTTTGTAAATGCTGACTTTAATGCGATTATCGCTATCTATTTAAACAATAGAGTGTTTCTGTCGAGGAACTATCGGCTGATAGTTGCCCCGCGGAAATTTGATGTTCTTAAAACAAATATTTGCCCGAGAAGCTTCTTCCGCGCGCCAGCTCAAAAATCATGTTGAATTATTTTCAACTTTATTAGACGAAAGCCGTGTCAGCCAATGCAAAATTTGAAAAAGAAAACAAACAAAAACCCTCTTAATACAATTTCGATTGTTTATTTTCCATAAGGCCGCTTGTTTACACAGGTATTTTCAGCGGACGACTTCTATCCATCCGGGTATTTTCCTCGGAAGGGCACTATGGGCTGATAGTGTCTCTCCGCGGACGAACACTATCGCGTCACGTGATCAATTTAAACCAATAAGAATCGGAGAAAATTTAGTGGTGAACTATAAAGTGTAATATTATACTAAAACAGTGGATAACGTGTAACGCGTGCTCTGATTGGCTTCTCGAACTCCGAAGATCAGTTCTTTGCCATTCACCTCCAAGAAACTCGCTCGGGATTTGCGTCGGAAAATATTGCAATCGTTGCAGGAACAAACGAGTTAAAATCATATTTTTGTGTTATATTACATCGACCACTAGCCACCTCCACTTCGGTGAATAGTTGTTAATTAAGGAGGCTCGAAAGGGTTTTCAGCTGAGCGCGCGCGCGTAAGCCACACACGCAATTCGTAAGCTGCTTGCGTCAGCTTATGATTTAAATGGGTCACCAGAAATAAACAAATACCGCTAGTTTCGCTTACCTTTCTCCAATTCCTATATACATGGCATATAAATAGAGATCTCCTATTCACGAAAACTACGAAAATTCTACTTAAACGGTTTAATAGTTACTTAAATCCGTTTGTGTTGACCTGTAGCTCCACTCGCGCGCGGACTCGAATGAGCGGGTGACGCATGCGTAAATGCTGATCTTGTAACCCCCTAATTTTTCCTGATTTTGCAACTTTACTCGTTTATATCTCTGCTTCTGGACGGTGATTTTTTTTTATTTTTTGCATGTTAGCTTAGATTAATTTAAACCGTTTGTCTTTCAAATTTAAAAAAATTCTGTAGGTGAAAAAAAAAATTAGAGACACAATTCAAAAAAACTTATTTTTCTGAAAAACTGACCTACAGATTTTGTTGAATTTTAAATATTTTAGAGAGTATTTCTAACATTATCTGGTAACGATGAATGGGAAAATTTCACCGTCCCGTTTCTTCAAAAAGGACCACATATGTTGATTTTAAGGCTCAAAGAAATGCCTAATATCGTTGCCATGGTAACATTATTTTGGAGGAAAACATAATGTGAGAAATCTACGATAGGTACTTAATACCCTGGCCAAATTTCGTCTTGATATGATTGCCCTAACTGTATCTAAGGACAGAATATGTATATTTGTTTGAAAAAGGGAGAAACTATTTCGAGCCTCCTTAAGACGAGATTTTTTTGAACATCGAGCAATAAAGCGCGCCAGCGGCCAAAAATCCCATAAGAGCTTGCGCGCATCTTACTTACAGATCAGGACTTGTACCGTCGGCCATATTGTGTCGCGGTGGAAGAGCACATAGAAGTTGTGTTGAGTGCAAGCGATTAGCCTACCATTTTACACAGGTATTTCATTCAGTCACTTCGGAAAGATCTGTAAAGCTTTGAAAAACGTTTTGAAGCGGTGAATTTATGGTATTTAGTTTAACCTTCTTGCAAGGTTATAACCAGTACGCAAATTGTTCGAAAAGATCTTTCTGCCGTAAGATTTCGAGTTCTCCGACTCTGCTAATAAGAGATCTAGTCTAGAATTAGTGTGTCAAGACTTGCTTTTGGACTATCTTGAGACTGCAAACCTAGGATGAATTCTTATTATACTTCTATTAAAATAGTGTGAACAGTTCTTTTGTCATTGCCTTGTCTGTGACCGGTGATCTGATATTCGAGAGAGAGGTAGTCAAGTTGATGTGGAAGCAGCTTCTGTCACTTGCGTTACGGTTCAGTGAGGTTTCCTACAGATCGTTTTCGGACTGCTATTGTCGTTACAGCTCGGTGTACTCTATCGCTAGACCTTGCAAAAGTATTCGTGGATAGGTTCCTTTAGAGTTGATTTTCAGCTTATCTCCTGCACACTTCTTCCGTAAAAAGATTCGTGAGACCCCCAGGGGTTCCCCCAGTGTTTGTGTTTCCTTTTCAGTTCCCCCTTTAAAATTACACATTAAGATTGTGTTCAGCTTAGCTTCAATTGTCAACTTTCAATTTCGATTGTTGAGTTGAATTTATCATAACATTTGCCACAAATGTTTCATTTTCCAATTATTCACTAGAGTTAAGTCTAGCTTATATCAAAGTTAAAAAAAAGAGTTATTGAAGGTTTCATCTTTGTGAAGAATTGAAAAAAAAACAAAAAAAAAAGAAAGGAACTCGTCCCAGCTGAGCCTCAGAGTTTGTAAACAATGTCTTCATCAGTACTTACTTATAGTATATGTAAAAAACCTACAAGGAAGGAAGAATCTCGTCCCATAAATGATGTTAAAGGAAAAATGGCAAGCCTGTAGGAATACCACTATCCGCCTCTG
>NC_090888.1:42017292-42024792 GCF_036669925.1 Montipora capricornis | reverse complement strand
CAAAATGATCGTGCTGCACGCATTTTTGAACATTGCTGTCCCGTATACTCGTCAAAACTACAACGTGAAATGACTAAATTTAAAGGTTTTACGACAACGTGGACAAACTACAGTGAATCTTTCAGTCTCACTCTTTACTTCAAATCCGTCCGTACCAATCCAGTTTTAGGACATTTCGCCCATAAGATGGAATAATCATGAGATACTTAAAATAGCTCAAACGTATATTTTGAAGGGACATTTTCGTCTCCGTAGCCGTCATGGTTTCTTAAACTCCCGTTTAAGAAATGACGACGGCTACGGCAACTCCACAAAGCAAGAATATGATTGGCTGAAAAAGGAAATTTTTTCGTTCTACACGTGTGGTACGCATTTCAGTGCATTTCTTTGCTGTAGTCAGCAAAAAAACAACGTGAAAATACCAAATTTGATGTTTTGACGAAAACGTGAGCATACAGCAATGAACCACTCATTTAATGTACTCACTTTAAAGGGCCACTGTCATGCTAAATTTGCTGTTTTTAGGTCAAACTGGGTAAAAATCTAAATTAGCACTGAAGCTCACATTCCTGACAACCCGCTGAGAAGATATGCAATGTATTTATGGCACAAAAAGCTATTCATATTTAATTTTTGGCGGCTTTCTGAAGACATAGTCTCCAAGTTTTTTCAAGTTTCAATCCATTTCCATCCTCTCCATCCTTGGCCGTAAACAACAAAGAATAGCTTCAGTTCACTTCAGTGCTTATTGGCAACAAAACTACACCATTATTTTTTGGTCTTCATTGATGTAAAGACGTCGCTTAGTGTTTTGAAGTGTGACACTGCACCTTTAACACCCGTTCGTACCCATGCAGTTACAGGATAGTTCGCCCGTATTGTATTACGCGAACAAGATGGAATAATCGCGAAATACATGCAATAGCGCTAAGTTGTAATCTGAAGTGATGTTTTCGTTGACGCTGGAAGCACTGTGTTACTATTCTGAAGTGGCTGCAAAAAAGTGTATCTCCGAACTTAGCTTTTTTAATTATGCATGTGTCTTGCGTGTTATTTCAGGGATACATTTGCACGTGAAAAGAGGAACCTGGAGTCCACAGTGTTGTCATTACAGAGCAGTTTAGATCTTACTCAAGATAGAATGAACAAGGAAGAAGAGTACAAGGGTGCAACACACGCTGCTCAAAAACAACTCATGAGCGAAAAACGAGAACTACTTGCCAAGTGAGTAGATAGATAGGCAGAAGAATATGGGGTAACGGTATTATTTGAGATCTTCAACCTCCAGAATTACAGTTAGTTTGCTCTTACTTCGGTAATATTTTTTTCCAAATAGATAGGTTGTGGGCTGTTCATGTACACATAAAAACTCAAAGAAATCATCACCGGATGATCTCCCATTTTGCTGTAACGCGCATGGCTGACTATAAAATAGAAATGTAGATGTTTTTCTGACTGATAAGTGATTAACCAAAAGCCATTGTTAAAACTTTTACATGAACTGGTAACAGAAAAGTGAAGTGAGAAAAGGACAATCTCGAACCCAGAGCTCTTCTCAGGACCGAGGGAGAGAAGAGCTCTGTGAAACCCTAAAACAGTGTCTTCTCGTTGGTTTTCGTGAAGAACAATCAAAAGCGTCTCTAATTGGAGTATTCATGCTAGCACGAAGAGTGAGCAGGCGCAGTAGGGTTTAAATAGCCAGTTTTTTACTACAAGAACTCCACGGTGCATGTTCTCCTACATAGAGTTTCCCTGAGCCTTGGGTCGATCCGAGGCTCTGGTGACGAGAATGAGAAAAGGAAAACTCCACAGTAGCAGCATGTTCTCTACCTTGAATTGACGATTATCGTTAATTGTTAATTTGCTTTCAATTTACTATTATCGTTATTTCAGAACACTGAAAGCTTTATATGGATTATGGGAAATGAACATATTTCTTTTAAAAGCGGAACCCTAATGTCTGGACTCGCAAGACTCTTTTAAAAGCGGAACCCTAATGTCTGGACTCGCAAGACTCGAACCTGGGAACGTGTAATTAATAAGCCCCTCACTTAACCACTAGACTACCACATCACTAATTGCGAGGATGTCATTTTTTATTAATGTCAATAATTTTTTCTTCCAAAAGTGCCGCTGTAAACGTGTATTAACAGCCGCTAAGAAGCAAGCTTACACAGTGAAAAATGTCGGTTACCAAACTTCAAGAGAAAGCTAACCATTTTAAAATCAAGCCTTAGACTTAACCATTATTCAGCAATGATTTTATATATATACTAATTAGTTTTGGTAAATAATCGGCACATTTTTAGTCAGTTGATCTTTAGTGGTTAAGTGGATAAAAACAGTTCGAAGTGGGTGCTCCGGGTTCAAATCCTGTCCAGGGGCTGCTTTTACTTTTTTCTTTTTATTTGCTACCACAAGTCCTGGGACAAAGTGTTCTGAAATAACGATAATAGTAAATTGAAAGCAAATGAACAATTAACGATAATCGTCAATTCAAGGTAGAGAACATGTTGACAGTAGACGAACGAAGTAGTTTGGACGTCAACGATCATTAAGTTAATTTAGCAGCTTAAATAAGGACTGCAGCAACTAGATCGTCGCAAAACAATGGCTTTCGTGAGCAAAAAAAGGTCCCCTGTATGTGCGTTTTTACATTCGGTATATTTTCGTTGCGAAAAAAAGTCGGAGAATGACCATGTCCAGGACGTAAACACGTGACGCTGAATTGTCAATTTTCTCTCAGCGCTTATTTCATATTCATACCAATGCAATTTTTGGACAGATGCCAAATATTTTGAATTTGTAACAATAATAACAACACAATAACAACTTCATTTAAGTGTGAATGGATTTAGGACTAGAGCACTAATTGGGGACACTAATGAAATTAACTCATGTCAAATCAAATAGTGGTTTTTGTGTAAAGGGGGAAACCGTAGTACCGGGAGAAAAACCTCTCGGTGCAGAGTAGAGAACAAACAAACTCAACCCACATATGACGCCGAGTCTGGGAATCGAAGCCGGGCCACATTGGTGGGAGGCCAGTGCTCTCACCACTACGCCAATCCCTACTTCCCCTATTTGTAATAAATGTTCGGTGATACCGAAAAGCGAACTTATATTTTAGCGGGAATGACGTCCTATGAGCCGCCGTCGTAATAATTTTGCGATCACTCCCAGGCTCTCGGCTTGGAAAATGTGAGTACACATTCCAAGAATAAAATTGGTGAGAACGGTGTGGATATTTATAGAGAAAATTGAAAATTCATCTTCACATTGTTATGCGGCGTTCTCGCTGCCGTCATTGTCGTCCTCCTTGCGTAAGCTCCGTAATATCTTCATACTGATGACTTGTCTGGACTGCTTCTCTTAACACAAACAGGCTAACAGACAATGAGGAGATCATCCGGGAACATCTCAGGAGCCTACGCCAGAGAGAGGCATCTCTAAATGTACTGGAAAAAGAGAATGCTGAACTTCACGATAAAGTTAATTTTCTTCTTCAAGAAAAGGGGTCTCTCACAAGAGAACTCGAAAGGACCAAGGTCAGTGTTGTCTGAGTCCTTGGACCTTTTCTCTACATACTCAGAAGAAGCCATGCAGTGAATCGTCACACTCCGCCTGATTTGCGGATATAGAGATGTAACAGATATAATTTTACCTACGTCTTTTGCTTTGTTTTTTGTTTGTCGAATTTCATAAGGAATTGTAAGTCACACTACATGTAATACGAAAACATCACAACAGAGAGCTGTTTTGGTGTCGTAAAAAATTAACATTCCTTCACTGGTTTTGTCTTAGGCTGTGCTGTCAAGTCCGTTCACAAGTCCCAAGGCCTCAGGACCTGTAGATTCTCAAGTTCTCAAGAACGCTCTCGCACGACTGAATCAATTGGATACACTAGATAGGTCTTTCTCGTCGCCTTCACCTGACCTATACTCTCCCGAAAATAGGTCTCCTGAAAGAACTTTCCAGAGTAACACACTGAATGGCTCGTTAAGTGGGGCATATCGCCCTGGAGTTATAAATAGCACGGCTCACTAATGAAGAAACAATGCTAAATTGGCACCGAAGGGGATGCTGGGTGTCCACGTTTCGCAAACAAGAACTTCAGAATTTTGACGTTAAGGATGAGAACGATAATCGGTTTTAAGACTTCTTCTTCCTTTTTCGTTGTTTGAAACGACTTCTGTCCGACCAAAATCGAAATAACGCCTACCACTCAGCCTTACGTGACCTGAATTTCATTGGAAAATTTTACCTCGTGTAACGAGACGCAATACAATACAATGCATACTTAATTGACCATTCCCCATAGGGATACTTCGTCTCGAAAGAGCTGTACATCACTCTCTGGTTACATCTTGAGAGGGCCATACATTAACGTTGTCATCATCATGTATATTTATCCACGATGAACGTGAAAGCACAGTGTTTGTGGGTTGGGAAAATGGAGAAAAATACTCAACATTTGAAATCTTTATTTATGTGAGTCACTTATAAGTTGTACAGCTGACTGAGATTTTTTTATAGTATGCAACAGAATCCAAAGAAATTATCGTGGCAAATACAAAAGATTATTAAGTTAAAGAAAAATGTAGGGAATAGCGCCTTGACAATAAGAGTAGTCACTTTTATTAATACTCTTCATCAATAACTTCATTAATAGCATTTCCTCTTAGTTGTCGTGCTAAAGTTTTCTTTCACCCTTTTAGTGTACAATATCGATTTATAAAGGCCCCTCTAAGAGTTATTCCATTCATGATAGTCCGACTAAAAATTTGACTGGAAAAAGTTTAACTGAGTGAAGTATGTCTTGGATGCGGTTTCCCAAACCAATCATTTATCATTATAGTTTATCAGGAATATGTTGAGAAATTTACCACTATCTGAAAGAAAATTAGTATTAATATATTTCCTTTTTATGTTTTTCTATTTAATGTAACAACTTTATACCTAAACAAATATTATCTTTTATCGGCTTTTAACTTATTTGGATTTATTTTTTTACAGTTATCAATGGATGATGCACCAAATAAAAGGGTGATTTTTGACTCGTCTTTTTTTCTTTTGCTCCCATAGCAAATAGATGTTTCTCTTCTACTTTTGTATATTTTCTTCTATTGTACAACAAGATCTCTTCGTCAAATGAAGGATTATCCTTCATTGTTAGTTTGCTCCAGATGAAATATTATCATCTATTTAGATTACTCTGTCCCAGGACTTTAGGTGGCAGTTAAAAAGAAAAAAAGGAGTCCCTGGACAGGATTTGAACGTGGACGACCCACTTGGAAGGAACTGTTTTTATCCACTATTTAGTTGATCTTCAGTGTTATAACCACTAAAGATCAAGTGACCGTAAGAGTGCCGATCATTTACCAAAGCTAATAAGTATATATATAAAATCACTGCTGAATAATGATTAAGTGTAAGGCTTGACTTTACAGTGCAACGCGTCTTAACGTGGCCACCCATCGAACTTTCACATTTGACAACTACATGTGAATTCGTCAACTCAACAACCCATGCAACAGTGTTCGACTTACAACTGTGCCAACTTTGCAAGGAGGTGTGATTGTCAATCAAATTCACACGTTCTGATTGGCAGACAGTTTGTAAAAAACTTTGTTAGGTGGCCGCGGTAAGATGCGTCGCACTGTAATATGGTTAGCTTTCTCTTGAAGGTTGGTAAACGACATTTTTCACTGTGTAAGCTTGCTTTTTAGCTGGTGTTAATACACGTTTACAGCGGCATTTGGAAAAAAATATTTACATAAAAAAAAAAATTCCTCGCAGTTAGTGATGTGGTAGACTAGTGATTAAGGAGAGGGGTTATTAGTCCAGGTTCGAGTTCTGCATGCGAGCCCAGACATTGGATATGTTCATTTACCATGATCCCTTTCAAGCTTTCTGTGTCCGAAATGAACAATAATACTTCACTTGGAGCAAATTGGCAATTAAGAATAATCATTCAGTTGAGGGAGAGACGTGGTTGCGTTTTAAAGAGAACACTTATGACATGCGCATAGTAAAGACGGGGGTGGATTATAAGTTTGTGCAATTTGTGAGCCTGAAGGCTGTCCACGTATCAGTTACCTCATGGGATCCTCCTGGTTACATACATCACGTGACTAGTTTCTGTCTCTCTAGTTTAGTTAGCTGGCTGCGTTCTGAATAATTATTAAACAAACTTGAACTAACTTGCCAAGGCCTTTGTAGCAAACAGCGCAATAGGCTAGTTTCGAATTGTGCAGCCACAAAAGAACAGAGTCGAGGTTCAGGGGAATAATTTGCATTTTCCTTTGTTGTGAACAAAACAAAATGCTAATTATTCCCCTGAACATCGACTCTGTTCTTTTGTTGCTACACAATTCGAAACTAGCCTATTGACAATATTGAAGATTGTGCCATTATCAAATTACAGGAAAATGCGCATGTCCATGTCATAATTGGTTTCCCTGTGTCCCGTCCCACTAATAATTACCCCCGCTTCTTCGCGCCTCTCTTGTGGTTAAAAACGCGGCTTCAGTTCTCAAGCATTTCGTTAGACATACCCGTGCAAAATCATAGACCTTATTCATAAATGGAGGTCAATTTATGACTCTTGTCGAAGTGCAAATTAGCCTACCAAGCCTCGATACCATACAATGAATTGAAAAGAATTCTTGCTCTAAAATGAGGCTTAGTAGGCTAATTTGCACTTGGACAAAAGAATTATAAATGTGTTCGCCATTTATGAACAAGGTCTATATGCCGACAAAAGAGGCACATTTGTCGATCCACTTTAGTGCACAATTTCGACTTTGTTTGCACTTGTCTACGAAGCTAAAGGTTACCATGATGTATATGAGCCAATGAATGAAATCACAAAAGTAGAACGTAATTATGAGCTCTAAACGTCAAATTGGCAGAGCAAGAGTCTTTCATTTGCAAAATCACCGCCACATAACAACTGGGAATGATTTTCCAGCTTCGTAAATGACATTTTGATATAGACTGATATAATTATATTAAAACTGGGTTTGTCACCAGGTGAGCACATTTAAAAAATATTTGAAAAAATACAAACTAGGTTACACTGGTGGTTTAAAAGATGATATATTACAATAAAAAATGTTCCCAACGTTTCGGTCACAAACACGGACCTTCTTCAGGGGAAGTGAAAGAAAAAACCACACAAAAGCACAAATATAAGCAAGACGCTGATTAAAAATTCGAGATAAGTGTCATTTTTTCTTGTTTGCAAGGGTCAAGTGCAAATACTCCTTGGGGAGTAACGCCCCGTCATCTCGGTTGAGAGGGTCTCTCGCGCAATTAATCTCCCAAGCTTCCAAAATCTTCCTTTGGTGCCAATTACTATTAGTCCTGAGAATTGTGGCCTCATCCCATGCGATATCGTGATTGGTATTTGTCACGTGGTCTGCAAGTGCTGATTTTTTGCATTGTCTCCGTGCGACAGCCTTCTGGTGCTCGCCTTTTCTTGTTGAGAATTTTCTT
>NC_090888.1:41997292-42012292 GCF_036669925.1 Montipora capricornis | reverse complement strand
CTATTCCAGTGGGTTGTAGGTTCGCTGTTTTCTCTTTCTATCTTTATCTTCAAGGTTGGAAACTCTGATGAAGCAGTCAGAAACACAAGCTGCTGTAAATTCTTCCAAAAAGCTCAAATCGACCCGAAATTCCACTGAGACCAAGTATGTTCAATCTTTGTATCAGACAAACTTTCACGGAAAGGAATTGAAAATCGCCAAAGTGGGCTGATTTTGCCCTTAGCAACATGCTTGGTTCGGAAGTTCTGTGCATGAACCGTTGAAAAACACCTTACCGACCGGGCCCAAGGTTCAAATTTGTTACTCACAGGGTGGGCGACGAGGCTTTAGTCTCATGGACACGTATAACATGAGGCCCTTCTCAGGAAAGTACTGAGCTGTCATGCAGATATGGACGAAGCTCAGGCAAATGCTGATGCATTATAAAGATGTTTAGCAAACAAAACATAAACATTCAGTTTGTTTTACAGTGTACCTGTCACTGACATTGTTGCCCACCTGGTGTGTAACAAACACCTTACCGACCCGGTCGGTAAGGTGTTTTTCAACGGTTCATGCACAGAACTTCCGAACCAAGCATGTTGCTAAGGGCAAAATCAGCCCACTTTGGCGATTTTCAATTCCTTTCCATGAAAGTTTGTCTGATACAAAGATTGAATATCATACTTGGTCTCAGAGTGAATTTACGGCTGATTTCCTCGATGGATATGCGAGGCCGCCCGCCAGCAAGTAACCAACCTTGGGGAATTAAACATATGAGAGTGAAACGGTAGAACTAAAACTCCATAGAATCACGCTGAAACGGCCAGAAATACTAAGAACATATCATAATGTCACGCAACAGGAAACTTGGATAAAGATTTATTTCTAGGTCGTCTTCAATCTCCTGTAGATAAAAATTCAGAAGACCTAGCGATTTCGATTTTAGAATTTGATGACAACTTTGTGATTGTCGAGAGAAGGGAAGTGTACTATGTGTGATGAACTTTAAACCTTGCTTTTAACCCTTGTGGATTGTATCGATCAGCTCCAACTTGACACTGAAATTATTGGTTATACTTGAAATTGATTGTTCACTGTCAGGGATGAATGTCTTGTGGATTGTATCGATCAGCTCCAACTGGACACTGAAATTATTGGCTCCAAATGTTACACAGGCATCCCACGAAATAACTTGCAGATTAAAGTTTGTCCTCATGAGAAATCTTGACCTTGTAACCTCATGACTTGCTCTTTTTTTCTTTTCCTCAGAGTAAGACCTTTACTTTGGTTTGTAACCCACATGAAACAATTGCAAGAGCAAGAGCACAGATGTTGCACATCTTGTATGAGCTGGGAAGAGCAGAACATCAGTTTAGGTTTAGATTTAAAGGAGAATATCTCAGAGATGGTTATACTTTTGAGGTAAACCAATAGTTAATCCTGCTGGGGCCCTTTTTGTCAAGAGTCCTAAAAATGCAATCCACTTGTTTTGAAAAACTGGTTTTTTAACATGTTTTCAAAGGAACAAAAAGCAAAATATTAGTGTGAAGTTTCATGGCTTAAAAGCTCTTTGCTTTCTTCATTCCCAGAGGGAATTGTACATAACACCTAAACAGTTATTGGGACTCATTCAAGAAAAAGGCCCTTGGCCCCAGTACTGGATGGGTGGTCATCATAGTGCTATTCAGTTGATAAATCACTTTCCAGCACTTACCTGTTATCTTGAAGGTCAAGCACAATATGTATAATATTATTGTTACAGTTTTGCTAGACTCTCTTAACCCTTCTGCCCCAAAAACTTGTACACGTACATGGTAGTTCTAAGCCATTATGTTGAAATATTAATATTTATATCCAATTTAGTCAAGGAGCAGTTGTCAATCCTCTTAGGTCAGCGGCAATGCTATGTACACACATGCGCTCCAGCACCGATTGTGCTCTTGAAATCAGTGTGGGTGGCCTGTCGATTTCTGGTTTAGCATTGTTACACAGTATATTTTTAGCAGTTTGTTTGAGGGCTTGCATTGTGGGTTTAGTTTACTACCATTCCTCATCCTCCAACTTCCTCTCTCTTCCAGTTGATTTCATCAGTGTCACATGTGCCTACACCCTTCAACATTAGTGGTCTTTACTGGGTTTTCAGGATTTGCCAGCCACGAGAGTGCTCTCTGAATAGGAATGGCTGGTAACAGTTTAGACTTCTGGATATTTCAGGCACCCAACCACCACTTTGCAACACAATTGTTAATTTTTTTTTTATGTTGCCTTTTAGGATTACAGGATTTTGGATAATTCTGTGATCAAAATGGTTCCAATGAGCAAAAGGAAAAGAGCAGTAAGTTGTGATTCTTTTTAATTAATAATAGATCATGAACAGATAATTTTTATGGTAATTGTAATGGTAATAGGACTGAGTGGAGTCCAATTCGGTGAGTAATCGTACAGGTGATTAGAGCGAGTTTCAATTGAGTGTCGTAAAACCAAAACCAAAGTAATTACTTTGGCCAATCAAAAAGGACTGAGACAATCCCGCAAACCAATCAAAACTCGAAGTAATTACACGTAGCCGACACAAAGCGCGGGAAAATGTGCACGCGTGAGCCACGATTGGTTTTGGTGTCACTTATGATTGGTTGAAAAAATGGCGCGAGAACTTTGAACCAATCACTGAGTGAAGTAATCATAAACCAAAGTAATTATCTAATTACTTTCGACACTCAATTGAAAACCGCTCTAACAAAATCGGATGACCGTATATCAGGAGTCAAAGTTGTTTAATCACGGGCATGATTACAGACCAATTAATCAGAACCATTTCCGAGAAAACAAATGCATTCCTTTTTCACGGTCTACAGCTGTAATGTTGCAAATTCGTCCATTTTGGAAAATCCCAGGGCTGTTTGGTAGGGTTATTATGATAAATTCTTTGATTGGTGGATTAAGCTGAGTGCACTTAATATGATTGGTAGATGAAAGTGTTGTAATAGCACAGAGTTGAAGCTCGGAATAGTAGTGTGATTTGTTTTGGGGGCAATATCCAAGGTTGATTTGCAAGTGTTGGGGCTGAGGGTGACAAGTCACTCATTAAGACCTTTATACATGATGTGTTGCATGAATTTTTCTAAACATTCATTTGAAAAGCTGCAAAAACTTTTTTTTAAAGAGAGTCCTTTTTATCAACTGAATTATTAACCCCATTTACAGTCTTATAATGCAGTGTTTGGTAATGAAGGACACAGTCAAGATGGAGGAGCCTCTGAAGTTCATGATTTTAGTTCAAAGGCCCAACTTTTAGGACAAGAAGAGTTAGATGATGTGCAAAAGGCATTGAGGAAAGAGGTCACCATATTTGAACGTCGAGAAAATTTGCTTAGTTCTTTTAAGGTAAATTACTGAGTAGTGCTTGTACGAGCTGGTAACATCAATAATTATTGGTGCACCCTTTCCAATTATGACAAGTACAAGTGATTGATTGTGTAAGTTATAAGTTGTTGTACATGATATGATTGGTGAAATGCACTGGCTGGTATGATTGTTGCTGAGCTGTCCAAATTGAGAGGTTTCATTGATTGAGAGACTTAAAGCAAGATTGATGTTATGGGGACTTTGCTTTTCTGCTTTTAACTTCTCAACCAACTTAATTTCATGGAAATGTTCTCCCCATTGGCTCAACCTTTTTGCCCCCAACTTTTGCCTTTAACCTTCCACAGTTCAGAACACAATAACAATTATTATTCTGCGCTGTTTATTGCTTAAATTAAGTTGATTCAAAATGAAACAATAAAATGTTGGGATGGGAAACCAGGGCTTTTGGAGGAAAATAATCTCAAACAATAGAGAACAAAAATAGTAACAGAGAACAAAAAAACCTCAACTCGCTTTTTATCTAGAGTTTAGGAATCAACCCAAGGACCCATTAGAGGGAGGCAAAATTAAAGGATTGTTGGTTACCAACAAATGCTTAAATTTGTGGCTCACGGTCACCTTAGTCACCCATAGTTACGATATAGCGAAGATATGGAGGAGGGATGGCGCAGTGGTGAGAGCACTAGCTTCCCACCAATATGGCCCAGGACTTGCCATTAGTTGTGGATTGAGTTCTACCTGGTTCTCTAGTCTATTCTGCTCCAAGAGGTTTTTCTCCAGATATTGTGGTTTGCCACTCTCTTCAAAAATCAACCTATGATTTTGCTGTGATTTCATTTTTTTATTGTCTCTTTAGAATTAGTGCCCCAGTGCTAAATACACTTGCTTATTATTATTATTAATATTAATATTAATATTAATATTAATATTAATATTAATATTAATATTATTATTATTATTATTATTATTTCCATTCCTTGTAGACTCAGGCAGGATGTTCAGCCTGGTGTTTTTATAGTCCTTGGGAGCAGGTTACAAGTCACCACAGGTCCTGCTTCTTACAGGGATAGTACTTTCCTTAGTATCTTTGCTGTCCCAAACAATGCTGTTTTCTGGATAACTTCCAACCTCACCTTCACACCGATTCGCCTCATGTACTCCTTAAAGTTGACTGATACAGCTCCAAGGGCCCCAATAACAACAGGCACTGCAATAACTTTTCGCATTCGCCAGACCTTTGCAATTTCATCTTTCAATAGTTGGTATTTCTCTACTTTCTCAAGTTCCTTATCCTTCACCCTATCATCACCTGGGATAGCAACATCAATTATGACAACCTCTCTCTCCTTCTTATCAACAAAGACAATGTCTGGTCTTCTTGCCCCAATTTTCCGATCACACTGGACTGTGAAATCCCACAGTATCTTGAAGTTCAGACACTTTCCACCACTCCCTCTGGCTTCTGTTCAATTACCAGCTATGAGCTCTTCCCAATCCACATTTACCACAAAGTTGCCAATGGATATACCGTGCCACGTTATCGTGCCTTCCTTTATAATTATTCTGTCTGCGCCAGCTTAGCGCACTCACTCACCACATGGGCTACCGTTTCTCCCTTACCGGTACTTCCGCATATTCTGCACAAAGGGGATTCTTCCGTGTGATCAATGTGAAATCTTGTATAATTTGTTCTCAAAGCTTGCTCCTGGGTGCTTATTATTATTATTATTATTATCGTCCATTGCTATTAAGGAGGCTCAAACACATTCAAGAAACTGTTACTACTACCAGTACATATTTAGAAGGACTCAATCCAAACAACTGTTTCACAGAACTATATGAAATACCAATAATAATTATTGTTTTAAAAGATGCACTTATTCATGTGATTTAATAGGTTACCATGGGAACAAAAGAGCCATCTAAAAGTACCGTACATTTAGTCTTAAAATGCTTATATTTCAAAAAAAGAACTTCACAATTAGGCAATTTAAGGTGGCTCAGAATCTGCTACAGAAAATTTTATATTAGCCTGCTCATCATTTTCCGGCAATAAGAAATCGGGGTCACTGAGTTTGTTTTTGAGATATGAACATTTTAAACACTAAATACAGGGTGGTTTTAGATGGTGTTCCTGTTGCTATGGTGACCAATTAGGTCATAACAATCCATGCCTCTAGTTAAGCTATGAATGGTGTTTGTATTATAATTATGATACCATTACATTGCCATTACATGAAACAATAATCTGTACTACTGTAGAGTCAATCCTTCTAGCAAGACATCCCCTTGAAATTGTTGAAACTGTCCTAATAATTATGCCAACCAAATCATAAATTATCGGCTTTACAGTTCTAAGCAAACAGCTTTTTTGTTCTGATGGTTGAAGAACAAAAATACCGGTAATAATAGTTTTTGTAAAACAGGTACAGTGTCTGTCCTATTGTTGAAGTCTTGATGTTTTGAAAAATATTTTAAATAAAGTTCTCA
This sequence comes from Montipora capricornis, assembly GCF_036669925.1. Taxonomy (NCBI): domain Eukaryota; kingdom Metazoa; phylum Cnidaria; class Anthozoa; order Scleractinia; family Acroporidae; genus Montipora; species Montipora capricornis. The sequence goes on along the minus strand of NC_090888.1, from coordinate 42,006,454 downwards.
AACATTTTGCAGAATTGGAAAAACTTACGAAGTTGCATAAAGCAGAATTTTGATGGTCCCGAGTCTCAATGTCACTTGCAGTGTGGGATGATCCTATTCAGCACACACAACTACAAATTATTTGTCACAGGTTCTCAGAATATGTTCTGGATTTGTTCTCATACAGGTTCTGTTATGGATCCATTTTCTGACTACAGTTCTAGCATTTACCACCATTTACTGGTTCTCTGCGTTTTGGACAGGTACTGTAACTTAAAAGCACTACTGGTAATTGCAGTTTCAGTTGAGCCTCCCCTCACAGACACATTTTGAGAATGAAAAGTTTCTTCCTTCGTTGAGAGCTGATTAGACCCTCTATTTACACATAAAAAAGAATGTTATAAAATATTATTATAATATTGTTTCAATGAATTGATAACTTGACGTTACTTAAGTTGAATATAAATTTTGTAAAAGCAGTGATGTCTTGTTCTCAGCCAAATAAGTTTTTTCTTCTTGGTTTTGCTTGATTGCAGGTGCCTTGATGCTGTTTGGCTTTGTGTATGGTCCAAATTATACCAGGCTTGGAGGTTTTGTCGGGAAATATGGAATGAAGTAAGTTTGCCCTGCTTTGGCAATGAATCATTACTGCCCCCATTGACAAGTAAAATCATCTGGCGTTAGACATTAAAATCTATTAAATCCCACTCCTAGGAGTCAATGGGTTGATACACCATTTTAGAGTTTTGTGCTTAGTTAACATGCTTTTGAATAAAAGCGAGGCTGGAGTTGACCTTGCTTTGATACAGCATGTGTAAATCATGTTGTAATTCTAAAACGTTTCTGTTTACACAAGAAAAGAAGTTAGATTTGCATCAAAGCAAGGTCAACTCCAGCCTTGCTTTTATTCAAAGGTCTGGTAACTGAGGAGTGTCAGGACAATACATGTGCAAGCCAGCAAGCCATGTGAGTCAACATGCAAGTAACACAGTTATTGAAAGCTAACTGTTTTAAAATGGGTGCTTAGACTTAAATACTGTTTATCAGTGCTATTTGAAATGGGTGCTTAGACTTAAATGTGAGACTTGCATGGCTTGCATGACTCACTGGATCACAGATTTCCCAGCCCCGTAACTGAGCACAGAAGTGTAAAATGCTCTAATTAGAACTCTGTTTTAACCCATTGACTTCTAAACTACTTCCCATTGGCGGGTAAAATCATTTGGCATTGTTAGAGTAAAATCTATTTTAGTCTCACTCCCAGAAGTCAACGGGTCAAAAAAATTTTAAAAACCGAGTGGCTTAAGCAAAGAAAACCAAGAAACTACTTTGTCTAGTTTAAGTTCTTTTTTGCTGTGTTATTTTGTTAAGTCTGCCAAAGTTTTTCCATTTTTCATTGTTTTGTAATTTGCAAGGACTTGAAAAAATAGGTTCCAGACAGGTGTAATGTATGCTGCTTCCCACAGATTATATATGTCCCCAGAAATTCAAGTAATTTGATTCACATGGATTTCAATGAGTGTTTCAAAGTGTTCCCTTTCTCTTTTCCCCAACTTCAACATCACTTACGTCTTGGAATACAGACAATTAAAGTCGCAAGGTGCATGCCCTACCCAGACCTAAAAATAACACTAACCTTTATTATAATATCACCCTAACCTCATTGTCAGAGGTAAATGTAGGATTCAGTTTGGTGTTGCATTTTATTATTTGCATTGTTTTTGTACATACTAAATAGCTTCCCAAGAGGGGTCTTATTAATTAAGAAGATAATAAAACTCACTTTTAAGCACTGGATTTGCTTGCCATGATTTGTAGAAATAAGCATGTTTTCAAGTGCACAGCAGACAACAGAAATCTAACTTGTTTAAAAATGTTTATTTCTGCACAAAACAAAGCCAAATGACTGCGCATAATGTGATGTTGAATTGCAAGATTTAATGAAAGAAATCTTCTTTTTTTTATTCAGCAAGAATACCTTTGTGACTGCCTTTTCTGTTGGAGGAATCATGAATTTAATAGCTTCTCTTTTGATGGGAATTTATGTCTTGCTGGAGCTGTTTGTGAGTAAAGGGAATTACATTTTATTATTCATTGTGCTCCATTATCTATTAGGTGAATGAATAATCAGTTACCTTAATCCATAAATTTTGTTAAAGACATATACCCTCAAGTGCAAGAATTTAGTTGAGTCACCATTAGATTTTAGAGCCATGTACATTGTTCACTTTAAACTTGTAGACCTTAAAGGGGCTAGGTCACACAAGTTTAGGCAATTTCAGCACTGATCGAATGGTCATAGAATTAACTAAAATATCAAAATAACTGTTCAAAACTATAGAAAAACTCTAACAAAACACAGGGAAGCCAAGAAGGGACATGGATGGACAAAACTGGAGAGGATTGAAGTGGATTGAATTTGGGTAAATTTGAAAAACATCAGCCCACCTTTTTTCAAATTTATATCAATCTATATCAAAATGTCATTTACAAAGCTGGAAAATCATTCTCAGTTGTTATGTGGCGGTGATTTTGCAAATGAAGGACTCTTGCTCTGCCAATTTGACGTTTAGAGCTCATAATTAACAAAATGAAACAAAATTACCTAAAATAGCGTGACCTAGCCCCTTTAAGGCATCTGCAAACGAGGAAACGTTGCAGAAACACTGTCTCCTGAAGTGTTTCCTTGGCGCACGAACAAGGAAACATTTGCTGAGGAAGCAAAATGAACTTCTCAATTAAAAGCTTTACCTTATTGCTATTGTGGCTTGCTTTCTTCCTGTGTGGTTTTTTCCAGATTCAATGCGATATGAGCCATTTTCAATTCCTGGGTTGCACACTCCATTCTGGGGAACCCACGAAATTAAGGCAATTATTCCAAGATAAAATGTTCTCGCAGTTACAATTCCACATCAGAATCAATGAAGATTGAACTTTTGTTTCAACCCACCAACAAGGCAATAGCATCCGAAAGAAAAAACCTTCCTAAAGATGGTAGGATGAGCCAAGTTGAACACATTGACCTTTGGATTCAACCAATTAACAAACTTAGCCCTATAGGGGTGCCAGACCATTGTTTTTCAACAAAACATTTTTTTATTGCCCTGGGTCCAGACATCACTGTATTGTCTTAATTATGGTCTCGCCTCCTTCTTGTTGACAAACTTCAAAAACACATGGAAAAGGGTTAAAAGATGGCTTTGTGTACAGATGCTAATAATAAAATTTCACTGGCTTCAGTAAGTCCATACACAAAATGTTCGTAGTTGCACAATATCTTACAAGAACAAATTATATTTCTTGAAGGCTTGATAAAAAATATTTAATACAGTTACAATGATTGTGAACAGCATATAGTCTCTCTTTGCATATAAAATTAAGGTCCTATTAACCCATTGACTCCTGGGGGTTCCCCATTGACAAGTAAAATTGTCTGGCATTAGACAGAGTAAAATACTATTTTAAGTATGACCAGTTTAGGCTGGTTCAGGGGTGGAAGGGTTAATTAAAGCGATAAAGCTGCATGAAGGTGCAAACTTACCATGACTTCTATCTAAGAATTAAGTTTTTTTTTCTCAGTTTGTAATAGTGCTAGGCCTCTTGTCTTTTAACCCTTTCACCCCCGTGGGGTTCCCCATTGACAAGTAAAATCGTCTGGCGTTAGACAGAGTAAAATCTATAAGTGGCACTCTTGGGAGTGAAAGGGTTAAAGCCATCTTTCAAACTATTTTTTTTACATGTGTTTTGAAGTTTGTCAATAGGAAGGAGGCATGACTGTAATTGACACATGCCAGTCATGTCAGGACCCAGGGAGATTAAAAAATGTGTCGTTGACAAACAACAGTAATTGAGAATTGCTTCGTATAATTATTTTCTTCTCAAGCCTTTCGTCGAAAATCCAATACAATTCCTTATATTTTTGTCGCCAATGTTGGCTTTCCCTCACACTGAGCTTGGAAGGCCTGTGGAATGACAGAATCGGGCACTTCTCCACAAAAACTATGTACTTATTGACTGAGTTGGTGGGCCGGACAGGAAGATATTTGGCACGAGGTCATGGTGTACAGACTGAGCACAGCAAGGTCCGACTGTTCCAAGACCGAGGGCCAAATATTTTCCTGTCTGGCCTGACCTAAACTCCATCAATAAGCATTTTATCATATGGGCTCTTTACATTCATGAGCACTCAGAATTTGAAGTTTGGACAAAATAAGTAACAAATTTACACAGACTATTTATCTAATATGTTGTTTGCATTTGCTTTTCTGGCTGTAAATAACTTGGATGTTTAAAAGCAACGAAATCCTCTAAAGTTGTGTTCCTAGCAGGGCCCTACGGCTTTTTCTGGCCCTGCTCTCGCTAATGCGTATGGCCCTCATACGGGGATTTTTCCAATAGTTTTACAATGAAAGTGCACACGGGTCCGTACGCCACTAAGGGCCATATGATAAATACATCTTATTCGATGGTTTAACATATAATTTATAATATGCTAGTATTATATGTTAAACCATCAAATAAGATATTTATTATTCCACTACAAAAAGGTGTTATTTTTTATTCAATTTTATCTGGTAAGAGTGTTTCTGAAAAAAAGGCATCATCTGTCCTTCCGGGCACTAGTTCACAGTGAACGATGCAAACAGCACAGAAAGCCAGCCAAATGTCCTTTATTTGATTGTATAAATGAAATGATGAGAGACAAGCGATGACAAGCTAAATTCTCTGGCTTTGTGTCACAAACTGAAAACAATGCAATACTGCCAATCCGTCCGTATTTGCTCTGTTCTAAACCGGTCAACCCGGGACACTACAGTGTATTACCGTCTCATATTTTGCGTGTTAGACTCTTGACCAAATATGGTAAAATGGCATGATAGTGGAATAATAATATCAGTTATTTATCCAATTTGATTTGATTTCATCTCTGAGTGTATTTGAACTTCTTGTGTGCCCACTTATGTTGCAGACTAAATTTAACCGATTGACTCCCAGGGGTTCCCCATAAAAAAGTCTGGCGGGTTTAGGCCGGTTTGGACATCAAAGGGTTAACTGGTTACAAGTTTTTTTTTCGTGAAATTCCTTTTCCCTACAGGCTTATGAATGTGACCACGAAGAAGCAACCTGTTTGCGCCAGAAGGAATTAATGTATTGGTCAAGTAAGTGACTCATTGTAATACTGAATGATTTCAAGGCCATGTAAAAGTACCCTAAGATTGTGAATGGCTTAGAACAGTGGTTGCCATCTAATGTTTTACATTGTTAAAAAGCAGTGTCATGTTTTCTGGGGTGAGCGAAACAAGAGCCTTGGTCATTATTTATTCCTTGGTTAATGAAAATGCAGCAAGTTTTTGTTGTGTTGAGAGTGACTGCCTCCTACTAATCCACGTAGCAAATAATAATAATAATAATATTGTTTTTTTCATGCTCTCTTTCAGTTTATTTCTAAAACTAATCAGAACATTATTTTTTGAAACTGCGCATTTAGGCAAGTGCTTTTCATGGGTATTGCAAGTCTTTTCGCCAAATATCTCTCCCCCAGATCACCTCTTTTATTACAAGTCATTTATTTCAAAATTTGGAAGTGATGTCCAATCTCATGTCTTCCTTGAGGTTCAATGATGATTGCTATCTTATAAATTAATAGTTCGTAATGCTAGGCATTCTGTTGTTTCTTGCAGTTGTCTTATATTGTGGCCAAGCTGTTGTCCTAGTCGGAAGTGTAGTGATCTGTGTCATTTTATTTTATAATTTCAAAACTGAGGTAAGGGCTGGCATGCAGTAATTACAGTGTAATTCAACCTAATTGCCATAAGGAACTCCCTCAGAGGTATTTTTGGTTTTATATGATGTCACGGTGACCATGTTAGAGTCCACCCTAAGCAAGAAAATTTTGTCCCAAACTAGTCCTCTGGAAGTCATGCTTCTTTGTATGCAAATGTTTTCTGTTCTTTTGGGTAAAAAAATGGGTAGTTAATGAATGTTTTCCTGCTTCATCAGGTTGGTGACTTGATCGAGACATACTTGGTACAGATCAGAGACATCGACAAGGTGATGAAAAGTGCCAAGACGGGAAGCGTCAAGGAGAGGAGAAATGCTGCATTTGAACTGGCCAGCTTAGCAGCCACTGGCGATGATACAAAATTCAGGATTGTACAGGAAGGAGGGTACGCTATTATAGGACCTGCTATTATAGGGCCCATTTACCACTGCGATTTTCCTCATGATTCAAACAATTTGTACAGTAACTGGCTTTTTCCATGTCATTCCAAGGTTAGGCTAATTAATTTAATTTCTTTTAAAATATATATTTTATATGACTGGTTATGCATGGTGCAAGGAAACTTATGAGTCATTTTGATTGAGGTTTTAACACATTTTGCATATTACTATGAATAATCAGTTAACTCTAACAATATTACAACATACCCGTAAATTCGATTCTAGCAGACTGTTTTTTAATGTTTTACTGTAGGGTAGAAGCTTTGATGAATTTGTGTTTGTCACAGGATCAGGTAGTCATATAAATTACATTTATTTAGTACAATGACGTACTGCTGGGTTTTGATGCAGGTTATAAACAACACTCTGGTTACAGTCTGTGTGTAACCATTTAGCCACTATCATCATCATGATTCTCCTAACTTTCCTTAAGTGTACTTGGTTGTCTTAAGTAAAAAAAACTGTTTCTTTCAAAGTTTTCTTTTTGAAGGCTCTTAACCCATTGGCTCCTGAGGGTTCCCTATTGACGAGTAAAATCATTTGGTGTTAGAGTAAAATACTAAGTATAAGGGTTAATGGTTGGAAAAAATATTTTGTACCTGTAATTTATTGACCTATGACTGAGTCAGGAAATAGAATGCATTTCAAACTATTTTGACATCACAAACTGATTTACATTGGGATAGTACTTAGAAAAGGCAATGTAAAGTAGTTTTAACAACAATCTGTTATCCCATCCCAGTGCTGGAAATAATTTTTCTTTATTCAAAGGACATATGTCCTTTCAAATCTTCCTTTTGGTCAGACATTTGACAAATTGGACCTGACATAATTTATTGACTGACAACACCTTGAAGAAGAGAACTCAAGATGCGCTGGTGAGATGTTCGGTCATGGTGCCGGTCATAATGTGAAATTGGCCGGACATTTTCAAAATTTGGTCGGACAATGTCCGATGACCGACTTTTATTTCCAGCACTGCCATCCCATCCCATTCCATTCCTGGCATTTCATGGTAACCTATTTCTATTCTTTGCTTGTTCATGATTCCCATGTTTTCCCATCTTTTAAAGCATACATCTAGGAAAAATTTGCTTACAGGGAATTGTAACAGAAGAGTTAGTGCTTCAAAATTTTACTGGGTGGGTACCTTGAAGTTGAAAGCTCTGTTGCACATTGTCTCTCTCAATGATGACGTTCAAGTGGGAGCCAGCGACATACTCTGGAGGGGGAGGGGTAACCAACCAAGAGATTAGTACTCCATCTGATGGGTGGCAACACTGACACTGACTTTATGGTACAGCCCTAAGAGTCTTCAACTTGTGAGCCACTGTAGTCCTTCTTGACCCTGGAGTTAAATTTAGTTTTGTTGTTATTTAATATTGTCTTGTCAATTCTTTGTCAGGCCACTCAAGAGTATGCCATAGAAGCTATATCAGAACTTCTAACTGTTCCAGATATTCAGGTATAAACCCAAACGTCCTGACAGGTCCATAGACCCTGCCTCAAACATCTTTAGTTGCTCACTTTGTTTGTTTGACCTTTCTGTGGCAATTTGATAAGCAAAATTAGCATTTAAGACAATGCATATTACTAAAAAAACATTGTTTTAAGTTCAAAGTATGTTAACTTTTAATTTCATTCTATTGGTCAATCATCTGTTTTCAACTTGTAGTAGTGTTTAAATTGCATTTTTCCTTGAAATAGCCATAAACTTTACAATTATTACTAACCCTAAGTATACTACAAATAATTATTGCAGAAATTTGTTGGTGCTAAAAAATTCAATGAATGAGTTCTGCAAGGAAAAGTTGTAACTGCCCTTTAGAGCTTTAAATATCAGCAAAAACGTTAGTGTTTATTTATCTCACTGTAGTTGATGAGTCGCGTGCTTTGTTGTGATGATTCTTTTAATGAAGAATTTTTCTAAAAGGGCCGTAATTGTTTTTATTTTCCTGTTTATTTTTCTAAGATTCGTTTGTGTTTAATAATCTACTGTATCTGTAGCTTACTTTCACAAGTGCTGGGATTCATAATGATAGTTTTTCTGAGAAATAATTCACTCGGGCTATATTTTTCCTTAAGAAGAGCATTACAGACTAAGAAAATGGCAAGATGCCTTTTATGTCTCTTTTGTGATATGGCTGGAATATGACCAGTCAGGACAGGAGAACAGTAACTAAGAGAGTAAATTTTCTTATCAGGATCAGTTTGTGGAGATGGGTGGAGTTCGCACCATGTGTGCGCTGTTACACTCCAAAGAAAATCGTGTGGTAAATGAGGCTGTGACAGCACTGTCGTACATAGTCTCTGACAGTGAAGAAAATAGACATGTTGTCGTTGGAGAAAATGGGTGAGAGAATATATTTATGGACTGTTTATTTCTAATAGCCTATCTTAAGTGCTCTTTCAAATTGTCCAAAACACTTGACTATTCTCCACACCAAGTCCCCCAAATGGAGTCAAGGGAAATTCCAGTAGGGAGGGGATTTCAGGCTTGAGAACCTAAGTAAGTAAAAGAAAGAAAATATGGAAAAATCCTCAAGTGGGGTGAGTGCCTCATTCTTTGAGGTGGGTGGGGTGGAAGGTTAAGGCTTACTATTTACTTTCATACATTTACTTTAATGTAAAACAAACTGAAAGGAAGTCATGGGCAGAAATACAGGGTAGGTCAATCTCTTCTTTTTTTGAATATCCCCTTAACGAGGGTTCTTCGGTCTTTGCGTTGTATTAAAATTTTTATACCTAAAATTATGTTCGTTAATTTTTAGTCTGGAAGACCTCTGTTATGTTGCTGAACGAGGTAAGCTGTGTTTAGTAGTGGTATTACTTAAAAATTAAAAACCATTTTCAAGGGAAATAAAGCAGTGATGTAATTACTATTTAATCATAAATTTTGAGAATAGAACTTTTAAATGCAGTGCTACTTACATACTTAACTGACCACTCTCCATAGGGGTT
>NC_090888.1:41984792-41992292 GCF_036669925.1 Montipora capricornis | reverse complement strand
AAACAGACATCCCAGTCAAGTAACAAAAGCAGTGGAAGTGGAGGAGGGCTAACCACAGCACTACCAATCAAAAAAGCTCTTTGAATTCTCCACGAATGGTCTGTCTGTACCTTTAATAAGTTCATTGTATTTATTTTCCTACTTCCTATTTTTACCAATATTGAGAAAATCGGAAATCGTTTTGGAGGAAGATCACGAAGCAGATTTCATGACAAAAAGCCTGGATTTTGCTAAAAGAACAGTAAATTGGGTGTCATCGAGCTGGCATTAAAATCTTCGTGCGGAAATTCCTTTGGATTGTACCTGCAATGCCGGCGTATTTTCGTGGATGTGGGCTCGGTAGTCCTCTTATTAGTCGGCAATCTTGTGAAGCAGAGGATGGTTTGGGAGAGAAAGAACGTTTTGCCAAAGGGGTGGACGCTAACATTGGCGAATCGGTTATTAAATGCCATGTGCTAGATTGAATTTGCAAACACTCCAGAGACACGGGAAGAAAGTTCTTGTCGACCCTCGCATCCCACCATCATCGAATGACCACAAATGGCAGATCCATTACAAACAAGAATCGCCTAGGGACTGAGACATGTTTGTATCGGGATTTTATTGTATCGAGGTTCTTTTTCATACATTCATCTCTAAGTCAGGTCAAGAATTTCGTTCGTTGGATCGATTCCGTCTCATGCAGGTCCATTAATCACTGCATTGGCCGAATTCTTACCAGAGACGAATAACTGTCCGCAATTCGTCTTGATATAAATCCGTTTTACAGACGCGCTGACAGACGAATCAATTTAGCACGAATTTTGGTCCCTAATTCGTCTAAACACTGGATTTATGTCTAGACGAATCGCAGACGAAATAACCGTCTTAGACGGATAATTCGTCTCAGGCGAGTCATTCGTCTCTAGAATAAATTCGACCATTTTATTTTCCGCGTAACATAAACCTGAATTTCTCAAAGTTCTCAGGACAACTGACTCTGCGTCATGTAAAAACAGTAGCACATTTTATTTCCGACTCAAAGCAAAGAAAGTTGTAGACGTTTTGATCGTATAAGTGCTTCACATTGCAGTGAAAAATTCACTGGATGTTTTTGGCTAAAAAAGCGTGTATGATATATTTATACCATTTCCTACTTTTTTAAAGTAAAATATCTGAATTCAACCGAGGCTATATAAACGTTTTTCATTTGTTCTTATTTATCTTTACAAGCTTATCTTTTGTTGACTGGAACAAAAGATCAATACACTTAAAATGTCTTAAAAAGAAGAAAAATATTGAGACATTGTTCACTTCCTTGTCCATGTCTTCAAAAGTCCCGAACGGAGGCCCCCAGAAAAATAGGCTAGTGAAAGATCAGTCAATAACACCAACAACCAAAAACGTCATTTTGCCTGTTGTCTTTGATGGGCCATGAGCCATGTCTGGTGAATTGTTCCCAGGGTCTTCGTTTTCCATACACCCAGGTAGGAATTTAGGATATCCATAGAATATATGCAAACGTTACGCAATGAAATCACCCTTCGTCTCTGATAACCTCTTTTTTTATCTTACCTGTAATCCGGCTTGAACTCTAAAGTCAAATTACGCTTGTAAACAACAATGCCCACAGCAAATTCATATTCATGGGCTATACAAAGTTATTTCTGCGTCATTTTCAACTTGGTGATATGTTTGTCTACACACAGTCAGATATTCTACTTTTTCTGGGGGTCTTGGTTTTTATTCTTCGTAAGTTTTCAACATTCCTGTTTGGGTGTATGGAAAACGAAGACCGTGGGATAATTCGCCAGAAATGACTCATTGGCCACTGTAAACAACGGGAATGATGTGCTTTGCTATGTATTAAGTGCTTTATGTGTTATATTTCTTAAGGGATCTTCGTTTTTCGGGTCTTCGATCTTCTTTTTCCAGGTCATCTTTTCACTCAGGTGATCAACAGCTACGTTTTTCAACGAAATGAAAAGAAAACGTTTGCATAATAATAGAGATAAACATGCCAACCTGTTGACGGAGTAGAATATTTGTAGAGAACAGCACTTGCACTATGGTACCATTTCCTTCCAACATCGAACCTTTTTTTGTATTTTCGCCGCAGACCAAGGGCCATTATCGATGCTCGGATCAAGCGTGTGGTCACTTCCACTGTTTCCACGACCTTTAACCCTTTCAATGCCAAGGGCTTCCCCATAGACCTATATCACTCAATGTCCAAACAAAAGATTTTGCCCGTCGAACCTCTCATTCAGTGTGAGGCTGGACGGGCAAAGACAATGCAAAGACAAAGCCTTTATTCCCCACGGACTCCAAAATGGCCGCCGCGTGATAAAGGTGAATTGACGAGTAAAATCTATAAGTTTGGAGGTGAAAGGGTTAATATACAGCCCCTCACTCGTTTAATAATTAAAAAGGTCATCACGTTTGCCCAGTCATTTTCAACTGCCTACACTTTAAACACCGTTCTAGCTGCTCAATCGTGTATTGTTCTGGTTCTCTCTCGAGAATGGAGCCAAGAACATGGTCGAAGTCGCTTAAAACCGAAAAGATTGAAGCACATATTATGCCTCATTTCCCTTGTCAGGGGCACCCAACGAGAATATAGTTCAAAACCACTTAAACATAGCATTGTTAAACGTATTTTAGTATTTAAACGGTAGATATAGGCATATTCTTATCCCCTAAAAATTTTTCATCAGTTCGGATTTCCTAGCTGAAAGTCTAGTGATCCGAAATTTATAGGGATCAAAACTTACCTTTTCGAAAATTTCAGCCAGAAAAAAGGCTCCCGAAAATTTTAGGTGAGCTTTTTAGGGTAAAAATCCGTTTAAAATGGGCAATTATACCATTTTTTAGATGTTGGAAAATCCTAGGACAGGAAGGCTAACAATAAATTTTACAACAAATGTTCCGAAAATTCTAGATCTCAAATCGTCTTCCGAGCAGATATTTTCCGAAAATTGACGTTGGGTGCCCCTGCCTTGTGACTCGTACAGACTGAACTTTGTTTGTCTGAGTCACTTGAGGGTCTATAATTTCATGACGTCATTAGTGCAAAGCGCTATTGAAAACGCCAAGAATCCACACGACATAACATTTTAGTATGGATCTCCAGATTTCCTACCGAACAAAAAAAAATTGTCACGGATTTTGTTTCGTAATGCCTGCGTTGAATTTTCAGTTTGCTAAGTTCCCTAGATAGAAGGCTGGTTCCACTCTTAGGGAAAAGTGATTAGCTGTTTGTTTACCTTTTTGTGTCGCCAGACTATCAACGCCATTTTGACACCCTGTCGACGAATGCGGATCCGTTGGAAGAGTATGTGGAGCTCTTATCCTGAGAAAATATATTGATGAGGTAATTTCCTTTTCTACAAAAAAGGGAAGGGATAAGCAAGCAGCTGCCTTGAAAAATGTAAAACTCTAGCTATGTGCAGGTCATGAAAACTTTAATGAGGTAGTAATGCGGTCATTGGCTCCTTTTCCGTTTTACCGGGGCCTGGGTTCCAGATTATGTGTTCCTCCACAGGCCACAGCCATGAATTTGCTGAGCGCACAGCATAAAGGAATTACCTCCTGTACCCAGGTCAATGACATGTAATACAAGACAAAAACATCGAGGACACGAATCTAATCCATTCCAATTGTTCTCTCAAAGTGTTGAGCTCCTGTTCATCTACAGCATAAGCGCCTTTAAGATTTGACAAAAGACGTTGCCAGTTTCATTGTCAGTCACTCCGTCATCGGCCGCCGCCGCCCAGATGGAATTCACAGCTCTGCGCCAGGCTTCTCTGTTAATGATAGTGGGAAGATCTTTGATTTCCTGTCTGGTATCCTTGGCTATGACATCCGCGTAGTTGAGGGTCTCCTTCACCTATTTGAGCACGGAGTCTCCAGCAGATGACTTCGGAGATGACTTGGCTGTTGTCTCGAAGGCAGTGTGTTGCAAAACGTACTCTCTGCTGTGACACGATTTGGTTTATTGTACTGTGTTGGTTAATTGTCATGGTTAAGGGATTGAACTAAAGATGATGATGAAAATATTTAAAGTATGATTAGCCGAGCTTTTCAGCCCCGCCCGTCCGCAGGCTCACGTTCAAAATCGTCACATCCGAATTCCGATCATTTCATCTTTTTTCCATTCTGTGCCAAATAAAGCATTGACAGTTCAGTGTGCTGAACACAATAAGTTGCAGCGCTTGAGTGATTCGGTGTTTACATTTACAATGACATCCAAGACTACACCAGTTCGATTGGACCCAGTGACGGGCAAAAAGATTCCACCGCCAGTATCAGCTAAACCTGTTAGAATGACAGCTACAAGGCTAACGAAGGCAAATATTCCCAAGCCGCCTCCTACCCCTCTCCAGCCATCTTCTGGCCACAAGAGTGCTGAAGAAGAGCTAGACGCTCTCACTGATCTTCTTGTGAAGAATTTAGAAAACACAAGCGATCCAGATTTTTTTGGTGAGCTTACAAATTTTATTGTTGATAGACGTTCTTTGTTTTTTGTGTGCGCGAAGTCAACTTTCAATTTTCTGGAAGTTGAGGTTTTGTGACTCTTGGAGCGTACCTTAGGAATTTGTGATCCAGCTGTTTTTAACCTTCATCTTTTCTTGTGTTTTCCGTAAGGAGATCAGAATAATTAGGTTTTGTTAATCCTAACGAGCAAACAGATGTGGTTTGAGTGGCTCAGTGGAGTTGTCGTCAACACACAGACATAAATGGAACGTGCAGTTTGAAGTGTAAACACAGGAGTACTCGTGTTACAAAGGATTGTTTTAAATCATAACCAAACTTGACATTTTCAGACGACTTGCTTCAGTTCGTTATCACGTTTATCGGGGTGGAGAACTAGCCTTTGGTGAAAAAGAATCTTGTCACATTTAAACTGTGCAAACTGCTTCGTTAATCATTTATGCTGAAGTATTGTTTCTCCAACAATTGCTTTTAAAACCCTTTGTCTTCGAAATTTGCGTCCACCATTTGTCATAAACATGACCATTAGATTGGTATTGAAATCTTATCACATACCTCTGCGGGGTGTTGGTGGGAATCTATCTTTTGAGGAAATCACATCTGTTCTTTTACATCACTGTCTTGGCTTTTGAAGTCCTTTCGATTTCATTTTGCCTCGGTTTCTACTTGTTGCCTGTTTGTGAGGTTTTAATTCTTGGTCATGCTGTTTGACCACTGCATCAGCTTGTATTAGAGAAATAGATGAGAATATGAAGAAGCTAATGAACAGTTGACATTTGAACTTTGGTTCTGAAGCTCTGCTGGCTGGAGGCTGTAAACTAAATACCAGCTAAAATAGAACTTTTTCACCTGTGTAAATGTTGTGAAAACTATGTTTCTGTGTAAAATGTTACGAAAACTGTAAAGTTCAGTGACTTTACTTTGGGTTCATTCTCCTACCGGTAAGTATAAAAATTATCAAAAGGTTCAATTTTTACTGGGTTGCCGTATGGCAAACCCAGTCTAGAAATGGAGGGCATTTGTTCGGTGTTATTTTTTTTTTCTTCCGTGTCGGTAAAAGTCTTGCCTGTCACTCCCCTGGTAAGTGGTATCTTTGTGCATAGAGCCTTCTGCGCGTATTTTCTTAGCATCGAGAGGGTAGTGGAACTGCGTAGATTTCTCTGGTGGACACAGTAGAATCATTAACTTAACCGGCAATGGCGTCGAAAGTCATGTAACGCGAATGGCGTTTTAGTGGATCCTTAAACCAAATATACCCTTATGGAGCTCAAAAATGGCAAATCAATCGGATACTGAACAAGACAGGCGACAACATCGACAACAATCTGTCGCCCGTCGAGCCGTCTTTTATCAAGTGTGCTGTTATGTAGAACACTGGAGATTCGCAGGGCAACGATAATAGTAAATTCAAAGACTAGACCAAGGTGGATTGAATGGAATTTCAAGCGTTAAAATCGCTGAAAAGGTAAGATTATTGTCGAAGCGATGCCGCAATTGCGTGTCTTCACCACATGTTCCTTTGATCTCACATCATTGTGTTTTCCGTCAAAATATTCGCTTGTTTTCGCTTTCGCTCGAACATATTTACCTTTATTACATGTCCAGTGAATGGTTTTATCCTCTGGGATGAATTTTCCATCGAAAAATCAGTTATTTGGGCGGTCAGTGTAAAACTCAGACTGCAGACTGCAGACCGGGGGTAAAATGCAGACTGAGGGTAAAATAAATATTCATAATAAAAAAATGAGTCATAAGGATAAAATAAAGATTGTTTGAAAGACAATCCTGTTTTAGTTCTGTCAACAACTCACATTATCATGACTGCAGGACGTTGCACCTTTTGGGGATGCGATCGTACGCGTTGAAATCATCTGTGCTTTCTTTTTGCGCTTCCAGATGCATTGCAATGTTCCAAATTATTTGTTACACCGGTACATCGAGGGAAATCGATCGAAAAACCAACAATTATTCCTTCGAATACCTGAATAATCTCGGTTGTCTTTTTTCGGTGCAACGAAATGCACAAAGAATTTCATGTATTCCGAACAATTAGGACGCGGGGATTTCATTGGTTAAGCTATGCGTGATAACCCCTAGGGAGAGGTTATAATTGAAAATTACATCTTCCAGATGCAAAACAAACGAACTTGTGAACTAAAGGATAAACATAACGCACACGAAAGCAAATGAAAGGATCCTAATAAGAAATTTTTACACCTCAGTCATACTGGCTTAAGCCGACTGAATTAAAACGTTAAATGGTTGCAAAATCCACGTTATCTCTGTCTTTGTTAATTGGTATTGTAGCCATGCGTGTCAAAATAAATTGAGTTATTGGGTAATTACTCTTCTTTGTTCAGTGCAGCAAAATGGACAGTTGAATTACGGGGTGGTGACTTCTTTGCCTAAAAGCAACTCACTTAACGAAACTATCCTTTTTCCAACAACAACAAGGATTCAAACAGCTTCAATTCTTACAGAGTTTGATGAAAATCCGGATTTAAAACATGCGGTGGGGCAACCAAAGCGATGGGAGCTGTATTGGGGTTTCAGTGTGAAAGTACAAACCGCTACTAACACTCTTATAACTCTTTTTTCATTATTTTATTAATCCGCAGTCTGCAGTCTGCATTTTATCCCTGGTCTGCAGTCTGCAGTCTGCGTTTTACACTGACCGGTTATTTGGGTGGTTTTGGCAACAGAGGTTAATTATTCATAATGCGATCGCTTCCGTTGCCGTTAGCAATGGGTTGCAAATTTGACACTTTTATCGCATTATCACATTACGCATTGAATCCACGTTATCTATCATTCCTAAAAATCTAAAAATATTCGTGCCTCATCAGTTTTCGGTCGAATTTATGTCCAAGAAAGCAGATAAATTGCAGAAAATTTTAGTTTTGCAGCCAAAAATTCGTAATCATCGCTAAAATGACCAAATTTTGCCTGGAAAACATATTTTACTGTTATTTTTCTTAAATTTTTTCGTTCAACTTTCGCTTTTACAAAATGTTTCAGTTGTCTGTA
>NC_090888.1:41947292-41979792 GCF_036669925.1 Montipora capricornis | reverse complement strand
CGTTGTAATATTCTATTTACCTAGCCCATTCATCCCTGCAGCAGCCCCCATTGACGAGTAAAATGATATGATGTCAGACAGAGTAAAATCTATAGTGTCTCTCTCATGACTAGAAGGGTTAACTTTAGGATTAATTGAGAGTTTCATGTTATTTTATGCAGATTTTAAGAGCCACTGGAAAGTGTTTCCATCCCGACTGTTTCAAGTGTGAAGTTTGTAATAAGAAACTTGATGGGGTTCAATTCACAGTGGACAACTTTAACAAAGTCCACTGCATTGAGGATTACTATAGGTAACTGCACTTTGAATGAAGATTCATTGGAGGTCTCCTGGCAAAAATTCATGTCCTAATGATTGGCTTTGTCAGAGCTTACTTGTCAATTAGCTAAACACATAATTGTGTGGGGTAATTCTAGAATTGAGCAATTTAGGACTTTTTCCATGCTTTCATAGCCTCATCAAAACACGAGGGGGAGTTGGGAGAATTCAAGACAGTTTTGCAAACCAGAGATGCAGTTCAGAGTTTGCATAACTGTCGAGAATGCTCCCAACTCCCAGAGTGTTTAGATGAGGCTATACGTATATAAACACAGAAAAAAGTCCTCTATTGCTTTTATAAAATATTTCTCAAAAATAATTTGACAAATGAAAGAAAATGGTGGTTTTTTCACTTCTTGATTGATACACGCTATTATTTCCTACCAGCCAATCAAAATGCACACCTCACAACACATAGCCAATCAAAATTAAAGTTTTGTATGATGCCACCGCCGTGTTTACATACTCTCATCTAAACACAGCTATTGACCAATGAGAGTGTGTGTACTCTCCTAATTATTTTATAATTATAACCTCGTTTTACAGCCCAAATTCTTTCAATTTTACGCATGTGAACGAGGCTAGTTAGGCTAATTAACACAAAGACAAAAGAATAATTTGTTGGTGGCCATTTTTGCATTCAGTCAATGAATGCTATTGTTTAGAAGCTTGGTGTATCAATTTGCCTCCCCTGCTCCTTTGAAGGGTGATGATGGCGGCCTTTAACCGAACACCCATAAATCTTACTAAAAGAAGAAACTGATTATTACTGTTATTGAGAGCATCGGTCACTTTTTTTAGTAAATTGGCAAGCATATAAAAAGAGTCTTGTTTTTTTAAATTTTTATTTATTCATTTATTGATTTAGTTTTTTTATCACACCACTAAATACAATAAGTAAAAGCAAAATACAATATATAACAAATTGTTTGTAACACAGCACTATCACTAACATTCCATTTTACATTACAAAATTGCTTATTTACATTAAATTATTAACAGAGATTAACTAAATTGAAAGTTCGCCCATTTCGCCCTCAAAAATTCCCGAAAAAAAAAGTCTCCCTATAGCTTGGATGACCTAGGTGAAGAAGACACTGGATAGGACAGTCAAAAAACATTTGGGTCTTTTTAAGCAACATTCATAATTCTCCAAACCAAAGCACATGTAACATCAAGTCTCATGTCCTATTGATTCCTGATGGGTTTTCCATTGACAAGTAAAATAGTCTGATGTTGATGGCGTATTAGCTGTACGTACCGCTCATGGTAGGGAAAGGGCTAACTGTTTTCCTCGGGACCATACATTAAGTGTATAATATAGCATGATTTTCCAATAATTGTCAAAATAGGTGGTTTTAATTTTAGGTCATCTCCATGATGCCTGTTGCTGATAAGGATGAATTTATAATTACATGTAGCTGCTTTTGGGCATTTTGCTATTGTTATTTATGCCTATAGAGATTGGATGCAAGCCACATCTTTCACTTTTCAGGGCTACCTTTGGATGCAAACAAACCTGCACTGGCTTTATAAAAATCCCAGTTTGCAGGAGGGCATCCAGTTGACGTCTTTAGAATCCCAGCTAAGAGGTTGAACTGTGTATAGCCTACAACTACTCCAGCTATTGGTTGTGACCAGCCAGAGGGTGTTTACAACCAACTTGGCCATGCATGCTGCTTAAAAAAGAATTTGGTTTCTGAACTTGAATTTAATTGTCTTGACAGACATAGTATACGGTAGTAGAATAGTTTTTTTTCTTTTTTACTCATGCAAGTTATGTTTTCCTTGTTGGTTACTAGAAAATATTCCCCAAGATGTGCATCCTGCAACTATCTGATAATTCCAGATGAGGTACTGTGTTATTACTTGGTAGAAAAAAACAAAGTATACAATCCAGTTCAGACTCACTTATTTTGTCCTTATTTTTTAGCTTGAGGTGTACATTTTTCTGGGCATGTGTTACATTATTTTCAAGTGACCTATACTGGCCTTTTTCTTTAACCCATTGCTTTACAATGACATAAATACCTTTTTTTTTTATTTGGGGGTCAAATCTTGCTTTACAATGACATAAATACCTTTTTTTTGTTATTTGGAGGAATCACTTTCTTACCATCTATTTTACCTCAATAACTTTCTGTTAAGTGATTTTCTTTAAGAAGAGATATCCTACCTAACAGTTTGTAAAATAATATTATTTGACAAACCTTTAGGTAGATGATACTGTACATTTTGTTTGTATGTTATGTTTACAGTCCTGCTCAGGGCAAGGCTGCTACCGAACAAAATTTTCCGGGAGCCATTCAGGCTTTCAACATTAAAAGTTAGTAGCCCAAGTCATTTTTTCAAGAGCCCAGAATCAATTGATTAACCCAGCGAAGCTATACATCATGTTGGTTTTCCATATTTGGGAATTACTTTTCGACCCAGTCTCTGTGGACTACCAGAAGGGAACACAACGAAATCCCTTAGAATATTAAACACCAGCCTGACTGAATACAATTACAAGTTAAAGAGTCGTTTATCTGTGGAATTTGCGTACACTGTAGCTGCCGTTCTCTCCAACCTTATCACTGTTAACGTTCATTGTTTAATCTCCAGCTGGGATCAAATTTACAAGAAAGTGAGGATGAATCACCTTGTGATATGTTAGGCACCCATTCGGGCTACTCGTTCAGAAGTACATGTACGGTCACCCGCTCTCCCAAATAAGGACTCCCAGGCGACCCTTAGGCAGCAGCCTTGTCAGGGGGAGCATCATCTATTGGTGCCAGGCCAACTGACTTGGCCCCCAAACCATTAATTTTGAGTTTAAAACCAAGACTATGAAATTAAGACAAGCCCTTAATGGCGCTTCTTGATCTTTAATTTAATGGTACAATTTGGTGTCCATTACTTTGTTTTCTCAAGCATGCCAATTAATATTATTATTACTTATCCCAGGGCCAGGAAGAAACTGTTCGTATTGTTTCAATGAACAAGGATTTCCATGTCAAGTGTTATATTTGTGAGGTGGGCAAAAAATTAATTATACATGTATCTGGTAAAATCTCATTGTACTATCATGCTATGTTTCTACATGTAGATAATTAAATATTAAAAGAACAATAGCATAGCTTTAGCAAAGCCAGACTCTCACACTCTGCAAGACCCGTTGCGGTGCAGAACTTGTTACTGTGGTATCAGTATCCTACTGTTTTCAATTGGCCTCTATTTAAAAGAATGAATGAACTACCTATTATCTATGATTATTGAGGGTTGGAGTTGTGTGTGAAATATGAGCTTGTAAATTTGGCAGGTCTGTTGTTTACTATCACTTAGAAAAGAAGTTACAGATTCCCTGTACAGTTCTGATTCACGTAAAACCGCATTCCCTTTTTGTTTACATGAGATGGCAATTGTGTTCAAAAATAAGAGAATTTTTTTGATGACCAAACCACTAAGATGCATACACATACCATTTAGGGGCCCAGTCACATTTCTCATTTTGCCATTCTGTGTTACACAAATTGAATTCACTGTCATTGGTTAATACATTGTAAAGAACATTTGTACACAATGTGTCACTATTTCACTTCTGTTTACAATCATTAAAATTAGAGTTCTGTTCAACATGGAATCCTGTTGACAACACAGAACCTCTAAATACTGGCATTCCCATTTAAACAGGGATCTTCATGGTAAGGTTCACTTGCTATTCAATAATACAAAACTTAAGAAAAATTGCAAAGGTTTCTGACATTTTCCAAGCAGCTTGTGGGGTACATGTAGCTATTGGCTTAGCTACTAAAATGGTTCTTTTAATAGTAAGTGGTGGAGTCTTAAGGCCAATACAGGGTTGGACATTAGCACTCGCCCGCTTGCCCAGGCAAGTCTCTAAAGTGTCGGGCGAGTGCAAATCAACGATCACGATTTTCGTTGCCAAAAAATTATTTAACTTGCAAAATAAACAATACTTTTTGCATTCCATTTTGCCAAGAAAATCCCTAAACATAGACTTACCATTTCTATTTTACAAAGTTTTATATTCTGAACTGTCTAATAAACTGGCGCTAAAAGGCAACATTGGGCTTCGCAAATAGACAGATTACATGAAATATGGCTTCCTGGTCAGTGATACTGCTGGTCACTATCGAGCCATCGGTGACCAGGTAAACATGGGGCTGTCACAGCGTTTTGTGTTCCCCCGTGTTATCTGTTTCCCCGAACACTGAGCACTAGTGCTGTGTGTTCCCCCTTCCCTCCCCTCGAACATTTAAGTGCTGGTATTTTTTACAGGTCACAGGTCATTGTTTTATTAACACAGAAAAGTATCCTAAAATGCTTATTAAAAAAGCTTAACCTTATGCCTAATTAGGCCAAAGGTTAGTCTTTATGAATGTTTACGGTACTTACTGTATTCATATTCTGCTATCATATTTATCGTTATGGCGTGATTACTTTCCTTTATTTTTATACTTCTCTTTGTTTTGATGTATTCTTAAGACAGCAATTTTGAAGGGAACACGTAGCACTGAAATCTTCTATGGGGAGGGAAGGGGAAACACACAGCACTAGATAACACGGGGGAACACAAAACGCTGTGACAGCGCCTTGAGACCGCTCCTGAGAAGAACAGACAAGTTTACTCGCAAACTACAGGGATCTCACGAAGATTTGTCAATAAAAAAATCAATTTAAAATGTAAAGTAAGTGCCTGCGTTGTGTTTTCGTGGGATTTAAGGTTCTTAATTTAAATATAATTTTTCATTGAAGTCATAATCCTCGGTCTGCAACGTGCTTGACGACGTTGCAAGTGAATTGTTGTCCTGTCCCAACATTGAATGTGAAGTACATGTATAATAATTATTTTATACTTTGGATAGTGACTTATGCACTGGTTAAAGTATTCAGCCTTTGAATAACTGGGGCCTGTAGTATTAATTAAGTTATTCAAATCTTTACAGGTTTTAAATTTATGCTGAAAAATAGAGTTCCCCAGGACTAGCAGGGGTTTTGGACTTTACAGCTGGTTACTCAATTGATCATATTCATCTTCTCAGTATTGGACTGGAACTAGCTTGCAATGGAGGCTAATGCGGGGAATATATAAAAAAAGTATTTGCATTTGAAGAGATTCCTCCAAATTAGCCTCCATTGCAAGCTAGTTCCAATCCAATACTGAGAATATGAATATGATCAATTGAGTAACCAGCTGTAAGGTCCAAAACCCCTGCTAGTCCTGGGGAACTCTATTTTTCAGCATAAATTTAAAACCTGTAAAGATTTGAATAACTTAATACTACAGGCCCCAGTTATTCAAAGGCTGAATACTTTAACCAGTGCATAAGTCACTATCCAAAGTATAAAATAATTATTAAACATGTACTTCGCATTCAATGTTGGCCAAGATTTTCTCATACACCTTTTAACTAGACATGCTTAGACTGTACATATTTACAGTTACGAGGGAAAAATAATACTGAAATCTTTGCAGAGATTGAAACTGACAGATAGTGACTTACCCACCAAATAAAGTTATCCAATGGGTGTAGTAATTGATCAGCCTTGAGGAAAGGTTTAAATGCAAAGGAGATGAAATTTGTTCAAACAGATTGCCCTGTTAAGTCTACATTGTATCCAAACATTACACATAGTAAAGTGACCTTTCCTCCAATCCTGTGGATGTAACCTGTGTTTGGACCCACTAAGCTCTGTGTCAGATGAAATGGAAAAGGTGTCTTGTTTGAAGAGATTTGTTTGTGTAGAGACTCACTCTGAGAGAGATGGGGTTGCCTTCAATAGTTATTGTGGAACTCCAACGTAGACTTAAATGTCCTGGTAACAAGCTCAATGCTGTCTTCTCTCTTCATTTTACAGTGTTTTTGGTTTTATTTTAGGACTGTAATGCACCTCTTTCTTCAGAGAAGGGAGGCTCTGGATGTTATCCACTAGATGGCCATCTTCTGTGCCAAGACTGTAACACCGAGCGAGTACAAAAGTTGACAGCAGCATTGCACACTAAACCACCACGACCCTTAACTACTGAATTATGAAAATAATGTGAACTGATTGATGATTTGGCAAGGAACAGAAGTTTGAAAAGGAACAGCCTATTAGTTACCGGTATTCAGTTTCAAAAGAATTTTTGCTCTTTTTCTAATTAGGAAGAACTATTCATGCAAAAAGTGTATTTAGAGCCCTACTAGTATGTATTTTGACAGATTTTATTTTAATCAAGATGACTGTTAAGAAGACTTTGGTCATTTTGGGCATGTAGCAGGTATCGCAATGTACATTTTGATTGGCTTGGTAATGGAAAAAACTGAGCACCAAAGACCACACCACGATACAAGCTTATGAAAGATGCTACACTGTCTAACATTTTAAATAGGGCTGGCTGGCAGAAATTGTAGATGAACTGAGTACCCTGGGATTATTACTAATTTTACTGAATTTAAAAACCTACCCAAGTGTGATCAACAATTTGCAAAACATTGACCCTGTGGTTTTGTAGCTGGACTGTCTGGTATTTTTAATTTTAACTCCTTTATGAACTAAATTACATGTAAATGTTTTACTTTGAAAATAAAGTCATAGTATTGTTGTTACATTGATTGAATTTATTTTGGGTCAAAAATGCTGGTTAGTGAATTCTCTATTAACCTTGGGGTTTCCCCAGTTACAAAAAACACTGACAAGTTTATTGTTTCCTAGTTGTTTGTATTCTGTGTGTAGATAACTGTTTCATGTTTTGGTGCCTTGTCAGCTACGAGTTTCTATCATTTTTGCACTTTATAATTATGCGACCTGTCCGCTTTGTATGTAACAACTACTCGTGGCAACCAAGCGTGACAGCTATGTAACAGACTAAAATGGCACGACCTGTCAACATTGAAAAAACACAACTCAGTGGCCTTGATCCTTAAGATCTTAAAAGGCCTCATTGCTATTCCACCTGAGGATTAAGTCTCCCTCCCTACTACTGCCACACAAGGAAAACACAATTTTAAATTGACACTTTCTCCCCATCACTGGACTGTTTTACAGTAAATATTCGTAGAAATGTTATAGACTGGAATCTGCCCCCAGCTCATAATGTAAACCCTATGTCTGTTTTCCAATTTATCTGCTTATTTGAGAATTTTATTGTGTATTTGCACAATGTATTTTGTGTCTTCATTATTTTAGTCTTGGTGTATACATGTGGCAACATAAGCTTAACGGAGTAATGAAACTAAGCCCACCTTGAAAATCATGTTGAAACAGATATGTTAGCGCAAATAGGCTACCTCAATGTCATACCCAATTCAAACCCTTCAGGAATAAAACACATTGTTCCAGGTATTTCCATATTAAAATATGAATGTTTCTGCAAAGTCAAAAATTTACTCTCCAAGACGAGGTAGCAGCTACTTTATTATTCATCAGCGTCACAATTTTGTGCTGATTTTGGGCCTCATTTTGTTGAAACTCAAGCACGCTTCCAACAGACCTGTTTATTTTCGTGAACCCTTCTGCTTATAGAGCACTACCACAAAAATCCTCACATATCACATTTCAAACCAGGTATGCAAAATTACACAACTTGATATTAGGGCTGGAAGGCTGAAAGGCTGGAAATATCACAAAAACCTTTTCCAGCAAAAACGTTTTGAAACAAACAACATATTTGCTGTTAGAGGCAAAAAACCCTTCCTATATGAATTGCGTGCGTGCAAACAAGAGGCACAATCCGTGTCACAACGCACATGCAATTAAATAAATTCACATCAGAACCTTGACTGTAAATAATGAAGCACAAAAGAGACATCAAGCTTTCATTCAAATAATTCTTCACTGTCACATTTCCAATTTTTTTTACCTTTGCAGAGTTGAGTACAAAATAAATGTAAATTGCCAGACAACTACTGTAAGATGCGACTTGACTAAACCCTGTCTTGCCTTCAAGGTGTTCGATTCCTTCAATGTTTGTTAAATCCATAAAAATTTGATTTCAGTGTGTTACATAATACCAAGTTAGTAAAATCTTAGAAACAAAGCTCACTTGATATCCAATGGCAAAAAATGAAATATTTTTATTTCTTTATTTACTTTTATTTTTCACCGCCTGTCTTGTTCATCCAACTGACATTCCATTCTTGAGCTCCATGAGGGTATGTTTTGTTTAAATATCCACTAAAACGCCATTCATGTTACAATGACTGTCGACACCATTGCAGGTTAATTAAATGTTCTCCTGTGTGCACCAGAGAAATCTACGCATTATCCCAGCCCCCTCAAACCTAACAAAATACGCACAGAAGACACGAGGAATATTAGGCATTTTCTGACTGGGATTGCCATACTGGCGACCCGGTAATAACAAAAACCAAGAAATATTATACATTTTCTGACTGGGATTGCCATACTGGCAACCTAGTAAATACAATACACAGAATCTTAACCCTGGAAGATTTGAATTAACTGATGGTCATGAAATCGGTGACAAACAAGGGAAGATGACTAAGGGCCTGTTTACATGGAGGTGGAGTAACCTGCCTGTAACTCTTATTTTTTCAGCCTCATGTTTACATGATAGGTGAGGTAGCCCGCCAAGAGGGTTTGCTTGGTCTGCCAGACTGGGTAACCCACCCAGCCAGGGGGCGGGTTTTGCCATGTAAACGCTTGAAGATGGGGTAACCCGCCATCCTAGGGTCGGCTTGTGTTAGAATCTGCTGCCTTTGCCACTGCAGCATTAAAAGCAATAGTAAAAAGCCCCAGCATTGAGCAGGAGTAGCTAGTGAGAGTAGAAGAGCATTAATTGCCAAAATGCGTCCTTCACCAGCCATTTTGCCTGTTTAAGTACTTAGCGACCACACAATAGCCTAGAGAAAGGTCACCCCAGACCCTGGGGTGGTAAGATTGCAAGTAAATGCCAGCTATTTTTTGACCCAAGCTAGGTGGGTAACCCCACCAACCCAAGTTACCCTACCTCCATGTAAACAGGCCCTTACTGTATTAAACACCTTCCTAGTTCTTATATATCCACAACCATCTTCAGTTAAGTCAGATTTTCACTTAATATTAATTTTATTCTTCTCTATACCATAAAATAATAATCTCATTTTGCCAAGTCTGTTGTCAAAGAGGTCTTTCAGATTTATGAATCAATAATTATTATGTACACACGGCAATATTATCAACATCATCTGTATCCAGATAAAAGTCCTCCTGCACACTGTCTCTCGAACCATAGCACCTGAACCAAACCAACTCCATATTTCCATTGATCACAAACCCTCACTCCAGGTCTATTTCAATGGAAACAATGTGCTTTCCTGGCACCATTGCCAATCCAAGAATCCTTGGTTCTTCCTTTTCTTCTATCAAAAAAGAAGAGTTGACAAATAATACAATAAGGTTGATTAAGAGCATTAAAACACACCCTTAAGACTTCAAAGCTTTTTAGATAACAGAAAGCATCAAGTTTGCCCTGGCCCCCTCTAGAACGGCATGGAAACGGTCACTCATCAAATTAAAATAGTGACACCAACACAACTAGTGAAATTATACCACAAGTTGTAGTTTTCCGAAACGTTTTCCTTGAAAATTAATTGTATCAATGCATACAGTAAAAAAAGGTCTATGCACAACTGTTGTTGTTGTTGTTGCCTTCTTATTTTGTTATCAACAATATGACATTATTGCAGTCAATGAAATGTGGGAGTTCTGCCATGAGCCTTGTTCAACACATTGTTTGAAAGCATTGATTCTGCTTCCCATTGATTCCTGGGAGCGAAATCGTCTGTCTAACATCAGACAATTTTTACTTGCTTGTCAACTGGGGGTGTCCTATGGCACCTGAAGGGTCAGTGGATTAAAGGAGGCTACATGTATGTGCTTTGAGAATGGGAAACCCATTCTTTATGAACAAGTTAGGGTGGGTGCAGGGATGGCGCAGTGATGAGAGCACTCGCCTCCCACCAATGTGGCCCGGGTTCGATTCCCGGACTCGGCGTCATATGTGGGTTGAGTTTGTTGGTTCTCTACTCTGCACCGAGAGGTTTTCTCCGGGCACTCCGGTTTCCCCTCTCCTCAAAAACCAACATTTGACTTGATTTACTTTCATTGTTCATTTCAGTTCACAGTGTCCCCAATTAGCGCTCCAGCGCTAGAACGACTAGACACTTAAATAAAGTTCCTTTCCTTTTCCTTTCCTTAAGTTAATCACTTCAATATGACATACATGTTCACTTTAGACACTGTTATTACTGGTGTCTTAAGTTAGTAATTTAAGCTACAAAATGTACTTTTATGGTGTGTTTTCTTTGTTATTACCATTCTTCGGACTGTGAACTTAATTAATGGGTTTTCAAACACTCTTTGTAACTGACAAGGAGGTACAAGTCACATGGAAACATGTATACAAGATTAAAAATTATGATTTATTTTCTTCTTTCTTGACCAGTTGCAGTAAAACTTTACTCAACGAAGTATCACAGGACATCAGGGAAAGGGTTCATGTATCCTGACTTTGATTCCCAGGGTCAAAGGTTTTTTCAGGATTTTCTGGTTTCCCCCTCAGAAACAAAAAAAGAAAAAATAATGGTGATTCCCTGTCCTGCCTTGTCTTGAGTTTGTCCACCACTCAACAGCAAGGAATGAAAGAATCTCAAACAATGATATTGTTATTGTTAATTTTATTGTTATTATTACTTTTGTGCAAAAAGTCATAAAAACATTGTTAAGGACAGTGGCTACTAATTAAAAGGTATTTTTGTATGGTTTATGAATATGCAGAAAAAGTAGTTCTTAAGAAGTGTTCCTGAAATCCAAAAAGAAAACTACGGATAACCATGCATTTTTCAAAGATAATAAATTAATCAACAACATTTGTAAAAAGCTATAAATACAAAGCAATGTATGGTATCCTCTTCAAAATTGAAGCTTAATTATCTCCGAATAATGGGGTTTGCCTAAAACTCGGAATCCAGAATCCGGAATAAGAACCTGAACCAAAGTCACTTTAAATGATCCAGCGTCTTGCAAATGTTTACTTTTACCTCTCCGAGTTGTCACATGCTGACTCCTTTTGGGAGGGGATTCATGTAATAACTTCTGAAGAGCATCCAATTTTCTGAGCTTTTTCTTTTTCTTTGGGAGCCCATGAGTAGAAGCTTGCCTCTCCCATTCAAGCCCTGCGAGTCAACCTTTGTGCCTATTGACCTCCCACATGGTCAGCGGTTGATGTTTGACGTAAATAGTATTCTCACACTGAAAATGCATTTCGTTTCATTTCTGTTTTTTTCCTGTTCACCAATAGATGTGGTAGCAATCAAGCATCTATAACACCCAAAGAGGACTACTCACCTCACATTCCATGTCGCTCTCAACTGAGGTGCATTGACATTATGCAACACCCACCTTTGACAGGTATCATTAAAAGGAAAGGTGCTTTGAAAAATTATACTGAGGTTGGGGTATAAACTGTCTCCTAAATTTTAAATTCTAAAGAGAAAAATACTGCGAAAAGCACTGTTCGATTACCACTTCATTCAACTTAGAATTATAAAACATGAGATGCTTTATCAACTTTATTGCTCTTCGAATTTGAGAGTACTTTACCACGCTAAATGTCTCAGTTATCGAGTTTATTGCTTTTGTTCAACTTTCACTGGCTTCCAGCTTCCCGGATTTTAGGCAAGCCCGCCAAATGCATGGCTACCCCCAATGTTCTTTTTGGATACTAAGAGTACATGTACTTGCTAAGTTCTGCTTTATATATAGTTTTAAACCATGCAAAAATATCACTGTATTAGAAAGCATCACCCATAGTAAACCCGAGTTATATGTTGCGCAGAACATATGTGCAATAACAATAGTAGGCACCATCCTTAAGGGAAGAATACTTACCTAAAGAACCAACAAACTCCTGACATGATCCCAGAATGATGTTCCTGTCCTGGTCAGTACAAAGAAAAGAGCCAATCAACGTTCTTCCATCAGAAATCTTTATTTTCATAATCTTGTTCAACCAAGACTCTAAAAGTTTCCTTTTCTCACTCTTTTCAATGCTGTCCATGTTGCCATCAGTCTTAAAAGCAAACAAACATTTTACAGTATGGGATTCACCAAGGCTTTTATTAAAGATAAGCAACCATAGTATCTCTACTCCCAATATTTCAATTCAAAGGGGCTCATCCCTATCGCCTAATCATGCTTATGCCATTACCAAGGTGTTGAACATGAAACCTTTCCTCCTGGTGCAAGCAGATCAGATCATTCTAATGATGAAAAGATGAGGTCACCCTTTTTTTCTCTGTAAAAATACTATCATCTACACAACCTCTATTATTTAGTCTTCCACAAAAAGGATATAAGGTAATGACTTGATGAGGCAATTTTTAAACTTTTAAATTGTAATGTAAACATTGGTTTAGCATTTACAGAGTTTCAGCCTCCACTTCACCGCCCATAAATGCAGCACTCTTCCACAGAAGGAGAGTGCTGTCCAGGTGGGTGAAGGAAATGTGTTAACACTAACTCTCTACTCATTTTTGCCCCTACCACCAGTTTCTTTCTGTAGCTTTAAACGTTTTCTTTTTTTTGCTTCTGGTTTTCTTTTTATTTGATTTTCTTTAACTCCCACCAACTGACACAAAATTAGGAAATGCAGTTGACAATAAACAGAGAAAAAAAGAGGGATGGCCTGATTAAAACTTTGGATAATTTTTCTAGTTGTTGCAAATTTTGAAAATCAACACTGAAAACAACTAAAAGTCTTAATCACACTTTAATTCTGACCAAAGCAACTAATAATATTATTGTCATAAGCTTGGAGATACTGTGTACAAAAGCAGACTTAGGTAAAGGTACACCTTATTTAACGTCGGAAGTTCCTTTACACTCTAGCGAGTACTCTACCAGGAAGCCCATGGTGCGCTCATTTTACCCCCCTCTTTCCATCAGTGCTCCGTTTTAAGGGTATTTAAAGCTATTTAGGCTACACTGAAAGGAAAGAATTCGAAACAAGGATGTGAGATCCAGGGATCGAACTCTGGTTCTCTTGCACCAAGGCCGCACATTAACCAACTGTGCCACCCTTGCTCCTTAGTGCATTGTTTCTTTTGAAAAGTAAAGAAAATAAGTGAATCAATGACAATGTGAACTGGGTTCAATTCCCAGACTCAGCGTCATATGTGGGTTGACTTTGTTTGTTCTCTACTCCGCACCGAGTGGTTTTCCTCTGGATACTCCAGTTTTCACCTCTCCTCAAAACCAATATTTCACTTGATTTGCGTTCATTGTTAATTTCAATTTACAGTGTCCCGAATTAGTGCTCCAACCCTAAAACGACTAGACACTTAAATAAAGTTTGTTTCCTTCCCTTTCTTTTTACTTTCTTTTCCCTTCCTTTTCCTTTGGAACCGCTGATAACGTCATCAGTTTTTACACATAACTTTAATATCTCCAGAACGATAGGAAATACTTAAAAAATGAAAACACCATATTTCTTTTTTTCAAAAAGTCTTTCAACTAAGCGTTGGCTATTTTCTGTTTCATAGGTACTTTAAATATTCAAAAGTGTGGTTGTATTTTTAAAACTAATAAATTGTAACAATCGTGCTATCAAGACCATTTTAAAAACGTTATTTTTTGGTTATCAAAAACAGTGGCCAACTGCAACACCACGAGAAGATCTAGCGAAAAGATCACGAAGTAAAGAAAAAAAGACAAAGTTTTACCAACGCCGTGTCCGCGTCCGCCATGTTTTCTTCATCCCATAAAGAGACCTGAGTGCGAGAGATCCCGGATGTTAGGATGCAATCTATCCGATATCTCCCGATATTATTAGCCAATGATGTTCAATGACGTCAGTGCTATTATGTGGAAGGTTTTGTTGAAGAGTCCATCTTTGTGGCTTCGCTGGTGTATTTCGTTGTAAAGAATCTGTGTCCATCCTTTTCAAGCAAAGGTTTCTGACGTGTTTGAAAGATAAATTCGCTTTTTATTCGTTCGGTTTTTTCATACCTTGTGAATTTTTGTGTCATTAATGCCTTTGAACCTGAAAAATATGGTTCTGAAATTAAGAATCGCCGTTGTTTGCTCCAGCAACCAAAACCGAAGTATGGAAGCTCATAGTTTTCTAAGGTAAAAGGGTTACCGTTAATTTAGTTCATGGGAAGTTAGTTTTTGTCGCATGAAAATCTTAAAGCGATTTTTTTCAAGTTAGTGAAGTAGTGAGAAGTGAAAAGTTGGGAATATTGTTTCGTTTATTTTGTTTCAGCAAGCGAGGATTCAACGTAAAATCTTATGGTTCCGGAGTTCAAGTGAAGTTGCCCGGCCCAGCCCCAGACCGACCAAACGCATATTCATTTGAAACGACGTACGATGAAATGTACAGAGATTTACTGAAAAAAGACCCTCAACTGTATCCAGTTGATTTTCGAAGTTAAAAAAGCGTTGTCGCTTTACAAGGGTTGCACGCAATCACAAAGGCGTTTATCCGGTAAAAGAATTGGTCAGATTTTATTTGCATTCCAGCACGTACGACAGGCTAAAACGGTCCCTCGTCTGCTTCTACTACAGGTTTAATCTTTTACTTTGGTTTTGATTGGAAATCAAGGGTAAAATTCAGTCAGTGATATAAATTCTTAGAGAAAATTCATTAATCTATCCCTGAGTTATACCTTTACACAGATGATTCCCTATTAAGCACAAAAGATTCTTTATATTTTTGGGAAAAGTTCCCCGCGTCTAATGCTGACTGGTCTTTGTCAAAAAAGGCCATTGAAAGTGGTTGGGTGAAAAGGGCCAACAGGCCCTAAGTGATATTGTAGGATTTTTAGTGTTGTTTTATTGCAGCTTCCTAGAGAGTTGTTATCAAGAGAGGAATGTTCTGGCTCGAAATGTAAAGCCTGTGCAAGAAGCTTTAGTAGTGAAACAAGCTTTCACAAGTTGTTTTATTGATTCAATTAAAAAATAAGGTTCATTAAGGGGCACAGTGCTTTACATAGTCAAGACTCAAAGAAAGTAAGATGCAGGAATGAACATATGGATGTGATTGTGACAAAGGTAAAAGTTTGATTTCCTGAAGCACGGTTTTGTGATGTGTTTTGAAACTAAATTTAGGTGTTGATGATAATAAATTTCAGTATGGATATCACTGTGTATTAGTGAAATAACGTACTGAAAGTCCTTCCCTTCCTATTTTTACCAACACCCTTATGCTCCTTACTGTGTTTCGAATTTAATATTCAACCCCTGGAGGTTAATTTGTTAGGATGTACGGAGACTTTCCCAGGCTTTTTTCCATTCTCTTTAACTCCTCAACAAAAAATTTATACATCTTCAAGGAAGGTAATATGAAGACTTGAATTGGCTAAAAGGATAAATTCCAATCTTTACTGCATAATTATGTCACCTAAAGTTTGCTATTACCCACAAAATAAAGGGTGAATAGTAACATTCAAAGGACATTCTGAATTTGAGAAAGTCTACAGTACCCACTTAACTCAGCCCAAAGTTTTTTGTGCCACAACCTTTACCTGGTTCCAAAGTCTAGTAACTGGTGCTTCCTGTTTTAATTGGAAGGCATCTTACTGGTAACCATTGTGTGTAAAGAGTGGAGAAGACTATTGTGCAAATTATGTTAATGCAGAAAATTAATAACCCACAGCTACTTCAGATAACCAGAAAAAGACTGAGGCACAATGGTGGCTTAATATGTCTGAGTCAACTGTTATAGAATTGTAAGTTTCCCTCTATACAAAGTGAACAGACTTCCTGTTCATGTGATGTTGCTGAGGGTTTTGAACTGGAACCTTTGGAAAATGCCTCTAAGTAAACAGCAAATTCCTGTGGAAAGTGATGCATTAACCACTATCCAATTTGCAATAGTGCAATAATATTACTCTATTTCCAGTTTTTGGCATGTCGATTTCTTGTCAAGTTCAAATTTGGGTTGTAGCTGGTGTGTTGCCTGTGAACAAGCTGTCAATAAAGTACCCATGGATAGTTAGGTTAACATTCTTAGGAAAGTGCCAAACCTCACATGTTCCAATCAAGTGCACCAACAGTTGGTGTTACTGTTTTTGAGAGCTTTATTGCACATGTTTGTGCAGGCTCCTTTTATCCGTGAAATTTAGTAGACTCAGTTTGACCGTTT
The DNA here is from genome assembly GCF_036669925.1 of Montipora capricornis. NCBI lineage: Eukaryota > Metazoa > Cnidaria > Anthozoa > Scleractinia > Acroporidae > Montipora > Montipora capricornis. Next base: position 41,963,342 of record NC_090888.1, on the reverse strand, counting down.
GTACTTACCCGTTGTTCAAACAATGCATTTCATAGCACTTGAAAAGGTTAGGGGCATGGCCAATTAATCAGCAGTGGAAAAGTGACCTGCACTCTTGAAACAGGTGATTCCTCAAGGTACCAGTTGCTGTCATTTAATGTGGAAAGGTTATGTTCTGGTACCGAGGGTTGTGGAGATGGTAAAAACTGTCTGCAAAATCAAAGAACATAACATTTCTACATAATGCTTTCAGCTTCTGATTCTAGTTGAGGAACACCTGCATTGTTATAATACAAATGCACCTTAAGATATCAGACCCTACAAATGTGGGTTATGTGTGTTCATTTTTGAGGATTCCTTTTGATCGTAGATGTGGGAGTCATCCTTGTGTGTGTTGCCCACATGATTGTGTGAAACTTTACACTAGTGTTTTTTTTTTTTTTTGGTGACTTCATTTCTTTATAAGATACTCGCATATTCCAAGAGGTAAATTGGTCATTCAATCAGTCCTAAATGTTTTTTCCCCATGTTTTTTTTTTACTTTGATGACTTTGATGACGAGTGATTTCTTTAAACCGTATCGTGTGTAAATAAAGGTCTTATGTTATATGTTATGTATGTTATGGGTGGCAGCACAGTGTACAGCATTTACAAATTTGTTTGCTTTAAAGTCAGTTCCTTTCAGTTAACCTTGAAGGGTCATTTTAACTCATTGACCCCTGGGAGTGAGACTTCAAAGATTTTACTTTAACGCCAGACAATTTTACTTGTCAACTGGGGACCACCTAGGGTGTTCGAGGTGTCATTGGGTTAAGATATGGTTAGCATAGGACGTTCTGTCCAAGTGCCATTTTTTGGTGTAATTCAAAAACTAAAATGTGTTGTCAATTTGTGTTAAATGATCATGTGGAATGCTAACAAAGTTCTTAAAGTATTTGGGTGATTTAAGTCAAAAAAGTGAAGTTTCAGATTTAATTATCACCATTTAAATACTTATGTTAGTAACTCACTACAGTAACCAGATCTTTTGAAAATTGTCTGTTAGTGTTTTCTGTCTTTGCCATCCCTTTGCATATTTAGGAAATTACTTTTGCTTTTTAAAGGAGCCATGTCACACCAGATAATGTAATTTCATGACACCCAAAAGGCCCAAATAGTAGAATGAAACATTGCAACAGCCACTTAATACAGTAATAGGAGAGAGCAGCACGATGGACACAAATGGACAAGATTGAAATGGATTGCTCAGAATCATCTTGTTTGCAATGAAACTATGGTTTTATCAGTAAAGGAATTGCACATTACCATTTTAGAGTTTTTAGCTAAAGATTTCCCCTAAAGACTTTAAAGTAGTGTGACACACCCACTTTAGGGGAACTGTTATCGTAACACAAATTTGGTTTGTTTGCCTGCTTGGGGATGGTTGAGCAGATCAGGGTGGTAAGGTTTAAGAATCTTACTTTTCAATAATTTTTGCTCTGCACCGACTGCCCATTTATCATTAACATGACATCCCTGGGAAATGTTGATGTTGCTACTGTGAACTGTGCTATGCTTTGAAAGTCGTCATAAGATGGAGCAAGTCCGGCCTTGTGTTTTGTTACTTTTTCAATTTTTGAAGAATCTGAAGGTCTTTGGTGGGCAGCAACACTGTTTCGTCCTCCGTCCTCAACCAAATGTGTCATGGGCGTAGACTGTGACTAGGCCTATAGACGTAATCAAAATTTGAAGAATAAGGCTGTTAACATTTCAAGGTAGCTGGAAGACATGCCACCTTTGGGTGACTAGAAACATCAACCCTTACCCAAGAGGAAACTACCTGGTTATGCACTCCATGTGGATGATATAAAGACTGTTGGTTGGCTGCATCCTTTTCATATTTTGCATCTATCGCTTGTGAGTCAAACACAACCAAAACTGTTATCTGCAAGAAAGGTTGCTTGTTTACAGACAAATAATTGCTGGCCACAGCGCAAGGATTTGAAGAGTGGCACATTGCTATGAAAGAAACTGCTACAGTCTGTGCTGTTGGAAGGAGGGGGAGCAAACATTAGGCAGTAGCATTGCTGTGCTAATGGAATCAGCTACAGTAATTCCTGTTCACAAGAGGGACTCTAAAGCTCGTTAAATTACCAGCCCATTTCACTGCTGAGTATTCTTAGCAAGGTTATGGAAGCAGAAGTTAATAAACGAATACAAAGCTACTTTTTTCAGAATAACTCAGATTTTTAGCAGTCCTCCTGGCTATTCTTTCTCAACACAGGAATTATGCCCTGGACAAGGAGAATGGGTGTGAGTTATTGCTATGGATCTCAATGATGCCTTCAATAGAGTCTGGTATATCATATGGACTCTTAAGAAAACTTGCCAAGAAGGACATCTGTGTGATGCTGTTAAAGTGGCTACAGAGCTACTTCTCTGGAAGATAAAATAATCAGCATTCTGTCAGGCCAAATCTCTCAAGTTACTCCTATAAACATTTCTGAGCCCCAGGGCTCAATCATGGGGCCACGTATATTAAATTTCTTAATATTTATTGACCTTGTAGACATAAGTGACAATGAACTCTATTTGTATGACAACAACTTCACATTTTATCCCCCTATACCTCCACTCAAGGATAGCAAAGACATCGCATATAGTCTCAAAAGAGATCTTGACAGAAGGATGACAGTGTAGAAGTGGAAGGTCTCTTTTAAGCCTGCAAAGTCCAAATTAGCAATAATCTATCAAGAAAGTGGACACCATTCTCTCTTGACCTGTTCTTTTGGGGATGCAGCTTAGTGTGAGGGAAAAGCTGTAGATTCAAGGGGGGGGGCACTGTCAAAACATCTCGTTCAGCTCTTAGGAAAGTTGCTTTTAAGGTATACCCTAAGGGTAGGGCCACAGTTTGTAAGACAGGTAGACAGTATCAAGATCACCAAGCAATTTCTGGTATGTGGGCAGAACACCAGTCAAGCAACCCTTGTGAGAGACAGAGATCTTGACAGAGAAATCCCATGCAGAGCAGTGGGTGAGACACTCCATAGGTGTCCTCGATAGACCGCGACCAGCTGATGGAGACATACATGTAGATACCACTACTCCAAATGAAGATAAAGTCCAAATGTCCATCAAGGCTATGAAAAAGCATGCGGTGTAGTTTCCATTTTCACGCAACTTTTTTAAAGCAGATATGGAGATAGCTAAGTACTGAGGTTGTAACTGATCTGGGAGGAAGATGACTGGACCGAAGGACTTGCTGTGAAACTTCCGAAGAAAGGAGATCTTGGCAATTGTGACGACTGGAGGGGAATTTACTGCCATCAATCCCACAAAAAGTTTCTCTGCCAGATTCTCCTAAAAAAGGATTGATGGAGTGATTGACAAACAAGCTGAGAGAAGAACAGGCATGCTTTAAAAGAGGTGGAGGGTGTGTTGACTAGATTTTTGCACTACGTAACACTAAGGGATGCCTAGAGTGGATTGTGCCATTATGCATTAACTTTCAGTTGATGATTTCAAGAAGCCGATAATGGTGTACACAAAGACAGCCTCTGGAAGATCCTTAGGTGCCACAGCATACCCCAAAAGATAGTTAATCTATAAGCAAATTCTACCACCACTTTGAGAGTCATGTCATCAATAGGCCACTTTCCAGAATACAATAGTACTTTTGTTTGCTCTCAAATATTTTGCATAGGCATTGTTTCCAGTTTTTCTTGGGATTCAATATGGTCCCGAGAGAAAGTAAAAACAATGCTTATGCAAAATTTTGGGAGGGCAAACAACGAGTATTATGGTATTTTGGAAAGTGGCCTATTGAGCATGACACTACTCTCTAAGTGGTGGTAGAATTTGCTTATAGCAAAGCCATTCCCTGTTGTGTTCGGCAAGGCTGCATTTTGTCATCAATTCTTTGCTGACCAATGACTGGAGCATGAGGTGCACAACATCAGACAAGCCAAGGGACATAAAATGGACCACTACAATAACAGGACTTGCAAGTGACCTAACTGTTCTATCATCCAATCATCAAGATGCAGACTGATCTGTATATTAGCACAGCAAAGACCAAGGTCATGTGTATAAATGCACCCACACAACAGTCAACAGACACCAGCTGGAGGAAATAGAGAATTTCCCTTTTTTAGTAGCAGCACGAGTAAAGAAAATGAAAAGACAAAGACGTCAGGGCTAGATTATCTAAAGCTCGTCATGGCGCATTCTCAAAGCTTAACAGTGTATGGCAGTCTAAACAGTGCGGTCTCTAAAGATCAAGATCTGCAACAGTGATGTTAAAACAGTCCTACTGTATGGCTCAAAATGTTGGTGTGACATCCAGAGGGTGGATACATTCCACAATAGCTGTCTCAGAAAAATCTGCCTCATCCTCTGGCCAGAGAAATTCAGCAATGTTGAACTCTGTGGGAAGACCAAGTGTAACTGCACAATACCAGAGATTGAGAAGAGGCAATTAAAATGGGTTGGCAAAGCCCACCTCCCGAAAGTTGCTCTCCACTGGAAACCACCTGGCAAACAGAACCAGGGAAGAGTGAAAATCATGTGGCATAGGACAATACTTGCTGAAGCAAGGGTGATGGGACACAGTTGAGACAAGTTATAGAAGATAGCTAGAGATAGAGACAAAAGGTGATCTATGTATACAGCCATGTCCTACTCAGGATGAAGAGCGTTCGTTTGTTTGTTCGTTTGTTAATTGGTTGGTATGCAGTAGAATGGAATATGCTGCCCTGTGTTCAATGTACTGCCTGTACACAATACTCCGTCCGAAGTCTGACCCTTAGATGAGATGTAGTTGCAGTGACTGTGTTTTACAAAATGCACACAAGGCAATGTCCCATCTGACCGTTGCAGCTTGCTACCAGCTCCATTTTGTTTCATGCCTAACCACACAGTTAACTGTTAGCATTCCTGCCACAAGAATGAACACAATGGAGCTTTTCTATTGATGTTGTTGGCAGTATCTTGTACTCTGGACTTAAGTGCTTACAAGCTTACATGTTTCTTTCATCTAGGCCATTACTCATGCAGTTAACCATGGATTGGTTCGCCTGGGATATATATGTATACACATATAAGCAGGCCGTTCATCTTGGGAAGCTCAATGCGGGGGTGCTTGATTGGTCCGATTGTGTTGTAAGAGGTCTTGGTGTTCAAATCTACCCTCCAACAACTCTCGTGCTTAACTGAATTTGCACTGTTTTGAAACCCAACTTTTTTGCAGTTTACCAAAATTTGAAATTCGGCTGGTGTCTGCTTTTTGCTGGGTATGGAGCATGTTTGTCTGCTTTAACCTGCAGAGCAGTCCTTATAAGTTAAACATGAATGACTTATTGCGAGACCAATTCAAACATATAGCAGACTGCGTACCAGTGTCTGGAGACAGCTGTATATATCTGAGCTCTTCTTCGACTACTCATGAATTGTTTGAAATGGGGAGTGTTCACCAATTCTGTATTGAGCTGTATTGCCCTGGAAACTTCTCAATACTACACAATTTGGATCATACTGGTGTGCCTTTATATGCTGACAAGCCCAGTGTCTATATATCTATGCCTTTTAACTAATTAGTGATATTTACCCAAGAAGCTCCGCGTTTGTGAAAGTGGTTTTCAGGAGGTCCTGCATCCTATTGAATTGGAATTTAAAAGTGTTGGTTTTTGAGGAGAGGCGAAAACCGGAGAACCAACAGAAAAACCTCTTGGATCAGAGTAAACTGAACGCACATATGGCCACGAGTCCAGAATCAAACCCGGCCCACATTGGTTGGAGGCAAGTGCTACCACCACTATGCCATCCCTTCTCCTTGTAAATACAGTCGTAGTAAGATAAGCCTTGCAGGATACAAACTTTCATTCCTGACGACCAGTGTCTGAGATAATTCTTCTGGGAGTGTTCACCTTAGGAGTTCTGAAAGACTTGCTACTCTAGCTGGCAGTGGAGTATACATTACTACCGGTATGGGTTGATGGGATAACAAAAGGTTGAACAGAACAGCACAAGACGAGCTGGAAATGCTGATGGCTGTGATCATTGGAATTCAGTGCACTTGCAGCCCCTTGACCAAACAAGATAGACTTCCATAGAGTGAGGAACTAGAACTTAAATTTCATGTTGATGTGAGGGGCTTGTAGAGTAATGTTTATGCTCCCGAGCTATGTGTTATTTTGTGGATGCCACACTTGCAAATGAGTTGAAATTGCTTCCTAACTGAAAGAAGATTATATTATTCTGATCGTAATAGTTTACCATTTCTCCTTGTGCAAATCATGTCCACCTTGCTACAATCCCATGGCTTAATTTACTGTAAGCTGGATAAGTGTGGGGGGCTTGCCAAAGGGGCAACCTGTGATTGCATCTTGGACTGCTTATTTCCTCATTTACTGCTAACTTCATAGGGCTCTGTCCTCTACCCAGGAACCAGGCCAGTAGGAGTTCTTACACTGTTCTCTGCAACAACCCATTAACTCACCATTAAAACCTCTACCTCTGGGGTGAAGAACTACCTAATGATGAACAAGACAGATGGAGCTAGGGAGACAGCCATGTCTAACCATGTACTTAATTTGCCTGAATGATGGATAGGTTGCAGGCCTGTGAGTTTAACTGTGTTTTGCTGAGAGGTGTGAACCCTTTTTCTACCTGTGTGTTGGTGAGGTGGATTATGTTTTTTCACTTATGTATTTGTGGTGTGGAAGGGATTGATCTTTTGATTTTACAACTGATTCTTTTCATTATTTAACTATAACCATTAGGCTATTGAAGCTTTGGCTCTACTTATGTAATTTACCGTGTAAATAATGGATAAAAAAGGGAAACCTTCCTTGATGTACCAATGTACTTATTAAGTCATGTGGTGCAGTATGTTGATCCTTCTTGATATAGGCATGAAGCTATAAATATCAGATTTGTACTGGTCACATTTTATAAATCGGACTTTGCATTTGACTGTAATGAGTGGGTATTCTTGCACTACAACTCATTGTATATGAGGAAAACTCAGGGTTAATTCAGACAGATCAACCTAATTTGTGTATTTTTGCACCTTTGAATGTTTTTAGTGTTTTTAGTCTGTTTTCCTGGTTGGTGCAGTGGTGAGACCACCATTGTGTCAAGGGTTTGATTTCCAGAATTTGTCTTGTGTGTGAATGTGTTGGTTCTCGACTTCTCTGAGGGAGGGTGTAAACTGCAGGTTGCAGGTCACTGTTTCACCACAGCTGAAACAAACCACAACTTTACCAATGCTAACATGAGGCTTAAGAAATAATGTGTAAGCCTAAGGTTAGCATTTTTGTAAAGGTTTAGGTTTTTTTCAGTCATCGTAAAACAATGACTATCATCCACTGCTCTGAGAGGTTTTTTTCTGGGTTCTCTAGCCTTCCCCTCTCCACAAGAGCCAATGTTTGGTTTCTGTTAGCAGTGTCCCCAACTTGTGCCTCAGTTCGAGAAGACTTGATGCTTAACTAAAGTTCATCATCATCATCATACCATTTGCAACATTTTTTTAAAAATTTACTTATCCCAAATTACATAACACATATTATGTATACTCGGTAATAGTAATGCAAACATAATTGTACATTTATTTAATGTTACACAGTCCACCTCCATTCATACTTTACAATGGACCTAAATACTGTTCTCCTGTTTGCTTTTTTTTTTTTTTTTTTTTTGAATTCTTGCATCTCTTCTGCAAATAGGTGTTTTTGTCACACAATTAATTAGTTTTTAACCTATTCACGAGTAACATCGTCTGGTGTTTAGACAGAGTAAAGCCCATGTAAGTCTCCCTCCCAGCTGGGGACAATGGTTTGAAGGGGACTTTGGGTTGTTAACCCTTTGACTCCTGAACCACCTTCCCCTCCCCCCTTCCCCCCCACCCCGTTAATGAGTAAAATCATCTGGCTTTAGGGAAAGTCCATTTAATATGACAAGGGGGGAGGTAGGAAGATATTGAAACTCGAACCTTGAAATTTTAGCAGCCCCCCTCGCCAGCAGTTCAATTTTTTAGGAGCCCCACACCTCCTACAATTCCTTTGCTCCCCTGAAAAAAGATCGCTAGACTGTATTAAATATATTTACTGTTATTGCCTTCAATGGTTTATACTATGACAGACTTGAGGTCCATTTGTGATGAGATCCCGGTTGAGTTCTGAGTATTTATTGTCACAGAGTGCCTATCTCCGATGCTTCACACAGTTTTCATGGTAGCAGCTCATCCATGACCCAACCCTCCGACCAGATCTGGAAAACTGGCATGTCTCTGTTTCCGTAGTCTGAAGTGGCTCAACTGTAGAGTCTTGATCGGTGTCACTATCACCAATAGCTAAGACATTGTTGTCATCCGAGTCAGATTCCCAAACAGAATCACTCTCAGGGTCAGCTGGCTTGTCTTCTGAGGTGGCTTCCTTGTCATTTCTGAGATAGAAATCTCCGGTGATCCTCTTCAATTTGTCCAGTTTCTTGCCAGCAGATGGAAGTTGGTGTTCCTCGAGGTACTTGTCATGTGTTGGTTTTGAAGTACACAAATTTTTGGAGCCCCCCCTCCAAGCCCAACAATTTTTACAGAGCCCCCACCCACCCTTTAGGTGTCTACAAATTTTCAGAGCCCCCCCCCCCCCCCTCAATATCTTCATTCCCCCTTTCCCCCTCCCCCCCTTCCTTTGTCATATTAAATGAACTTTTCCTTAGACAGTAAAATCAATCTCACTCCCAGGGTCAGTGGATTAAGCCAGTGATACTTATTCTGCATTCATATTGCTACAGTTTTCGTTAATAAGATTTTGAGTTGGGTACATTACTTTGGCTTTAAATAAGTTGCACATGTCGTTTTGTTGAAGGATTTAAAGCGACTATAGATTTTAGTAAAGCCAATCTTGCATTATTTTATGTTAGTATATACAAATCAAATTCAGAAAGTTCTTTTTTTGGAACATATGCATCATTAGCATGGTGACTGCGTCGAAGATCCTGACATGTTTACTCCTCATAGGTAACAAAGTATGTATTCTTAGAGGTTTGCTATCTGATAGGCCTTAATAGCTACAGGGTTTTGTTTTTCAATAATTCTTTTAACTGTCAAATAATCTGAGGTTGATACTTCTCATTGCTACATTTGTTGGCCTTTCAATCAGTTAGTAAACCATGTGACTTAATACCAATCAACTTGCCATGAACTTTGTGAAGAAACTGTAAAGTGACATATAATAAAGATGTGTAGCAAATAAGAAGCTTAACATTCTAGTTTGGGGCTGGACAATCAGCGAGCTATGCGAATTTTCCATTGAAGTCCATAATCACCCATTTCAAATAACACTGATAAACAGTTATTAAGTCTAAGCACCCATTTTAAAATAGTTAGCTTTCCATAATTGTGTGACTTGCATGTTGACTTACATGGCTCACCATGTTGGCTCGCATGACTCCCAGTCACAGCTCGCGTGGCTCGCAGCGATGACTCCCATGGCTCGCACATTGTTCTAACTCTTCTAGTTTCCAGAGGCAGACAAAGGTTTTTTTTCCTACCTTAAGGATTATTTCTTTTGTATGTTTCAAATTGATTATTGATAACAAATAGGGATAGTGGCCATTAGAACTAAACCATGTACATCAAGAGTGGGCATTACTAAACCAGGAAACAGCGAAATGAAGCTCCAATTAAAACACCTTGTATGGGTTTTGCTAAAAGCAGGCCCACGGCCCGGCGGCCCGAAGGCCCAGCGGCCCACACAGTTTTGTTGTCTAGCGGTAAATCCACGCGCATGCTCAGATTTGCATCGGGTTTGGGCGCGCAAAGGAAAGACGGTGAGTTTGAATTCGTTTACCATTTTAATAATCATTTCAATCCTTTTCGATCCTTTCTTTCGTTGCATGTTGCTAAGTGAAAAATGTTGTCATTCTCTGATGTGTTCGTCTGTTTACAACAACAAACAGAAACAAGGATTCAAATGATTAAAATGGTAAACGAATTCAAACTCACCGTCGTCCATTTTGCACGCCCAAACCCGATGCAGATCTGTGCATGCGCATGGATTTACCGCTGAACAGAAAAACCGTGGAAAATGAGGAGTGGGCTACCGGGCCTCCAGGCCTCCGGGCCACCAGGCCGTCGCGGGCCGTGGGCCGCAGGCCGCTGGGCCGCGGGCCTGCTTTTAGCAAAACCCACCTTGTATGACCCTGCTGTACATTGAATAGTAACAGAGAAAGGTTGGATTTCAGATTAAATATCATTTTAGGCCTAAAATGTTATTGCTCCTAATTCATTGAGATTAAGATTAGGATTCAGATTAAGACAGAGAGTAGGAGCAGTAACGTTTTAGGCTTAATTAGGCCTAAAACAATATTTTATCTTAAATTCGACCCTTGTCTGTTAGTATTCAGTGTATGGTGGGGTCATACATGGTGTTTTGGTGCTTCATTTCACTATTTCGCTGTTTCAGTGTTTTGTTGTTTAGTAATGTCCCAGAAGGCTAAACTACCGGTAATTGGATGTGTAAGGTTTGGAGTTGTTTCCATGGGAAACCTTAATTTGAGTAAATATATTACTCTCGTCATTCTGTGCATGCAATACACTACCTAATGCCTTTGCATGTTCTGTACACTGGAACGTATGTGTTGGCAATGATGCATTGTTGCTGTGCAGGTTTAAGCAACTTGGATTTATTTGCTTATTGGAAGTGTGTCCAAATGGTCAGAGACAGCAGTGTAAAATGGGTGGGGCTTACATACAAATTATGATTTTGCCCTGTTTTGTTATAAGTGTATTTGGGTTAGGCAGGACAAATGAGCTTTTTCCTTTATGTAGTGACCCTCGTAAACAAGCGGTTGGACCTTCTTTAAAACTGTAGATAAAGAAATGCCATTTCCTTCATTTTGCTTTTCTCCAAAAGTCCACAAATTCCTTAATTTGAGCACATCAGATATAAGCAAAATGGAATCCTGCACATGCTAGATAGAAACAGAAGAATAAAACCACACCCTGAGAGATTTCAGGAAACAGAAGAAGAGTTTGATCTTGTGGTGACAGTTGAGGAACGAGTGTACGATCAAGTTATTGAGTGTGAGTATTTCTGTATGAGTTTCAATTACTTTGTAACTGGGTGTGATGAATGTGATCTTATGAAAAGGTTATCTCTTCACCTCAAAACTACAAATGTCTTGGTCAAGACAGTAGGGGAAAAAATGCCAAATTTGCTGTCCTTGTAAATTGCCATGCAACAAGCCATGTCAACAGAAATAGTACTTTATCAATAGATTTTTTACCATACTCCCCACTACCATACAACTGTAAATACTAACAACACTTTTTTGGGATGATAGTTCATAATGAATGTGTTTATGAGGCAGGTACAAAAGTTGGACGGGAGCAACATGAAAAAAATGATGAGTCCTTGAGAAATGTGCCTATCCCTAATCTTTAAGGTAACCTTGGTGAAATCAGGGCAAACATCGAATATTTTTGGTTTACAAAATAATTTCTCGCTCGATCCAAGGTGTGCAATCCGAGTTGTTCTGGTCCGACTTTTGTACCTGCCCTATGTCTAAGTGGGGGGTTCATGTCCTATTACAAGAGCATTTTTTACTTCTCACAAGTCATGAAAAAGCCAAAAAAGTGTCTGATTTTGTAAATCCTACCAGTACATGATTGTAATCTTAGAGCTTGGTCAAATGTTTGAATTTCCTGGTATGATTTGTTCTATTGGTACCCTATTTCAATGATTAGAAAATGGAAAATTTGTCCTCATTTACTTCCCATTTCTGGCAATGTGGTAGAGTTCACTGCATGTGAAAAACTTATTGAGGCAGTACTCTTAAGTTCAATTTTAGGTCACTTGCAAAATTTCAGCCAAATATTGAGAAAATCAAGAAATGGCCAACATTTGACATGGGCCTCTATGACATTTGTTAGGGTCAACTAGGTTATGGTCAGGGTAGACAACTGTGACCATTAGCAGTTAAGATTAAGCCCTTTGGAAACATGAAACCTTCTGACCATATGCCTCCAGCTGGTGCTTATGAAAGTAACAGTATGGAGAAATATTACAACAGTTACTAAAAGCTTAATAATCTGATAAACATCCTTTGTTTTCAGTGATGTCAATGCTCTTCAAAATTGCCACACAGCGATAATAAAGTATTATTATTTTGTTTTAGATCTTAACTCAAGAGGTGCCCAAAGTTATTCTCCAGTCCATGTAGTTAACTTGGATATTCAGGATAATCATGAAGAAGCCACTCTTGGAGCATTTCTTATATGTGAAATGTGCCAAGCTGTGAGTATTGTGTTATTAATAACCTTACTCTTTCCTTCTAGTGTTGTATCTGTCTGCAGGACACAGAAATAGCCAGCAAGTCATGCAAGCCACTTTAGTCATAAGCAAAAACTAATCAATACGTAGTTAAGGATAAAAAACATGCTCCACTGGTCCATGGACTTCCCCTGTAGGCCCAGTCCATGGACCCCTGTATGGATCCAGTCCGTGGACCATCTCTGTGGACCTACTTTATGGAGCACAATTTTTGTTAGAATGTCATTCCCAGGGATTTCTCTGCCAATGGCTAGTTGGGCTAGACTTCGCAGAAAAATGCCCTGAAAGAGAGGTCAGCATTAATTTGTCAAACTTGGGAATGATACCGTTATTTTCTATGGCCGAGACTTTACAGAGTATAGTTTAAGCTCTAACTCTTATTTGAGTTCTATTAAAACCTTTTTTCCTTCCTAGATCGAGAGTTTGGATGACTTAGAAAATGAAATTGATGATGTTATTCCCAAACTGGAGAAGAAATGGTCCAGGAATCTGCTTCACTCAGTTGCTTTCTACTAAGTCAATATTTTTCTAAATAGATCATAATAATAATATTATATTTTAATTGACAGTTAGTGTAAATAGCTATTTCAATTTTTTTGGCATGAACTAAACCTTGTATTTAAATGGCATAGAATGTTATCCAAGCATACAACCGGTCATTAGTCCTATTTGAAGAAGAAAAGAAAAAGATTTTCCTTTAAAAACTGAAAAAGGAAATGGTAAAATAAAGTTACATGTTAAACGGTTAAGCTAACTTGAAGAAATTTGAACAGAGTGAAAAATGAATCTGTAAATGTTTTACAATGCAAGCCCTTTTTATGTTTCTGTTTGCCATGGTGGTGACACAAACTTAAGAAATTTATTAACGATGGTAACATCTGAGTTTAGGCAGATAGGTATGGCTAATTTGATTTTACCAGCAAAGCAAGGATTGTATTTAAAAGGTTATGTTGGCGTAAAACAGGATTGATTTACCAACAGAGTATTCCGAAGGTGAACTTGTTATTTGGGCAATGCCAAGATGGTTTATTTTGTCGCAAGTGATCATATATTACCGGAGTCATTATGATATTTATGCTGTGTAGTTAAATAGTTTGGTGTGCTCATTGTAGTGAGTTTTTTGAATTTTTGATAATTTTGAATGTTTAACTTATTTCTGAGCCACCTTTAAAGTGTGTCAAAATTTATATCGCCACATGCAAGCTATTTAGTAACTGTTTTGTCTGTAGATGAGTTTGATTGCAGTTTAGCTGCTGAAGAAATTACCAAGTCGCAACTTCTTGTTGTTAAGACTAGATCTTAATCGAAAATATGTGTCACTTCTATATATTCCAAGTTACGTAGTTTTACTTTTCAACCAGTTTGGGCCTCTAGAAGGTAATAGTCTTTATGCAGAAGGAAATCCTTAATTTTATAATTGTGGAAACTACTTGACACATTTATAAATTTCTCAGATTGGTTCTTGCTGCATTTATCTTGGATGTTTTGTAGTCAAATGTGACACTGACCAATCATTTGAAGGTAGAGAGGGTGAAGCAAGGGTTTGTTTAGAAATTACTTATTGCAGATTCATTTTTATATTTTGTGCTCTTTTGTAGTGCTTGATTAAGGGTTTTTATTATTATTATTTTTTTTTTCATGAAACTGGCTTGCTATCGAATGAGAACGTCAGTAAGGTTTAATTTGGTTGTAAGCCCTTTCTGGGTAAGAGACAAGGTACAAAATAATGCTCATTCAGGGGAGGGGAAATGGTTTCTCAGTGATGATGAGTGCACATAACTTGCACATGTCCCTTCCCTTATAATATGTTACATTAAGCTTATATCAAAGCCCTGGGGTTTTCTTGAAACAAACGATTGGTTCGAGGAAGCTCCATTGTATATTTAAAGATACTGTATCGACGTTAGAATATTTCAGCAATATGCTTTCCCTGACATTGTAAATCCGTAATCAAGACACCTTTTTTTAACTTATTGAGTACATATAGAACAAAAATAAAATATCTTGTGTAGAATGGTGTGGTCGAATTTTGCGTGCCGTTGCAGCGTTTAGTTTCTCTTTTTATGACATATGTGGAGGGCAAAATTACTTAATGCTGATTGGCTGAGACAGTGGGCATTTTTCAGTAATTTTGGTAATTGCCCCGCGTAAATTACTTAAAGGCCCTCCTTCAACCGACAGGCATTGCGAGCTGTAGAACAATTATCCCGCCAAAGCTGAAATTCATCCGATCAGATCGCTACGATAAGAATGTGAATTTCCATAACAAAAACAAACGGTGGAAAAGCCTGTCGGTTGAAGGTCGGTCTTTAAAATTCATTGTTACAACTCATAACTGAAATGCAGTTTTCTATTGGACGACAGCGTATCGCGTGCCTTGCCTCAAAACTGTAAAAAGGCTAGTTTTCACTTGCGTCGGAGTCGTAATCAGAAGCGCAGACGGATACGATCTAATGAAAATCAAACTGTCGGAGTCGGAAGCAGAATACCAAAAACTTTGTTGTCGGAGTCGGTAGCAGAAGCGGAAGTGTAAACCAATCACAATGCTCGATTCCAAGTATTGTGATTGGTTGGTTCTTTCGCTTCTGCTTCCGACTCCCACAATCTGGTTTTCACTGGATCATAAGCGACGGAGTCGTAAGCGGAGTTGGAAGAAAATGGGAACGTTCTGATTCTTCCTACACCTATTCCGTCGAGCTAGTTTGGTTCATTTCAGTTGTGGGGTATAATAAAATCCCACGGGATTTCCCCTCGACCCAAAACAAAACAAAACTCACTATTTCCCTAGGGACCAGTCATTTAAGTGCTTATTGGGTCGTAAGTCGCTTAGCAACAGTGAAGAAATTTAAATAGCTTGAAATGCGAAATTGAGAGAACCCATCTTCTCACCTACCTAGACAATTTAAGAAAATTGACCATTTTTCTTGACTCTCTAACTGGCGGTCGAGAAAAATCTCGCAAAATGACGCCTAAAACTAAAACAGCTCGGAACGACCAAAAAAACATAACACAGGACTCAGAACCAATGAAATCTTTTGTTTTCAAATCAAACACGCGCCGTGGATGGCGCAGTTTTTCCCTGATTGCGTGAGAAGCGTGCTTTTTTTTTGCTCAACCATCTCGAATTTTTTCATATATATTATTGATAAGAAGCCACATGATTTTTCTCTTGCAATTTGGAATAAATAATTTTTTTTCAGGACTACAAATTGCACTTGAAGACTTTCCTCACAATTCAAGTTCCTTCTGTTTTTCTTTTTCAAACTAGACGAATCATCCAGAAACATACATTAGGAGGAAAGGTGTTGAGATTTGGGATATTTTTAAAATTCACCGATGTTTGCTGGCGTTTTTCATGCAACTCGACATTTGGTCTTTTCACGTTGCAGAGGTGCAAAACTTCAAGAAACGCGTGCAAAGCGATTGTCTTGTTCATTAAATGCAATTGAAAGTGTGGAGTGTTTCTTCTGTCTCTTTCCTTCTGATCAAATTGACATTTTGTAGAATTCTGCCAATGAAAAAAGACTGGCCTCCCACGCAAACGTTCTTAGGGCTTCGTCACGCGTTCCTCCCCCTCCAACGTCTGCTGAAACGAAAAACCACTTCCGTTCGTGGATTACGGACCAATCAGAGACCGTTTTCCAGTTTCGGGTAAACTCGGGTTTTATAGGGCATTCTTTCGCAGCATGTAATGGCTAAGAACAACACGCTTAATCAATGCTTATGGTTTTTTTTTTAACTACAGTGGGAAAACAGCCGT
>NC_090888.1:41894792-41942292 GCF_036669925.1 Montipora capricornis | reverse complement strand
GTAAACTCTCAATGTACCTGAAGAAGGCTGGTTTGGGCAGCCGAAATATAGTACACCACTAAAATCAAATCTACGTTGTTTCGGCTCTTGCTTAAAATATTTAGTGTCTCAACTTGTAATTACGCCGATCAGATCAAGCCACTGATCCAACGTACACCGACAGGAAAATTGTCCACGGTTGCTTGCTTCAAAACTCTGGCTTTTCATTAACTAATATATTCCTATTTTTCCCGTTGCCATGTTACCACCAATAGCTTAGCTCCTACTCTACTATAAAAACTACACGTAACCCATGATTCCTCGATTCGCTCTGACGAAGGGCCAACGCT
This sequence comes from Montipora capricornis, assembly GCF_036669925.1. Lineage (NCBI taxonomy): Eukaryota > Metazoa > Cnidaria > Anthozoa > Scleractinia > Acroporidae > Montipora > Montipora capricornis. The sequence continues at coordinate 41,941,963 of NC_090888.1, read as the reverse complement.
CGAAACGTCAGCTTTTAGAATCTCTGTACGGTGGCCAATTCACATTATCAACTCCGTTGATAAAACCAAATCTTTAAACCAACTTTCTGTCGGCGTCCACTAGTGACCCTCCCTTTCCTTCTTTTTTTTCGTGGTTATTCCTCTGACCTTAAGGATTCGGCTCTTACTCTTTGTTTATTATTATAACTATCATCTTTAATATTATTATTTAGATTATCAATATTCTATTTTTTTCTCTGAGCTCCTAAGTATTCATCGTGTGTGATTAGAACTCTCATTTATTCATCATCTTTTAATTGTCTACATCGACATTCCGCTTGTTTCCTAACGCAATTATTTACGCATTCCTTGTGTTATTTAGGGAAGTGGTTCTCTTTTAAATAAAGCTTACCTATCGGAAGAGGTACAGTGGCACACACTGGCACACACCATATTTTTAAGGGCGCGTTCGATTGACCCTATTCCGGAATAAGAATACGTGGAGTGATGATTAAAACGGTATGTTTGGCGCGTTTCGAATCAGCAAGGATAATAAAAATTTGTTTAAAATAGCATTTTAGCAGATCTTGAACAATTTTAATATGAATTTCCGCAAACACGAAGGATCTCTAACTTCTGTTCCATGTATTCCTATTCTGGAATACGTCAATCGAAAGCGCCCTAAGACTGCACAAAGAATTACCCGCAGCAGAGGTGAATTGGGTAGACTGGAAATGAACTACGTTGCTTTAGTTCCCCGTCCCACGCATCTATTCTTTCTTTTCCGTGCCAACTCATTCAAAATGGCGGTCGGCAAGAAATTCAGTAAAGAGGACGAGCTTTTGCTACAAAACTTCAGCAGAACTCTCTCCACTAAATCATCTGCCTTATTTTATGCTAACGCCTTCTTTGTCTCAGCAATTCCTCTATGTAAGTTTATCGATCTGGCATGTCTGTGGTATGCTGCCTTCACATGCGTTCTTTGTCTTGTTTTGATGCATATCAATTGTTTGATCACGGAATACTTGTTTTTAGGGCTCTTTTGGAGGATCCACCAAATGGATCTTTATTCTTCTGGCATCATGTTCGTTGTTATGACGTTAATCAGTACGTGGCTCGTAGCATTTGCCTACAAGAACGTCAAATTTCAACTGAAACACAAGTAAGTGCGATTCATATTGTTGCAGCTTAATTATTAAAACACCATTGTACGTCGGACATCAGATCATCCCTTGACCTTGTTTGATTGGGCAGAATATTGTGTTTCGTATTGCTTAGTATTTTGTAATCATACATAGATTGCTTGCGCACGAATTCATAATTGGGTTTTTATGATTGAAAGCAACAGTACTTAGGCGTTTTATCCCATTTTAAATTCTCATTATTTTTCTCAGTTGGAATATTTTCCTGAAGATTAGTCTTGGAGTTGCATGTTCTTTATTACTTGAACCTTCATCTTGAATTTTACCTGACCAGTCAACCATTTTCCTTTACTTTTATTGTGTGTAAATAAAGGAAATGGTGTTGATAACGATGATATAATTTGGGATTTATAAATGGCAAGGCAAGGCACATTTGTAAGGCTATCATGAAACGCAGAAAAAGTAAAAAGGTGTGATTTGTTTAATGAAAAAACAAACAAACAAACAAGTATAAGACAGAAATAAACTCATTATTTGTTGCAGTGACTTATTGTAACTTGTTCCCCAAGAATTCTCTCAGTTCTACTATCCAGAGGTTTCTCTGTGATCTAGTGCCCTTAAATTTAGCATGGTATGTTTGAAGAAAAGTAGTTGCAGGGACATAAAGTAAGAATTGTGTTAAAAATCTTCAGAAATGTTGATAACACCTTACAGGTGTATATTAGTTGTTGGTAAACATCCACCTCAGTCAATTATGTATAAAGTGTAACTCACAGGGATGTTGTGTTTCAAAAATGACTGCAATGGAGGGGGGGTTGGGGTAAGGTTTTGTCAATAACCCTTGTATCCCTGCCCACTCCCCTTGTTGGAAAAGGACACACAAGAAAGTAAAGTCACTTTATTTAAGATCGGTAGTTCCTTCAGCTACTTGGCTGGCATGAATGGAAGCCAATGGTGCACCCTTTGCCCCATCCCTCTGTCAGTACTCCTGTTTATGTGTATTTGAAGCCATAGCTTCACGGATCGTCGAAATAGACGTTGAAGTCACCAAGAATCGAACTGGGGACCTCTTGCTCCAAAAGCCACACACTAACCAACTAAGCTACACCTCCTCCAAGTTCATAAATAGAAATGTTTAAATCCCAGTTCCAGTCAGTTGTTCTAAAATAATATTGGTATACTGTTTATGGTGTTACTGTGCAGATGAAGGCAAGCAAATAATTATGTTTCTAATATTTGAGGTAACAGGTACACTGTAACAGTGAATAATAATTATTTTTCATTTATTATGACAAGTTTGGCTGCTTTCTATTAAAAACTTTTGCTACTAATTACTACTTTAATTACAATGTTATTATCAATAAATGATAGGAAGGTCACTGAACTAGCAAGTCAAACATTATTTGCCAAAACAAAACAATCTCTTCACTTTCATAATGTAATGATTATTGTTACATTATGAAAGTGAATAGATTGTTTATCAATCCTTGTAGACTTGCAGTCCCTAATTTAGGGCAGCTACATCATTTGCACTGGTTCTTTAGGAGGTATAGGCTTTGTCATCTCTTAAAAAGTTTGCAAAACAGTAGTGATAACTGACTAATTCTTTCAGGATTGCTCAGCGCAGAGATAATGCAGTAAGCAAAGAAGTTGGTATGGAGCTGGATTCCAACAAGAAACTGACCCGACAGGAGAAGGACGAAAAGTTGGTTTGCTTGTCGTTACTCAGTTATTTGTTGGTTCATCTTGTTGTCCTCCCTTTTGTTCTTCCTCATTTAATACTGTTGAATCATTCTTTCATTTTTGTCATTTTGTTTATTTATTCACTCACTTATTTAACCCATTGACACCTCAAACACCCTAGGATGCCACCAGACAACGAGTTAAATGGTCTGGCGTTAGACAGAGTATAATCTGTGAAGTCTCACTCCCAGGGGTCAATGGGTTAATTTAGTGATTATCATTCTATTGTAAATTTGTTTACTGCATTGCTTGTTTATTCTCCATGGTCAGTGAATCAATCAATCATACATCCATTCAGAAATCATTCATCCAACCAAATTTGAATTTAACAAAAGCAATTTCCATCATGGTTAGGGATTGTTACAAGGCTGTTTAAGTCTCATAAAGGGCCAAAGACTTACTGAAGGTTCATGCTGATTTTTTGTTACTTCGTGAATATGCTGCATATTATGATACATAAGGGTGCCTGGCTTTTATTTTGCAGGGTTCTGTGGAAAAAGAACAAGGTGTCTGAAACAGAAGCTATATCATTTTCCATCTTTTACAACAATTCCTTGTACCTTTTTCTGATCCTGATAGCATCATTTTATGTTCTACGAACATTCAATCCTGCAGCGTATCCTTTTTAACATTTATCCCAAACTTACTTTACTAATGTTGGTAATTCCCCTTATTACAATTGACAATGTTTGTGGACTACTTTTCCAAGTTGTGCTGTAAGATAGACCACTTCACCTGGTACATGTACATATGTACTTTGTTGTTCTCTTTCTGAACAGTGCATAGGGTTTTAATTCACAGTCAATCAACAAGTTTTAGTACAGCATATATGGCTTATCAACTTATGGAAGAATTGTTAATACTCCTTATGATGTTTTGTACTGTAAGCTCTTGGCTTATAAGTGGAAGTTCACGGCGTTCAGTTTTTCCTCAGTGTTTCAAAGATCATAAGTGTTTTGGGGTTGAGATTTTTTTCTTTCTGAAGATAATTTTCCCATCAAGTTGTCAGTCCTGAAATTAATTTAACATTAAATCGATTTCATGTTTGATATTAGGAAGACAGTTGCTACCTTGAGATTTCATTCATGCTCTTATGGTTTGACTGGAGTGAGCAAGATGTGTCCAGGAATGGAGCTGATTTAGATACATCCTGATTTCAATGAACCTCACAGAAGGTTCCTTACCTTTCTCCTCAACTGAAACATTCCCTTTTGTCTAGAAATATGGGCAAATAGGCAATAATAATAATAATAATAATTGTTGTTGTTGTTACAGATATTTTCGTCAAACTTTTTTGTAAGTAAACATGAATGGTCAAAATAACCGTTACCCAGGAACAGCCCTAACCCTGAATGTAATTGGCATTTAGACTGAAATGGACACTTCCTAGAAGTGGTTAATAGCACACCAATAGAGCACTAGACGTAAATCCACTACCTCGTGTTATGCTTGTTTATGGAATGCCAGCAAAAACAGGAGTCTTAGCATAACTAGGGAGAAAGTACTCCCTTTGTAATAACATTGTAATTGCATGGATTCTCTAAATGTACCAGTAGTTGTCTTGTTCATTAAACTCATTGGGATATTGAAGAGCCTATTCTCAGCTCCCCTAGATTCACAAAAGATTCTGTTATAATATTATTCCTTAAGTGATGTTTACAGAAACTACCTGCTGTCCACAGCACTTGCTGGAGGTGCACTGGCTTTGCTGTCCACTGGATCATCTGGTTAGGCAGCGGAACATAAAGAAAAGAAGAAACCGATGTCACCACTTTTTTCCATTAGCTTTATCTTGATGAATTACAAAATGAATAAAATTAGTGCAAAAGTTATAAGGTGTCATGTCTTTGGTGGTTCATTTTAAATTAGGTGTCATAATAATGACTATTGTACTTGTGATAAAGGCAGATCGGGGAAATCTGAAAGTTGCAGGGTTCGTACGCGTCTTGAAAACCCTTGAAAACCTTTCAATTTCGAGAGTGCATTTTCAAGGCCTTGAAAATCCTTGAAAATCTCTGCTCTTCATTCCTGGTCCTTGAAAGTCCTTGAATTTTTTTCTGACCCGCATTTTTAATCTTTGAAAACTGAAGTGAAAATAATCAGCCACTCGAGTCATGTCATACAAATGTACATTATTTTCACGCATGTACGTTACGGAAAATGAGGAAGAATTGTACTGTCAGACCATTTCTATGGGTAAATTCATTGACGTAGATAAAAAAGAGATCCTTGAAATTTCAAAATTTGGCCCTTGAAAAGTCCTTGAATTTTTGGTCTGAAAAAGTGTGCGAATCCTGAAGTTGAAACTTTGAGAGAAAGTTGAAATGAGGAGTTATTCTATCTTGTACAGAACAGTTTAATCTTTTCTCTCTGGTACATGTTTAAAAGGTTGTTTTGTAGAGTTGTGATTATTTTTGCAACTTCGTCCAAAATAAAAGAATAATGGGTACTTCATAACTTTCCTCTATGCCAATAGGTTAAACAAAGAGCAATTAAGTTATTGGTTTTATACATTAGAGCGAGTTTCAATTGAGTGTCGTAAAACCAAAACCAAAGTAATTACCTTAGCCAATCAAAAAGGACAGAGACAATCCGGTAAACCAATCAAAACTCAAAGTAATTACACGTAGCCGACACAAAGTGCTGGAAAATATGTACGCATAAGCCATGATTGGTTTTGGTTTCACTTCTGATTGGAAAAATGGCGCGAGACCTTTGAACCAATCACAGACTGAAGTAATGCAAAACCAAAGCAATTCGCTAATAATTACTTACGACACTCAATTGAAAACCACTCTAAACCTATTTTTTGGACATTCTTCTCCACGTCAGACTTGTAAATCCTGAAGGCCCTTAACCCCTTCTTTCCTAAGAGTGACACTTTTTACTCTGTTTGATGTCAGACAGTTTGACTTGTCAGTGCAGGCCAGTTCAGGGTAAAAGGGTTAATATGTTACGTTTTAGATGTGAAAGAACAAAACAACCAAATGGAAGTTGAGAGGATTAATTTCCATTTTCTGTTATATTTAACAACCAAAAAACACAGTACAGGCAGTCTTCTCAATCCCGACACTGTCCTTTTCTTCCTGCACCATTCCAAAGTGACATATTACTGTAGAGGACTACAATGTGAAATACCACATCAAAGGAAAAGGGTAGAAACTGGAAATCTTTTGGGGAAGGGAATTCCATAGAAAGAGTCTAGAAAAGTCTGAGCTTCTGTGGAATTTCAGGACAGGTGGGGTATTCCAATCAAGGAACCCTCCATTTCATGAAAGCAGTGTTTCTTTGGTGTTTGTAAGAAAGCCTCCGGGAAGAAAGCAGAGGAGAAAAAGGAATTTTTCTTTTCCAACTCATCATGGAATGATCAAAATGACTCTTCTAACTGATTTTCTGAATGTTGGAATTTGATATTCTCTGAAACACAATGCAAATTCCACCCTACTGTGTATCTGTTCCCTCACATTTTCAATAGTGATATTAGGCATTTAATTGAAGTAAAATGATGAACTTTGTAAATCTCAGAATACAGAAACAAACCTAAACATTCATTTAAGCTATTCTTAGGCCTAAAAACTATTTTTTAGGTCTAATTAGGCATAAGGTTAGCTTCAATGAATGTTTGGGTTTCTTTTGGTATTGCAAAAACGGAGACGTAAGACTTGTGTTTTGTACCTGCCAAATTATGACAGGGGTTACAAAGTCAAAATGACAACTGTTACTTCAGTTGCAAACTCCAGAATTTACTTGAGCATAGCAGATGAAAAAATTGCACGCTGTGTGTCTGGTGTGGACTGTGTTTCACCACATCCCATGTTAGGATGGAGTCATTGGGGACTGAAAACTGTTTTTAGAATTGAAAATCCATTACATCATTTACACTAATTATTATCATTAATTAAGTCTTGAAATATATTATTGCTGCAAGTTAAGTTAAGTTATGTTGTTTTAAACAATTACAGTCAGGGGGTATGCTCAAAAGAGAAGTGTTTTCATTGTTCAATAAAAATCTGCCAATCAGAATAAGTCAGCCAATCACAGGGAAGAAGCTTATTATGGGCTACCTTTTATTAGCACATTGGGGCAACTCCTTAAAATGATGGTTGAGGAGAATTTAATTTTTGGTCGAATTTTACACTGGTTTTGATGACTTTTAGGGGTGTATTCATACTCTTTAATTACTCCTGTACCCCTTTAACTTCAGGATGATGTCTAATGGCTTAACATTTTTATGATATTTTCCCCCTTTTTCAATGACAGGTGACAAATCTCAGATTTCATTTTCATGAAAGAGTTACAATTTCTCTGTCAGAAGAAAACTTTTTGTCACATGTGTGGTAGTAAGGAGAAACAACAACGAATCAACGAATCCCCACAAAAATTATAGAAAATTGTCATTATTTTATCCTCTTTACGATCATTACGACTCAGACAAAAGAAAATATTTGATTTCGCTTTGGTTTTGAAAATCATTAGTTCCATTGATTTAAGCGGCACTATCGTTGGAGCGTTCCCCAAAGCAATGCCTAAGAATGATCAAATATCTGCTTCTCTGAACTATGCTCTCGTTTCTGTCGGCGACAAAGACAGCTGCGCGAGTCGTATTCGCCATCTTTCGGAACCGGGTATTCAATTATTCCTTGCTTCCTACTTTTTATTTCCTATTTTACACGAAAGCCTTTCTAAGGTACAGATATAGGCTATTTTGTAGGAGAATGAATGAAAATGTCCTCTAGCAGCAGTAGGAAGAAGGAATTGCAGGCGTCCACTGACGGCCCAAATGGTAAGATCGTCTAATTTCCGTCATTTGCATGCGCAGCGAGTAAACTATAGTTCATGGCTTTATCATCTTCCACAACTAACTCAAACTTTTAACTTTAGTTTACCGAGATGTTAAAAGAGATCTAGCCTGTTGTTTAATTAATGAAATTTGGTTTGTATGGAACGGAAAAGTGCTTCTTAAGCAAGATGTTTCTGTTTTGGACTTAAAGAGCAGCAAGGAATCGCATGAGTCGCTTTTTCGTTAGAATAGGGTCTCTATTTTATCTACTATCCTTAGTATTTGTGATAATATTTCTGTCCAATGATTGTTATCATCAGAATTTTAGGCCAGTAGCTTCTTCATCCATATCGGTTGGGTATTTTTTGCCTGAACATCGTAAATTTGAAAGTTCCCGCTATCGCGCCTATTCTGACCTTCCAGTAAAACCGTGCGGGATTTGGGAAAGAATCGCGAACTTCCTCGCGCAAAAATGTCCGAAGTTTCGTTAGTTTTTTCAAGGACAGTGGTTCCTGGGCCGAGGAAGGCAAAATATTGGGTGTGATTGAAAAGCTGATTTTAATCCTTTTCATCAAATGAAATTTTAATACATCTGTTTGCTTGATCGACTCTCAATTCGAATTCTCTGGAATATTCCCCGCGCACCTTCACTTCGTACACGCACGCAAGACGATAAACTAATTTACTGTCTATTTTCCCATGTCAAACAAAATACTAATAATCTTTGAAAATAAATTCAAAAGGCATCTTTTTATTTCTTATCTCCACTTCTCCTAAGAAGTATTAAAATCCTTGTAAGCCCTTTTAGACATTTTTTTTCAGAACTCTGGTGACTCAAAAACAAGAAAGTTACATGAGTCATCAACTAATTTTTTTCTGGAATTTGAAAGTAAAAATTTGTCATGTCAGTATTCTCTTAAGAATTTTCATTTCATTGTTTTATTAATCCATGTCTCCTTTAACCGTTTTCTATTTGAGAGTGAGACTTAAATATTAGGTGTGCTTCTATGTGTGAATGTTTTAGGGAAAGATGGCAAAAAATGTACTTGGAAAAAGCAAATTGCAGTCGACTCCTGATAACTCGAACCCTTGCTAACTTAAACTTCGCACTAACTTGAACCAAAATTAATTTCCCCTGGATTTCCATCATACAATTTCTTGCGATTTTACCCACGGTAACTCAAACCCTTGATACCTCCCTTCAGGTCATTCTCTATATATTTTTATCCTTGATAACTCGAACCTCGTCTGTCAGTACGTGACATCAAAACAGACACTGTACTTCAGTCGAAAACATTTTATTTATTTTGAAGCAGCCAAGTAATATTTGTCCTTTTTTGCAAATGTTACACAAAATGTATCAGTTCAGTTCGGGTTTCGTTGTTTCAGGGTGCATGTAACTTCAGTGCCTGTATCTTATTGCTTAACTCCTTACTCTGGATAACTTGAACTCCCAATAACTCGAACCTTTTTCAATTTCCTTGGAAGGTTTGAGTTATCGGGAGTCAACTGTATTGTGAAATTTAGGCACATACCCCAAACATACAATGTGGAACAATGTAAGGAACTTTTGTTTGTCTACTTCTACCTCTACTTTATTATTGTTAAACAATTTTTGTATTCAGAAGAGACAAAAATTAAATTAAAAATCAAGTAAAAAAATGCATATAAATCGTTAAATTACTTATATACACAAATAAATAAATTAAATAATATTAAATATCAGATATAAATACATAGATAAGTAGTTAACATACTAAATAATACTCAGCAAAAACGAATATGATTTGATTTCATTTGTGCACGACCCCACAAGCTATTCAGCTTTAAGCATTATCATGTGGAAATAAAGTTCTATCATTATTTTTATGTGAAAACGCTGTATTTGTGTGGACTGAAGGCAAAAATGAGTGAAAAGTCTTTTTTTAAATATCCCGATATGTATGGACAGGGCCTTTATCACACCCATTGGAGAAAGTTAATGACGAAAACCAATATTATGAAGTGCTTTGTTGAACATGCTCCTGTGGTGTCTTGAAACTTCTCAATTTACTAATATTGATCTAAAACAGATGGTGACATTGAGAAGCCACAAGTGAAGAAAAGGAGGACAGAGGAATCAGCATCAGTAATTAAACCTGCTTCAAATGGAAAGAAGAGAAAAAGGGGTGACGAAAATGAAGTATGTTGTACCAGTACATATAACTTTTATTTGGAAAGTGTTTCTCCTTGTACAGCTGTACCTACGTGTACGTGTACATGAAGGTGTTGCCAGACAACTTACCTTGGCTCCGCTAATTGTGGATAACAAAGATGTGTTATGTCTGATGGTAACAAATTATTGTCGTGTTTTTCCTTGGTGAATTTGAAAACATATCGTCAGTGACAAAAAGTGGTTACTAATGCAACTCTTGCAATCTCTACCTCAGCATCATCAAAGTTATTTTCTCCTGAATGATGACCACTTTTTTTGTAAGCACAAAATATCAAAGGTCATTTAGCAAGGTGTAGTAAGGATTGAATAATATAAACAATTGGGAACCATCATTATATGTGTTCTAAGATAAAGATAATGTGGACTGATTGCCCTTTTACCAATATTAAATTTTGGTTGTCTTTTAGGATGACATAACAATTTTAGATGATGAACAGTCCTCAAAGAAGCAGAACGTCGCTTCAGACGAGGACGCTATTACTGGTGTTGGCGATGAACGAAACACTAAAGATGTAAGTATTAAGTTGGTAAGGTTGGTTTATTGATAAGTCTGAACAGCAACCAAGGTTGCTTTGCTTGAGTCACAAGTATACGTAAGCTTGACTCAGTGGCAACCATACTCATAAGTCTACACCATTTATAAGTACTTTTAAGTATGAAAATTTGCAAGCAGTAACTTCCAGGGTTTTTTACCATTACACTGGACTGGTGCTACATTGGTTGGGAGTAAAACATGCAAAATTTGAATTTTTTAGTAGGAAACTAATCAAGGCTACTACCTAACAGTTGCCCTGGTCGCCCGGGGTGCCTTACTTGCGAGTGTTGGCAACCAAATCTCTGAACGAGTAGCTCGAACAGGCACCTAGCTTATCACAAGGTGATTCATCCTCACTTTTAATTAATTAATTAATTCTGGGCTGTAGAAAAATGACTCAGGTTACTAACTTTTACTAAAAATTTTCATAGGCAGCAGCCTTGATAAGAGTTACCAAATTTACCCGTGTATAAGTCGACCCCCCATTTTTGATGGCAAAAAAAGGAATTTCTTAATTTCTTTGTTAAATGTTCATGGGACACTAATCTTGCATTCTTCGATTTCTGGAAATGTGGATACACAAAAAAATCTGGGCCTCAAGCACTTAATAGTTTTGTGGTTCAGCATCTGTTGTATATGCGGGCATTTTTTCCTTGAGTTTCGAAAAAGTTCTCAGAAAATCGAACATGTAAACCTCAAACTAACCTATTTCGTTGTTCAAAGATAAAGGGCTGTAGAGGATAAGCACAACATCACAGGAAGCAGGAGTCAATCTTTGAAAATAACTTGGGAACGATGCAAAAATGTTCAAGGTTTAATTGGTCCTTGACTTATAATTTCTCAAATGACAAACAAAACAAAATTCATTAACTAAACAATACGAAGTTTGCAAAAGCATTTAAGTCAGCCAGGTTTGTAAAAAGAATAAAAAACATTCATTACCAACCAGTATTTTCACGCAACACAAGTGATGATGCTTGTACCCAAACATGAGGTATTGTGCCAGGTTACTAAGCCGTTGAACGATCAAGTTTTTATTTGAAGAAACAGAAATGCCTTTTAGAGCTTTCCGCCTTTGGAAAACGAAAATTTCCAGTGTCTATTTCATATTTATGCTTGTGAGTATCTTCAACATTTAGAGTTGGACAAATCCTTTTTCCTTTCAACTGGAATTGCTTACATTCGTTTTGAAGTCTTTTGTCATTCATTTTGAAGCCTTTTGTTGGCTTTTGTCCACTGCATTCGTTATGCCCAAGACAACATTATTATGTTAATTTTGAATACATTACTTAATAGCTGGAACTTGGCTCAAAGTCTTTGACCTGTGTATAAGTCGAGGGCGATTTTTGGAGCTTCTTTTGAGGCCATGAAAGGTCGACTTATACACGGGTAAATACGGTATTTAGTGTCCTATACTCACTCAAAGAGCAGTAAGAATAAAAACTGTCTCCTTCTTTTGATAGATGTAAGGAACAAAAGATGCAAAATAGACCACTTTCGTAAATGGCAACCAACTTTACATTCTTTTGTATTTATGTTAATTAGACCTACTGCCCTCATTTTAAAACAAATATTCTTTTGAAATTTGCTTGTTGTAGCGAGGTTAGTAGGGCTTATTAGCATTAAAAAAAAAAAGAAGAATTTATTTGGCCACCATTATGAAAGAGGTCTATTGCTTGACCTCAAGGAATTCTGTTGGAAAGTCTCTTATTTAACTTTGCATTAATATTTAGTAAAACCACCACTTCTTAAACCTTCCCATGTTCATTAGAAGCCCGAATTTTCTACTCCCAGGGTTCTGTTATTGCCGAAAGGTTGTCTTCTTTAGCACTCTAGACCACTCCAAAGTAGTGTGCACAACTGGGGAGGCACAATCTGGAAGCCTGTGAGGCATGTTGACTCGCATTATTGACTTAAAGCACCCATTTACCCATTTTACCAACTGAGCTACAAGGTCAAACAGGAGCAGGCTGTGGGAACTGAAGATGTTAAAGTCACGACAATGAACATGTACCAAGGCTGTGCTCTAACGGCGCCCGGTCGCCTGAGGCGACTAACATTTGGTGTCGGGCGAGTGAGAAAAACTACCCGGTCGCCCGGCCGGGCACTCTGGCTTATTGTATTTCTAGTAGATAAGGCGGCTAAAAATTTTAATATGTTGGTGGTTATAGTTTACGAAACCTCTCAGAAAATGTTTTTTCTTCGTACGAAACAGTCGGTTTAAAGGCCGTTCCACATGATTTCATAATCTGTGACTTTGCACGTGACGGCCGGCGGCCGCACGAATTTCGATTCGTTCTCAAAAAAACATAGCATTAAATTTGGAACATGGAGTTTGGCATTTCTTGGTTATAGTTTAAAAAAAGAGTTGTTACTTCTGCTCTGACAGCGGTAAAGCGCGGCCGGCGAAGCGGTGTAATTTACTTTTGTATGAACCCGGGAATCGCAATTTATGCGACAGTTTATGCAAATTTAATATTTTTACATTTTTTTGCGGCTGCGCCTGCTTGGCTGAAATACATTTAGGTTATGGTTGTTTTTCCCCAGTGTATGAAATAACGAAATAAGAAAAAAGGAAAGATATCATGTCATTTGTTGTTGTTTTAGAAACAGAGCAATCCCGCGTTGTCTTTAGTTCGTGACAAACCATTGCGTGCCCTAAACAAATAACGCTGTGACTGGCGCTTCGACCGAATCCACAAAAAGCTCATTCCACTATTAAAACATTTTACTGATAATATAAGAAAAAAATACTTAAGTTCTGTCCTGTAGCAATGATTTTCGTCCAATCAAGATGACTTGCTCAAAAAAAAATTGATACCTTTTATGGGTCGCGGTGGTTTTTGTTTCACGGCAGTTTTCACAAAAGCTCCTCGTGAATCAAGCGGCATTGATTCACGTTTTGAAAATTCATTTTTAACCCAACTAACCAGTAAAAACGTTTACCTGTATTAGACCCAAACGTTTTTATATAAAACTGCCGCAATCTTTACTTTTTCACTTTTAAACTTGAAAACATTGGTGGCATTGCCACTTTTCTCGTCTTTCTCAAGTATGGCGTGAAAAATTTGACGGGTTGCGGGTTTTTCTTGCACTAGCGAGTTTGACGATCACCAGAGCAGTAACAGCAATGTTTTGTTGAGAGAAAGATGGATGAAGATCTTCCTGCGTTGCTGATCTCAGATAATTAATTAAATAAATAAATAATTAATTCGGGCGACCAACTTGGAGGGCTGGGCACCCCAGCTGAAATGCTTGGGAGCCCGAAGGGCTCCCCGAAATTTTCCTTAGAGCACAGCCTTGTGTACAAGTATAAAGAAGGGTTACGTTTTTGCCAACGTTTGCAAAAAGGTAATCCTTCCTTGTACTTGTACACGTTCATTGCCGTGACTTTAACATCTTCGGTTTCTGCGGCCTGCTCCCATCTGACCTTGTAGCTCAGTCAGTAGAGCAGTGGTGATCTAACCCAAAGGACTTGGGTTCAATTCCCACCCTGGTCAGAGTTTTTCTGTCCTTGTGTAGGCCCATTCACATAGGGCTAACGCTCACATGGTTCATATGGGATAGAAAACTAGCACTTCACATTGCACTCTGATCAGTTACCGGTAAGTCTGTTGATATGTATATGTATACTTGCTGCTTAGGACAACACTAATTTGATCCTAAGATTACATAGAGTACATATTTACCTACTCACTCATTGTGAGCCTGCAATCAATGCTCTTGACTTCGAATTTTTTTCTCAACTGTGATTTTTTTTATAATTTTGACTTCAAATTTTTAATTTTTCAACTTCGTTTTTATTTTCGACTTGGAATTTTGAGATCTAAAAAAATTCTTAAGTTCAGTTTTCCTTTTTGTTGACTTTGAATTTACCGTATTTACCCATGTATAACTAGGGGACCTTTTGTGGCCTTAAAAGATGCTCCAAAAATCACCCTCACTTTGTACACGGGTCAAAGATTTAGAGCCAAGTTCCAGCTAAATAATTCATTCAAAAACATAATAATGTTGTCTTGGGCATAACAAACGCAGTGGAAAAGGTTGGGCTTTTCATCTAGTGACAAAAGACTTCAAAATGAATGTAAGCAATTCCAGTTGAAATGAAAAAGGATTTGTCCAACTCTAAATGTTGAAGATACTCACTAGCACAAAATAATATGAAATAGACACTGGAAATTTCGGTTACCAAAGGCAGAAAGCTCAAAAAGGCGTTTCAGATCTGTTTTTTCAAATAAAACATGGTCGTTCAACTGCTTAGTAACCTGGCGCAATACATGTACCTCATGTTTGCGTGCAAGCATCGTCACTTGTGTTGCCTGAAAATCCTGGTTGGTAATGATTGTTTTTTATTCTGTATACAAACCTGTCTGATTTAAATGCTTTTGCAAACCTGGTAGTGTTTGGTTTATGAGTTTTTGTTTTGTCTGTCATGTGAGATATTATAAATCATTGAGGACCAATTAAACCTGGCACATTTTGCATCATTTTTGAAGTCGTTTTCAAAGATTGACTCCAGCTTCTGTGATATTGTGCTTACCCTCTAAAGCCCTTCGTCCCTGAACAGCAAAACAGGTTAGTTTGTGCTTTTCATGTTCACTTTTCTGAGAACTTTTTTGAAACTCAAGGACAAAATGCCAGCATATATAACAAGTGCTGAAGCACAAAACTATTAAGCGCTTGAAGCCCTGGCTTTTTTTGTGTATCCAAAGTTCCAGAAATCGAACAATACAAGATTAGTATCCCATGAACATTTAACGAAGAAATAAGAAATTGCTTTTTTTGCCATCAAAAATGGGGGGTTGACTTATACACCGGAGCGACTTAAACACAGGTAAATACAGTAAATTTCTTGACCTCGAAATATTTGTTATGTGGATATTTTGTCCTCAACAAAACGCCATACCTCATTGGCTCACATATTTGTAACACTCTGCACAACCTTACCAGAAGTTTGATGTTTTAACAAAAATAATCATCATAAAAAAGGTGCACATTCATGTGAAAATGGTTTTTGTCAAAATAAAAAATAAAAACAGAAACCAGGGGGTTAATCAAGAGTTTTCTTGACTTAGGACCAAGTATCCAAGGCTGTATCCGTAGCAAAATATCTTCGTATGAACAACATTGAAGTAAATATCACAGAGGAGAATGAACAAGGAATGACGTACCTTAAGTTTAGTAAACTAGTGAGGTACTTGATTGTTGAAGCCAACCCATCTGTTGCTCACACCAAAATCAATGCCCTTCTTGGGGCATTGTGGAATGACTATAAGAAGAAAAAGTGTTTGGGCAGTGCTTCCTCTAATACTTCAAGTGTCAAAACTGGTGGCAAAGGAAAGAAGCAGAAAATCACATCAAAAGTGGCCAAGTCAGCTAAGATTGTAAGTACTTTAAAATATGTTTATTTCAAATCCAAGACCAATGGAATCAGGCAGTTACAATACTGCTCAGGTAACCTATGCATACATACAGCTGTAGTAAATAGTATGCGTAGGTTTTTTTCCTTTTTTTTTTTAATTGTTTAATTTAGCATTATAGTATCTTTTTGCTTGTCCCTTGTACAACTTACAAATGAAAACAATAAAATACAGAAAAAAACCTACGCATGCAGTTTATATGCACATATGCGTACAACTGTATATTTATATGCATATGAACTTGTGCGCAAGTACCGGTACATGCACATCTGTTCTGCCTTTGTTATTCAGTACCTTAAGTTTCCTTTGTGTTGCATTGTTGTGTAAAACAAAGAACCTTAAAGAAGTGACCACACGGAATGATTTTTCTGTCGGCACGCACCGGGAACTCGGCAACATATTTAAAATATTTGCACTTTCGGTTTTTTCATTCACGTTCACTTTTTCAAGTAATGTCACTAGCATTTGCACTGCTGGTTTTAAAAGCGAACATTGATTGCCAGCGGTATTTAACAAAATTAGAAGGAAATGCCGAACCACTCGCATAACAAGATAGTTGTGACAGGTAATGCAACACCATTCAAATAGGAGTAGAACTTATATTCGGTGAGGTAACCCGAATAATTTCCGAGAATTGCCTTTGTATCGGTGGTGTACCTTTTCGTGGAATGAAAGACTTTTTATGAAAAGAAGCGACCGTCAAAAATGGTCCGGCATGTGCAGCAAGTCTTTGAACAATCGAGCTTTCAATTCAGTTTTTCCATTCCAGGGATGTCGATAGAACCTGGCAACGGGAAAAAATCGCCAGCTATTCTGAATATTTTTTCAGGTAATCAAGTAATTGAGTTTTTGGGATTTGTCATCTGGGATTTGTGAAAAAAGAGATGCAAACTCTGGCAGACCAAGTGAAAATTCAAAGAAAGTGCTATTACTACCACAGAATTGGCGCAAGACACCGACAGCACATGTTCAAAGAAAGTGACATTTTTTCAGTAAAAAGGCAACAAGAAATTGTCTGAGAACATCACAAATGGCCTTGAGTTTACCTCCTAAAATTGAGGAAAATGCATTTATGAGAGTCTAAAGTTCAAAATGTTTGGGGAAGTATGCCCCTGGACCCTGCTGGAAGTGACACGTTAGAGGCGTGTGCAACTGGGCCTTCTGCCTGCTAAGTGCATGTTTACCGTCTTTAAAAAATTTTAGCTACAGCCCAGCATTCATATTCAATTTTCACTTTTCTGAGCAATACCACCTGCATACGTGCTGCTTGTTTTAAAAGCAAGCATCAATTGCGGTTTTTAATAAACAACAAAGAACGGAATTCAGCAAATGCCCAAGCTACGTATTAATTTTGTATACAACTCACAACAAGGGGTAGCCGTGACAGGAAATGTGACACCATTAAAAAAGAAAAAGAACAACGAGTGTCATATTCAAATATTATTGTTTTGGATAATTACATTGTTTGTCTCAAAGAGTTGGGTATCTCTTTCATTTTCTCAGAAGGAGACAGTTGATTTGGTTTCATTTGGTGAGGAGTCTGACCCTGAGTCAGCTAACGATGATGAGGATGATGATGATGTTGATGATGGTAATGATGCTTTGGTGAGCGAGTCACATGCTGAAACTAAATCAAGGACAAAAATTAAGTTGGTGTTTAAGTCAAAGAAAGGAGCCAAAGGTTAGTTAATTCATTTTGAAATGTTTTTATTTCATTGATGGTAATTTAAATTTGAAATTATGGGGACAAGTTGTTTTGTTGTTTTTGTTGTTGTTGTTGGTCATTTGTCTTCTCAGCTATTTTTTCATCCCAGTACATATAAGGGGTTGACATACATGTACATAAAGTGTATGTAAAAATATTCAAGCCTGGGTACTCGGTTTTCCCCTCTCCTCAAAAACCAACATTTGATTTGATATGTTCTGATTTCAGTTGATTTGTAGTCTCCCCAATTAGTAGTGGACTTGTGCTCAGCTAAATAACCTTGAGACCTGAATAAAGTTATTATTATTATTATTATCATTATTATTATTATTCTTATTATTATTATTATTATTATTATTATTATCCACTTTTTAAACAACTTCAGTGTGATAAACTTCCTCCAACTTTATTCATACAGGAGATCGAAAATCCAAACTCTTGGATGATGATAGTGACAGAGGGAGTGAGGCCAGTTCGGGCAGCAGGTCAAGAAAAAGCAATGGCAAAGCAAAAGGGACAAATCAGGCAAATAAAAGGAAAAGTGATTTAGCCGATGAGGATAGCGACACAAGCCAAGCAAGTGGAAAAGCTGCAAAGAAAAAGACAGAGAAAAATAAAGGGAAAAAGGAAAAGGCTGTCATCAAAAAAAGAAAGAAGGAGAGGAAGAAAAGTGCAGGTTAGTTCTTTTTCCATTTCCTTCTAACAACAATAAATCGAGAATCGAGATACTCCAGTACAGTGGCTTCGAGGCTGACATGTTGATCATTTCCAAATTCCCTTCCAACTTCTTTTTCACCACAAGTTAAAGCATGTGCTCTGAGTTTCTGACATCTTTCCAGACAAAAGTTCGCTGAAGTTAAGCGCTGTCCGGCGGGGTTAGTATTCACTATTGGTACGGGAGACCTCAAAATATATGACTTGCTGTGTCAGAAACATAGGACTGAAAAATCTATTGTAATGCTCAAAAATGCGAACTAAGCAAGGCACAAATTTTGTTAGCCTGCTTTATACAAAACAAATATTGATAAAAAAGGTAATGAATGTTAATACACAATTTTTCAGAAGGAAGTTTTCAGGAAGTGTCAATCGAGAATGAAGAATTTTGCCATCGGCAACAACATTTGCAACATGAAAACAACATAAATTTTGAACTGTGAATATAAAAAAATTCCATCAATGAAAAACATTTTGGGAGATTTTTGCTTCAATTTTGCGTGTTTAGGCGGAAACAAAGGATACATCTGTGTCAAAATGATGGCAAGACACCGGGTTTTGTTTTTGTTAG
Source organism: Montipora capricornis (assembly GCF_036669925.1). Lineage (NCBI taxonomy): Eukaryota > Metazoa > Cnidaria > Anthozoa > Scleractinia > Acroporidae > Montipora > Montipora capricornis. The sequence continues at coordinate 41,923,159 of NC_090888.1, read as the reverse complement.
TTTGGTTTTTTAATCTTTCAAGTGTTATAAAGTTTGACAAGAAATGTGTGAATTCAATACAAAGATCACAATCGCCTAATTCTTGAGGTTGAACATCGTTTCTGCAAAGTCAAAAATTTACCCTTGTAGATGAGGTTATTTATCACCAGGTAATTCCATCATTTTGGAAATAGTAGCTGCTTTCAATTATTATTGATCAGCGTCACAAATTCTTGCCATTTTGGCACTAATTTTGTTGAAACACAAGCACGCTTCCAACAGACCTTTTCATTTTTGTGATTGATGCACACGCTGCAGGCCTATTGGCACCATGGACACTCTTACAACCTGGCAACATAGTGTGTAGTGCACTTGGAGTGCAATACCACAAAAAGATAGAGGTGCATGGTATCTAGTGATTTAAGCATTCTTCATTTGGCATAACTTGGCCAAGATTTGAAACGTTCACACTTATGAATGGGTCACCTCAAAGTCCGCAGTTGCAAAGGAAAATGCTATCCAAAAAACGTCGGAAGTGCCTTTTCCTAACTAAGGAAGCATTGCTAAAAAATATGTATAGCTGAATTGCACAGAATTTCAGTTCCCAAATAAGTTAAAGGATCATTGACCCACTCCTGTTTCCTTTGTCCTTGGTAATAAATTGAATTTAATCAATCCATGCAGGCTTAATGATAATCATAGAGCCAATCAATGATGAGAATACGAATCAAACAGAACATTGGGTGCATACAGTATAATAAAATGTCCTTCCCATCAGTGTTAACATGTACTTGACTTGTTGTGTTCACTTTCGTAGGAAATGATGATGAAAACGTTGTGAGTGTGGTAAGTTATTGAGAAAAAGAAAAAGAACAATAATTAATATACAGTATATCCTTGTGTCATTCTTTAAATAATGTTGGTCATCTAAAATATTATTTGACAGTGCCCCACCCCCCCCCCACCCTTAAAATGCACTTCCTTTTAACATATGCTAAACTTTTCTGTTTTTCTCATTATCCAACAAAGTGACCATCTGTGCTCACTGCCTTGCTTGTTAACAACGTCAACATCTTATTTAGATTAAGTGTATCAATGAACAATAATAACACAGAACTGCCATATGCAGGATGAACATCAGGATTATTGTGAGGAATGTGAAGAGGGTGGAGACCTGCTGCTGTGCGACACTTGCACTCTGTCGTTTCACTTGAGGTGTCTTGATCCTCCACTGGACGAACCACCACAGGGACGCTGGAGTTGTCCTGTCTGTGTAAGTTTACAAGTACGTTCCCTCTAAAAGATTTTGTTCAATTTAATTCTTGTACCTTAATCTGTTTATTCTTAAAAGGCTGACTTAACTTTATCAACATGTAGATGATAAGTCACCATTCAGCACAAAAATCAAATCATACTTTTAAGTGTTTTACCCACCATCATCATACTCAGCTGCAGCATATTACAGTGTTTTCCATCCATGATAAAATCAAGATTTGTTTCAGCTAGGTTGCTGCGCGGCGATTTGTGCATTATGTTAAGTTGTATAGGTTGAAGAAGTTTTAATTGGCTTGAAGAACTGTGCCGGAATAATTTAAAATTTATCTTTTGTATAGGAAGATGAAATGACAAGTGATTCCAGTGAAGACATGCACAGTGATTATTGCCGAGTGTGTAAAGATGGTGGGCAGTTGTTGTGTTGTGACAGCTGTCCATCAGCCTATCATCTTCACTGCCTCATTCCACCGATGAAAAAGATACCTGGTGGAGACTGGAGATGCCCGAGATGCAAGGTGATGCACTTTTAATTCCTTTAATTTTCTTGTGCTTTTTGTACATGTAAGTGTTGTTCATGTAAGTGCTGTTCATGGTCAGTGAATTTTGTTTTCTAAATGGACAATGCTAATTTCAGTAAAGGGAAAAGAAAAAGAAAAGGAACTTTTTTATATAAGTGTCTAGTCTTCTAGCACTGGAGCTCTAATTGGGTACTCTGTCAATTGAAATCAACAAATTAATGCAAATCAAATCAAATGTTGGTTTTTGAGGGGAGGGGAAAATTGGAATACTCAGAGAAAAACCTCACAGAGCAGAGTAGAGTACCAACAAACTCTACCCTCATTTGATACCGAGCCTGGGAATTGAACCCGGGCCACAATGGTGGGAAGCAAGTGCTCTAACCACTACTAATGGCAAGGCTTTCAAATATTTTGTTAAAATTTCCTATTCCAGTAATTAAGCTGGATCACAGAGCATTTCTGCAGCTAACTTCATGTATCCATGATTATTAGGATTAACTGTTCGGGTATTGCAACTCTGCTATCTTACCAATCCTAGTATCTGGCAACTCATTGTATGCAACTTCAAGACAATTCATTTCAATTCCCAAGTTCTTTAAGCTTGGCTTTGGAAGTTAAATTGGCAGAAGGGTTAGGGTAAACTCTAAATGAGAAATTTGCCAAATTGTGAAAGATGGTGTTTCATAGCCTTCTGGTGTAGGCACTCTTTCATCTTGTCTGGTATTCCTTCCTAAAGTCTCTCTTATCCCACTTCTTCAACTTAACATCACACATGTCCAGAAAACATGCTATGAGTGTTAAAGGCCCACCTTCAACTGACAGGCACTGCGTGCCACGGAACAATTCTCATATGTGAAAGTTCTGCCCTAAGCTGCAGATCAATCCAGTTAGATCACTACAATAAGCAATGTGAATTTCCATAACAAAAACAAATGGTCGAAAAGCCTGTCGGTTGAAGGTGGGTCTTTAAAGTGCCTCCTGTACTTGCTCTTCAAGAAGGCACAAACTGGACCATTACCCATAATCCTTATCCAAATGATAACTCTAACTCTAATTCTAAGCTTTTGCAAATGCATACAGTATTTGGCCTTTAGACTTGACAGGAAACTGTAATTTACTGTTAACCTATTGACTCCCAGGGGTTCCCCATTGACGAGTAAAATCGTCTGGTGTAGACAGAGTAAAATACTAAATGCAGTAATGTTTGCATCTGATTCAATTAGCTCTTTTAAGAGAGCGTTAGTTAATCATTTTAATTTTCCAAAGTATTTTTCGCCTTGTGATTATGCTCTTGACAGATACTCTTCCGTAATTCATACTCGACTGTGGCTTGGCGCTTTTGGTCTAAATTATTATCCTTTTAAGATCGCTGAGACTATAACTCATTTCTTTTTACAATGTCCTAATCATGCTGCCCTCAAGTCTGATTTGCTCACTGCTGCTGCTCGTATAGCGTTTGGTCAATGGTTTAAATATTCTGACCAGCAAAAAGTTGAAGTTTTTCTGTTTGGCCCTTCTGACATGTCAAATGATAAAAACGCATTAGAAAACTTGGGAGTCCTAAATGCAAATTTTTTGATGTGGTTGAATGCAATTTAACCTAGTTAGCAACAAACAAATGCTGGTTTTCTGTGTGTTGAGGTCCACAAATGGAGCAGTTTGCTTATAGCGGTCAGCAGTTCATTTGTATGTGCACAGGCTCATGTGGGTCATGCGGTCTCAGTGTAGCACCCATCTTGGAGCTACATTGGGCAGCGTGTTTTGCGGCCTTTGTTTTAGCATTTTTTTCCCTAGTGTTAGCAGTTTCTTATTTTTGCTGCTTCCCTACCTCCATCTACACCCTCCCCTTTTTGTCCACTGTTACCACAGTGTGACAGGTGCTTGGATATCTCTGTGTCTCTGTGTAGGCTCATGGCTGGGTTGCGGGGATTGCTAGTCATGGGAGCGTTGTACTGTCTAGGGGCTGAGAATCAATGAAAGTTCATTCAAGGTTACATCTATCAATGTTGCTAATTGAAATGAAAACATTTTCCTTATCTAATTACAAAGTCTCTGACAAAATGCCCAGTCTGGTACTGCAGAAACTATTTCAGGCCCTAAGTTTCACCATCACAAGAAAAGAATAATGTAATAAAAGTAGAACAAATTCAAAACTTAACCCCTCTCTTCTATGTACTGTACCTACTGTACAGTTTTGGTTCAATAATTCCTTCTTGTTTTTTCAGAGTGAACCACTAAAGGGCAAGGTTGAGAGAATTCTCCACTGGAGATATGTTACTCTTCCAGTTGAAGGTAAAATTATTTTTTTCCATGGTTACATTTTTGGTCACAGTGTTATAATTACGTGTTGTTTTGGATTTGAAACGCAACCAAAGGTCAATGTGTTTGTAATTTCAGGTCATCTGGTTCAAAGAGATGATTCTCAAGAGCTTGGTGAACCAGAGGTAGGGTTCCCTTGTGTTCAGTTAAGGGTAGTTGGGATCTTCAGAATTTAAGATGAAATTGCCAATGAAGATGGTAAAACACCTCAAGAGTCTTACTCATGGATGATATTATAATCATTATTTTCTTTTTGCTTTTAGACATATGAAACAAGGGAGTTCTTTGTCAAGTGGCTAGACATGTCATACTGGCATTGTTCTTGGATCACAGAACTTCAGGTTGGTTGCCTGGGAATCAGAATCTTTCCATGCTTTCCAGTTGAGAAATTCAACATGTGCAGAGATATTGTCAGTCCAGAGTGTAAATTTTTAAATAAATATTCCACAGCTTGAAATCCACCATCCCAGTATGTACCGAGCTTTCTTCCGTAAGAATGACATGGAGGAACCTCCTCCAGTAGATGATGGAGATGAAGACAAGGAAACTCCAGCTCATGTGATCCAAAGCACTGATGCTGAGGATGAAAGCAATCTTGAGGCTAGGTTTTACAGATATGGAGTACGATCAGAGTGGCTACAGATTAATCGTATATTAAGACACAGGTTAGAAAAACAAACTAACTACAGTTTGTAGTCTTTTTCACAAACAAAAATAGTTGCAATGTTACCATTTTGTGGTTGTTGCCTTGCAGTTCAGTTTCCTGCTACATGCTACTTTTTTTCCAATTTTGTGTAATTTTTACTACAAGTGCATGACTTAAATAATAATCTTAAAAAGGAAGATGATGTAAACTTTGGGCAAAATAGAAGATTTCTGTAACAGTTTAACCTTCAGTTTGTGCCTCTTAAATGTTCATGGAATTTTCTTGCAAAACAAGTTGATCACAAATGGAAAATAAATTACGAATGAGCCTTCTTTAATGTGCGTTAGGGAATTGCAATGTACATGACGTTAAATGCAGTTTAACAGAGTTAATAACTAGGAGTGACTTGACTTACCCTTAGGACCCTAATGATAGGGTCTTGTCTTATCAGAGAAGTAGTTAAATTGACATTCTTTTGTTCATTATCTCTCAATGCATTAACCAAAATAATGATAATTGTTATGTACTTCCAGGATCACAAAGCAGTCCAAAGAGGAATATTTAGTTAAGTGGCGAGATGTTCCATACAATTTGAGCACCTGGGAAGATCCGGAAGATCATGTTAATTTTCAAATCAGGTTTGTAAATGAAAAATGTCCTTGTCTTTGGTTTTTTTTTTTAATTACCAATTCACAACTCAAATAGAAGTGATTAGGTCGTGTGTACATTTGAATTCCTCTAATTGTATGAAACTTGTTTATTTTATGAAGTGACTTTAAGGATCACATTGCCAAGTACAAGGAACTCAGGTGAGACCACTATCCAACCCTGTTTCAGCAATAATTAACAATTATATTATGAGAACACGTTGGATACGAGATGGTAAATAGCGAACGAGGCGCACAGCGCCGAGTTGGCTATAACCAGTCTCACATCCAACAAGAGCGAATGGAATAATTGTTTTATTAAATTCCTTTAACTCCAAAAATTTGGAAGTGCGAAATACGAGCGAGAAAAGCGAGAAAATCAAACAAAATCGAATAAACTTGATGAAGATGCGATGTTGTGTAATATGGTCAGAGAGACGTTGGCTCATCACAAAAACATTTCTTGCCATTTCACTTGATCCAAAACGTCAGAATTGATCAAAAATTTCCAAAAAACAAGTCTTTTTTTCTTTTTTGGCTGCATTCAGAGAGAAATTTCGCTTTCCAGTGAAAAATTTTTTAGCTCAGCAACGCTTAGCTCAATCATTTACCAAATAAGGTCAAACTAAGGTATATGAGATGATAACCGAGATTGAGTAAACCAATCAGAGCACGCAAAATGCATTATCTGAGGTTCAGAATTTAATAATTAGTGTTAATCAAAGTGTTGAGTCTTTTGGTATTTGAAAACAAGTGAGCTGGAACTACAGTAATAAATAGCGGAGGTCCGTGACATCTGTCAAAACAAGGGATGTGCTGACTAGTATCATGTGACCACATCTTGGGCTCAAGTTTAGGGCTCATGGGGGTCAGCGGTTTTTTTTTTTAGTTGACTGCTGACCAGATACTGGGTTTCAAATGGATCGCAGGCTCAAGCTTGGTTAACTTATTGTGAGAACAAATAACCTGGGAGCTCCGCTTTTAGGCCGGACTACATCTATATATTAACACAATGACTCCCGGGGTTCCCCATTGATGAGTAAAATCATCTGGCATTAGACAGAGTAAAATGATAAGCCTGGCTGGTTTATGCCGGTTTGGGTATCAAAGTGTTAAATAAACTCCCTTCAGGCAGATAGCTGATATGTCGACTGAGAGATTGTCTGAACAATGAACATTTGGTCGAGAAGCAAATTTTTGAGGGCAAATGTGAAATTTTAAGGACAATCTCTTTGCCAAGGGCATTATCAGCTGGCATACCAGCAAGCCCTCCATTATTTTCATATCGAGCAAAAAGCGCTTTTAAAAAGAGCTATTGTTGATGTGATGTTGAATATGTTCAGTGAACATAATCAAGTGTGTTTTATTGGTTTAATGAATTTTATTTCCACTGTGATGTGAAATATATGCACTCACAATGCCCCTTAGATAAAAAGCTTGAAAACTCTGCACTTTTTAGCTTACCGGTGTGTTTTTCCGACGCATAGTTCAAAACTTGACTAAAAGAGAAGTGTGTCGGTCTCAGGAGAAAATTCCTATCATTTTAGTTGTCACTGCAAGGGCTAAAAAGTAAATTACAACCATGAAACGCAGGTGGGCTGTTGCTAAAGAGAAAACAATTGGTTTATTTTACAGTTGATAAACACACTAGTGTATTAATTCTTTATTTTATCAAAAATACCCAGTTTTGATAAAATTTGATTCATCCTAAGATAAAATGCTTTCATTTTCACTGGCAACTCCTCTCCTGCCAGTTTTGCAAACCCAAGTTCCACTAATTGGTAGCTAAAACAATACTTATTAGGGCCATTTATACGAGAGAAAATAAGCCGCGGCTTACTCTGGCTGTGGTGTACATAATACGCGAAAGGAACTATTTATACGAGTATAAACACCCAGGCCAGGATAAGCCGTGGCTTGAGAAAGCCGTGAACGTAGATTTTGTACCATTTTTACGGGGTGTTCGTGTCTTATGTAAGCCACGGCTTGTTTTCTCTCATATAAACGGCCCTATTGTCGCAGTTGACAAGTTGACAGATTTGATGCAGCATTTTGTCAAGTTCTGTAGTACAGACAGGATGTCAGTCCTCTGAATTTTTGTGTCAATGAATTGGACAAACCTGATGCCTTTTGATCATTTTTGGTCAGCTGTGAATCTGTCTTCCTGAAATGCTCGAGAAGGTATAACATCTGAAACTTGGGCTTGAAAGGTTAACCCCTGCAGTGAACAGTCGGTTGTTTTTGTGTAACATTTTAAAAATCCTTTACTTACACTTATAAAACTCGTGTTAGCAAGATTTTGCAGATTAATAAAGAGAAGAAATTTCTGTCTGACTCCTAGCTACATAACCTTCTTTTAACACTATACACAATATTTAAATCAATGTTTAAAATTAGCAATTTTATGGACTAAATTTGTATCTTTACAGAGATGCCTATGACAAGAAGTTAAGCGGTAAAAAGAAACCCATTAAGCCAAAGAAAGTGAAGAAAACGGTACCTGCTTGTGATGTAAGTTTCATAAATTTCAAACCTAGTATTTTTTCAAAATTCATCAAAATTTATCATGGTCGTAAAATATACCGACAATTAGCCTTTTTGGAGCAATTACTCTAACGGCTGGGAAATTTTTAACTGTTCCACACTCCCAGCGAAGACAGACCATACGTCTCTTTTGCCAGGTGAGCCGGGTGGAAGTTTCCCAACCAGCAAGCGTAAAAACAACAATTGAATATATGGCGTGGCAAAAGGCCTTAGATCAGAGGTTTCATTAGAAGCCGGCAACCTGCGAATTCCACCGGCTACTCTTTAAGTTATCAGTTCAATCCATTTCACTGTATTTTAATTAAATAAAACAACTAGAATATCAACAAACCTTTTGCTGTGTGTTAGCCACTCACCATTGCAATTCTTCGCAGTCCACATGAATATAGAGGACTGGTGCCAAATGTTGCCTCGATCATCTTCACTACGTCCTTCCAGTTTTGCATGTGTTGTTTATTAAAAATGGAAGACAAACAAGAAAGCGTGCAGCTGGAGGCGATATTTTGTGGTATTTCAACAAGAGATCAAGAGTGCAAAAAAATTGTCCTCTAACGTACTTGGCCATGTGCAGCTACGTGTTAATAAATATTTGTGACTGTTGTTGTTGCCCGGATTGCTGTTAATGCCACTTCCGAGTTCCTAGATTTCAAGATTTTCTGGGGGAGCATGCCCCCAGACCCCCCTTGGGAAAAGGGGCCACAGCCACCTATTTCATAAAACCTGCCGTTTACTACAAAACTTAAATGAAGGGGGAAAAAGGGTCCATTGCATCCAAATTGACTCCAAATAACCATCACAACAAATACATTTTCCCAGGACGGGTGCTGCCAGAAGCAGATTGAAAATAATTTGCCAGCTCAACAATAATCTTTTCCCAGCAACTTCCCAATACTTCTTTTCCAGCCAGAAAATGTGCCCCCTGTGGAACACCTCTGTTGGGTGCCCGTGAATGTTATTTTGTGCTGAGGATGCAGAGAGAACTTTTTTAAAGGGAAAACTTGCTTATTTCAATAGCAAAAAATCTAATGCAGAATTGATATTTCAATCAGAAACTTGAAGACAGTTAACTTAAGCTTTACAAAAGTAACATTACTATGACGTTGCTGTGAATAAAATTTTCTGTTGTAATTTAAAGTACTCTAAAGTAACTAATTTTTTTCTTTTTTTCTAATGCTGTATATCTACATTAACATGTGCAGGTTGAAGATCCTGTTTCAGATTCAGAATCTCCAAAGGTTGATATTGCTGATAAACCTGATAATGATGTAAGAATTGTATAATTAATTTTAAATAAATTGAAGGATACTCTGTATCAACTATAAACATCAAGATAGATAGGAGAATAGGGTTGTTTAGTTGGTCATGATAAAGAGATGAATACTGTTAAATCAGTGACGATAAAGGCAACTTTTAGCTATTGTACAGTGTAACATTATGCTACATCATCCAACATGGCTGTTGTGCTTTGTTTCCTTGTAAAATGTTGAAGTTGTGATGATGCTAAATCTTCTTTAATTATGTAACTGTGAAAGTAGCAACAGTGCCTTGATGATAGTAATACACTGTATGGTCAAAATAGACAGGCATAAAGTAAAAATAATTAAATGTGAATAATAAAAACTACCTTTAAACTTTTCTAATTTGCTCTAAATAATTTGATTTAATACATAATTTTAAATGTATTGGTATCACTTAATCAGAGCTTTATGAAAAGAAAGGTTGGAAAATGCTCTTGAGTTGATAACTGACACCACATAAATGACTTAAGATATAAGCTCGTAAGCTTACTTTGAAGTCTAAGCAGCAAACAGGATGGGACAGTCCTGTTTAGCCCACAGTTTGGTTGAAAAATAGTTTTCAGAACACCTTTTTAAATGAAGAAAAATGCCACCAAGAAATTGATGGTAAGATTTGCACAGTACACAGAAGCCTTTGTTACTGTAGATACATGTACATAGGGTGCATTTGCTATTGTAATGCAGACATTAACTGAACTAATTACACTGTACATGTTCCTAAGATAAAGTACCTTTATTGAGCCCACCTTTGTTCATAGTGGGTCTAAAGCATGAAATGCTCTCTAACAAAAGGTTTATCCTCGGAGTCTTTTAAGCTGCAACTTGTGTTGGCTGAAACCAGTTTCAAAAGGAACTTTAATTATTTAAGTGTCTAATCTTCTAGCGCCGTAGAGCACTAATCGGGGACACTGTAAATTGAAATTAACAAGTTAATGCAAATCAAATCAAATTTTGGTTTTTGAGGAGAGGGGAAACCGGAGTACCTGGAGAAAACCTCTCGGTGCAGAGTAGAGAAAAACCCTTTATTTTGAAGGATTGCCTCTACAACACTGTATCGTCACCAAACAGCTATTAATATGGTACCATGTGATACAACAGTAAATTACTGCTTTACAAAGTGCCCTCAATATTGTGATGTAACAGGTTACAATATCAACGGGAGATCCATCTATATTGTAGTGAAGTGTTACATGTATGTCTCAAAAATTAACTTGGAAACCTCCATTTTTTTAATTTACTGGAAAGCAGTTAGCATGTTGAGTTGAAACTCAAATAATATGGTGCAGATTGAAAACTACCTCGGCAATTTGAAAATTTAAGTTGGCTCCAAATCCACTCAAGTGTGAGGTCTTAACTTTGCAGAGAGTTTTACCTGAGCCTGCTGATGACTCCCTAGCAATAAAAAGTGGGGATCACCTGGTTTGTTTTTTATTTTAAATATACTGTAACCATCTGAGGACAAAATGTAGAATGTATAATTATGTGCTTTTGCTGTTGCCATGGTGTAGTGCTCAAATGTTGTTGAAAGTTCTTTGAGCCTGCGTCATGGGCATCTTTTTAAGAGAGCATTTTGTCGCTTATTATATTATAAGAATTTTCACTTTTTCCCTTTTTCTTGTGGAACATTTAGATTAAATCTAGCAATTTAAAGGACTTTAAAACATTTCTGAATTATTATTATTATTATTATTATTATTATTATTACCGGTATTATTTTGAGCAGTTATTTTGCATTTGGGAAAGTCTGCCTTTCCAGAATTGTACTGCTTTGTCACACAGCTGACGCTGTGCAAGCCATGAAAGTACCATGGCATCCAACTGAGGGCACATCATCCATGGTTGAGACTGACTGACAGAGGCCATACTACTACTACCACTACCACTACCACTTACCACTTACTACTTACTACTAGTCTAAGACCCTTAAAAGTGATGAAGAATAGTGTTTCATGTTGTGGAATGTCGTCCCTCATTTCCGTGATATTCAAGTTTTCTTTAATTGATGTCATAAACTGTACATATCCAAACATATTGGATGGGTGTCATTCACCAAACTTTGGCACCAGTAATGTACATCAGATAAGGCACAAAGTGACACTCATTAAATTGTTGCCATGGCAACACTCATCTCTATTCCCTCTCTGCAATTAACCAAATATCTCTGATTTTGAACAGATAAGTACAGGCAGATGGTCTGACTTGGAACGCATATGCTGCCCATAATGCTATACATCTCTGTATGAGCTTACAGAGAGTGAACATGTCTTATTACGACAATAAATGACAAAATCAATCCTACGTTAAATAGACGCACCAGAAGAAATGGTTGCAATGGCAACAGCAAAGAGGGTATCATTTTGTGCCATACTTGATGTCAATTACCGCTGCCAAGTTTGAACAACACCCATCCAACCTTTTCGGAGATATTCTCAATTTTACGATTTATTGCAGTCGTGTGTATAGTATATTACGTCATCAATTTTGAACAAAAACTTGAATGTCTCTAGAAGGAGAGAAGATCATTGTATTCCAAATGAGAAAACACCATTCTTCATCGTTTTGAAAAAAGCTGAATTTTTTTATAGCCACGAGATAAGTATGACAAGCAGCCAGACTTCATCACAGCGTGTGGAGGAAAGCTGCATGAGTACCAAATGGAAGGCTTAAACTGGCTGCGTTTCTCTTGGGCACAAGGGACCAACACCATCCTGGCTGATGAAATGGGACTGGGCAAAACAATTCAGACCATTGTCTTCTTGTATTCACTTTGGAAAGAGGTATGGTGGTTCAATCATTGCACTATTCTAAACAGGTTTTATTGATTCTGAAACCCAGCTTTTGGCCATTCATTTTCACTGAAGAACTTTTCTTGCCATTTTACAGGGCCATTCTGAAGGTCCATTTCTAATCAGTGCCCCATTGTCTACAATCATAAACTGGGAGAGAGAATTTGAATTTTGGGCTCCAGATATGTATGTTGTTACTTATGCTGGTGATAAACTTGCAAGGGCAACTATCAGGTAAGATGCAGGTTGAAACTTAAAAGGCCTTGCAAGTGATGTCTTTGGTGGAATTACTGTCCTTGTTCTTTTAAGCCTGTGCTAATAATCAATGCTATCACTTTGCTCTTTTAGGAGTCATGACTTTTCATTTGATGAAGAAGCTGTGAAATATGGTCTTAAACCTCATAAAGTTAAGGTTTGTCTTGTTTAGAATTGACACTATCAGACTCCAAGTGAACTTGGCTAAATTAAAAAAAAAAAACAAAGAATACTGTATTGCAGCTACATGTACATTAAATTTTAGAGTCAGTGCAACCAAGATTATTGGAAAGGACCAATCTAGGACCAGTTAAATGTCTCCACTAGTCAGCTGTCAAAAAAGTAATACTTTCCCTTTTCCTTTACTTTCCTCCTCTTGCCAAGTTGATTTCAGGGAATAAGGGAAAGTGTGTCACAATAATTGAAGAGCTTTTGATCAGATACCATGTTGTACCTGAAACACAGAAATGTCACTTCTTTCAATTTCACTCACTCTAACCCTTAGTAGGCTATGACTGCTTGTGATTTGACAGTCTCTGATCTTCCACGAAATATTTTAAATTTAGAACCAAGTCTGCATGGAATTGTAGGAGCTTGAGTTGAAATACGATGACTTGTGATGATTATCATAATTATCCTTGATGGGTGGAATGGGGGTGAAAATTCTCATAATCTCAATATTGTTTTGCAGAAGGATCACCCAGTTAAGTTTCAAGTGTTGTTAACATCATATGAACTTGTGTCAATTGACATGACCACTCTGCAGTCTATTGACTGGGCAGTGTTGGTGGTAGATGAAGCTCACCGACTCAAGAATAAACAGTCAAAGGTCTGTTTCATGTATTTGTGCTACAGGGATTTCATTTTTGTGGATATTTGTTTTATATGTTCAGATGCTGATCATTGCAGCTACTTGTATTAATTAACATTACATGGGCAGCAACAAAAGGAAAGCCTGAAAATTTCAGTCTTGAATGATATTCGAACCCTGACTTCTGTGATACCTGTGCAATGCTCTACCAGTTGAGCTATCAATCCATCTGGTAGCTGGTCATTATGTGAGTTCATATCAAGCCAGTGTAGGATATAGACAAGATGAAAGTTCAAGCATACATGACTTTCATATAGATTAACTGTTATCTTGTTTTTTATGTGTTAGCTTATTTTTACTGGCATTCTCTTGGCCATGTCAGTACACTTGTCATTGAATTATGCCCCATTGTCCATGGTGTTTTGCAGTTCTTCCAGATTCTCAGTGCATATGCCATTGATTATAAGCTGCTACTGACAGGAACACCTCTTCAGAACAACTTAGAGGAACTGTGGAATCTCCTGAATTTCTTGGATCCTGTAGAGTTCAAGTATGTTCTAGCAGTTTTTAGGCTGGTCTTGGTCTTTTGAAATTATTTGAGGTGAAAAGATTGATTGCTGACTGCAGTCGCTTGCCATTTTTGTGCTGTACTTGCAGATTTTGGTCTAATATTTTTGCGGTTTGATTTTATCCGTTCAGAAATCAAAACACTTTCCTGACAGAGTTTGAGGATGTGGCAAAGGAAGACCAGATCAAGAAACTTCATGACATTCTGGGTCCTCACATGCTGCGTCGTCTGAAAGCTGATGTCTTGAAGGGAATACCCTCCAAGAGTGAACTGATTGTGAGAGTTGAACTGAGTCCTCAACAAAAGTAAGTCTGTTATGCGCAATGTAGTCTTTTTACAGCGAAGTCGTTTGCTTCATTTACAGTAACACTTGATCTCTTCCTTCTCCACTTACATGGATGTTGTGAAACATTTTTAATTCCAATGGAGAAATAATAAAATAATATACTAAATATTATTACTGTTCACCTTAACGTTCATATCCTTGTTAGTTTCCATTATGATAATAATATGCTTGGTAATAATAATAATAATAATAATAATAATAATAATAATAATAATAATAATAATAATAATAATAATAATAATAATAATAATAATAATAATCAGAAGAAGAAGAAGAAGGAGAATAGTCTTGAAGATCCTCTATACATTAACATTATGTGGACGTATTAGACTAGAAGTCTACACCAGAGTAACTGCCTCAACCACCCATTGGTTTTGGCCACGCATTGGTTTTGCCTCAGTTCCAAACTACATTCATTTATGTACACAGAAAATTGATGTGTTCATTGGGACAGTACAGCTGAGAATGATAATTGTAATTCAAGTAACTTAAAATTAACTTCTAGTGGTACTGTTGCTTTAAGAAGAAAGTAAAGTGTATGGTAGTGATGAATTATTCTGCAAAGAATTTCAAAATTGAATTGTCATGTCAATACACAGTATAATCCTAAAGCTTCAATACTGGATGACTCTTGGCTGTTGTATTCCTTTACAGAAAGTACTACAAATACATTTTGACAAGGAACTTTGAAGCTCTCAATACCAAAGGATCTCACCAAGTATCTTTGTTAAATGTGATGATGGAGCTGAAGAAGTGTTGCAACCATCCTTACTTGTTCTCGTCAGCAGCCCTGGTATGTCTTTTCTATTGTAAAAGGAAGAAATCTTGAAAAGTAGTATTAAATGAGATGAGTCAATAATTTAAGTTGCTGTCTAAGCAGCAATTCAAGAACCCTTGTGATGTAATACCTTATAAGATACATGTACCTTCAAAATTAATCATTTTTTTCTTTTTCGCCCTGAAACTTGGTTGATCAAAAATGGCAATAATCGTGAAAAGAGAAATAGTGTGATTAACCTTTAACTGTAACCTCAATATGCTAGTGCTGAAGTAAAGAATGACTACATAGTATATTGAAATGTTTTGCAAATGTCAGCTTGCATGTAGGTTTATTGATTTGCACTCATTTACCCCTGTCTTGCCACAAACTCTTAGAGCTATGTGGACCTCCAACATTATATGATTAGAGGGAAGAATTAGGCAGGAGGCATTGCAAGGATATTTGTATAACAAAGTCTACATAAGTTATTGCCAGCTTTGTGCCCTTGCATTCACTATTTAACATCGCCAAGAATGTTTATTTGACCCATTGGCAAAACCAACAGATGTACGTGTAAGAACAGTTTTTTGATTAGTTGTGGTAATAGTTGTTTTGTATCTTACCTCTAAATCTTTATGTAATTGCAAATCTATTTCCCTTTTATTTATCTTGTCACTAGGAAGCACCAAGAGGTCCAAGTGGAAACTTTGATGTCTCAGGGCTTACTCGGGCTTCTGGAAAACTGGTTCTGTTGGAAAAAATGTTGAAGAAACTACGAGAAGAGGGCCATCGTGTTCTTATCTTTTCTCAGGTACAATGAATGAAATCTGACCACCAGATTGAGGCCCACTATACATTCTGATGCTATGTAATATACAGGATGTTTCTGTGATTTATCACTGGATTTTGTCCTGTAATTTATCCACTTTTCCTCTGAATAATCTACACTGATAGATATAGCGATCTCTTCCGTCTATTATTCATCTCTATGTTTATTAGGTACAATATGTAAATTGTTTGTTTGATTTGATACCATTTTTAATTTGGCCCTCAAAGTATTTGCATTCAAGCATCTTCACTATTTTCTTTAAGATTTGTTTTATACATGTACCTTATCTTTAGTAGACTGATGTTTCTGTCTTTTTGCTACCAACTCCTTCAGATGACAAGAATGTTGGATCTTTTAGAGGACTTCCTTGAGGGACATGGCTACAAGTATGAGAGAATTGATGGCACTGTTAATGGGGCAGCCAGGCAAGAGTGCATTGATCGCTTTAATGGTGAGTTGAGAGGAGATAAAAGTATTATTAATTATTTTCACCAGAATACTCTTGGTTCTTGGTTTCTTTTTTAAGCCTAGATTACTGACTTGTAAGGCAAGTCCAAATGCAACAAAATACATGCATTGCAACATACTTCATGTACAATAATGCCGTCGACAATTCAAGTAAAAGCAATATGCAAGAAATAAAGAAAATCCATTTTCTTGCCATAGTGGTTTCATTCATGAACCAGTTTTGCAATTGCTATGTTGCATAAACAAAACCACTTGTTACATTCCACTGTACGTATGGTTACAGTTGTTACCAAGGTAATGCCAGCCTTGTCCATCTTCTTAAAAAACAACAGTACTGGCAGCAAATCTTACCTTTCCAGAATTTGCATTTAATTTAGTTTGAATTCCTGTTGATCTTCATGAAAGGAATTATGTTGAAATGGCCAAGTGCCCTTTGCGTATAAAATAACATCAGAGAAGTTATGGTGTACAATGTAACATCAAAGTGGATGATGTACCTGTTCTACTCTTTTGGACTTGTATTAGCTGCTGGGGCCCAAACATTTTGTTTCTTACTGTCAACTCGAGCTGGAGGACTTGGAATAAACTTGGCCACAGCAGACACAGTGTTCATATATGACTCTGACTGGAACCCTCACAATGATATACAGGTTGGTGTTACTGTTTGTGTGAATAGAAATAATGCTGAGTAGATAGGCTTATCTAAAAATATGAATGTAAGGTTATAGTACTTAAGTCAGTCTTTCCTTTCCAGGCATTTAGCAGGGCACACCGGATTGGCCAGAACAATAAGGTATTGGGAAACAATTTTCCAAGTTCAACATCTCTCTGTGTCACAAATTACCAGCAACAATTTGTCTTCCTTTGATTGTTGACTTTGAACTCTCTTCCAGGTCATGATATACCGCTTTGTTACAAGGGCCAGTGTAGAGGAGCGAATTACACAGGTAAAATGATGGCTTGGGTTATTGTATTTTTCGTTTATCTTTTTTAGCATGCAAGTATTAAAGGACATTTATGTTTGTAACATGATACTTCATAATTTGTCGTAACTGGTGGAGGTGATTGCTCCAGCCACTCAGAGGGTCTTGTAGGTTGAACCAAAGCAAATAATGAAGGTGAAGTTATTAACATGGTGCTGTTGGGGGCCTTATCATGTATATATGTATATCATATCATATATTATATATCTTTATTTACCCTCGGATTTTTACAGTAGCTTGGTGTAGCTAATATCTCCGAGCATTTACCCTCCCAACCATGATACATCACAGAAGACAGATCACAACACCGGGAACTACATGACATGACATGACATGACATGACTTTGAACTCAGTTACCAAGACTAAGTGTTGTTGGCTTCATTGATAATTTTGTCATTTGGTCAAAAGAAATTAGAAGATGAGACTGTCTATAAACATACCATTGATTTTTGCTGGCTTGGACAGGTTGCCAAAAAGAAGATGATGTTGACTCATCTTGTAGTGAGACCTGGCCTAGGATCCAACAAGTCAGCTGTGATGTCCAAAAGTGAGCTAAATGATATTCTAAAATTTGGAACACAAGAACTCTTTAAGGATGACAATGCTAAAGATGGAGGTGAGAGTAAAATTTAAGTTATGGGTTAAGTAATTCCCCATTCTGCAAAGTGTTTACAAGATGAAAAAAATAATTATTAGTCCTTGGTAATATCCATTAGGGAAAGGACTTTTGGACCATTGTGAATTTTGTGGTCCAGTGTGTCAAATTTTTGCGTGTGGTTGAGCTGGGTTCAAGTCCCTCTTGTGACCACTGGATGGATGTGTCCTCCAAGGTCCCGAATTGGAATCTACCATGCTTCTACAAATAGCCAACTGCTCGAAGCATGGATAGCGCTAACCAGCGTTAACTAACATGGAAACCCATCGATTTTGATACCTCTTAACCAACGGTTAGTGCTAACCAGGCTTCGAGCAACCGGTCCTTGGTTGTTAGTGTCCAGTTGGGTTTATAAGCATTTTTGTTTGATTTTAAGTGGCCACAGACGGATTTTTCGCGCGTTGCTAAGGAAGTGAAATGTTACTTCCGGTAACTTAACGTCATCATATCATGAGCTGACAAGAAAACCCACTCACAAGCAAAAGTCACCACACAAACTGTTGTTTCCATCGAAGGTTTTTCCTCGCCCTTCCTCGCACTCGTTTTCAGATAAACTGCGCATGCTTAAACAAACTGACTTCGGGTTTGAGAAAAAAGCTAAATTTCCGGCAGTTTTGACTTGAATTAAATTTTTTTTTACATGGCACGTTTCACCCCCAAATACAGAATATAGCTAAGCATTGATTTTTTAAAATCATCTTTTTTGACAAAGTTATGTGTATTTCAGTATCATTCAAGAAAGAAAAACCATGCGTGGCTGGTTGCAAAAACGAATACAAATTATCAAAGTATCGATTAAATACCCAAATTGCGTAACACAGAGACAAATTTAGAGTTTTCTTTTATTGGTCACGTGACCATGGGCGTGGTACGATGACGTCATATTTAGGTCATTGGGTTACAAAAGTTGGAAACTGATGCCATCCTTAGCAACGCACCCCAAAAAATATGTCAGTGGACCCTTAAAAAATTATTTTCCTTGGTTATTGCTGTAAACTGCTTTGGGGTACATCCATTCAGAATGAGAAAATGGGCTTTATAAATGTCACACAAATTGTTTATTTGTTCAATATTGACCAAGAATTCCTCCCCCTTGGCTCTAATAGAGTTTTTACAGGTGAAATTTTCCCCCTCCGCCCAAATCATCTCTCTGGAGTATTTAATGACTTTTAATTAATGATGCTTATTGAGCTTCTGTATTGTCATTATTATAGACTCCGGAGACTCCGGCCGCATAGATTATGATGAGAAAGCCATCATGTCGTTGTTGGATCGCACAAGTAGCCATGATGATGCACCTGATGAGGAGAAAGACATAATGGCAAATGAATATCTTGCTTCATTTAAGGTAAAAGAAAGTGCTTGATCAATTATTTCTAATACATGTACATGTGTACACAACGTTTTGAACTCTGAGAAAATTGTTTACATTAATCTGAGCCAGAAATTGCAATTTGCACAGTTGTATTTTTTTTTGCATCCTTCTTTCAGTTATCGGAACTCTTAATTGACTTTAAATCTCTTAATATATTGTAGCTTTAAGGTTAAGGAGTAAGAGCAGACAGTTAACATGGGCATGTTAAAAGAGATGGTCCAAGCTGGACTACTCCATTTCATTGTGGTAACCTTGAAAGGTCTTCTCTACCTGCCAATGGTTGTGTTGACATTAAACAGTCCACAAACCACAGCTATGACATGCAATATTAAACACTCACGAGTGATCAGGGCCTGGAGCCTTAGCATTAGGCTACTGGAGTAGTATATCACTCGCATATTATTCTACGCTACAAGTAACTAGCATGTGGACTGACAGGAGCAAGTGTCTCTGATTACTACAAATTAAGACCCTAAATGTTCAGACATGCTGAAAGCAAACCTTGGTTGAGCTTATTGATGCAAGGTTGGAGCTAATCCTGAGTGAAGTCCACAGTAGCTCAAAGTAACCAGAAGACTAGCACCAACACCTGCATCAAACACCTCAGCCAATCACAATGAACCTGCATGGCCTGCAAACTTACTTTTAGTTTGTTTGGTAGTATAAGTTCAAACAGTTCATCTGCATTTCGCTGTTTGTTTGCCTAAATTACCGTAATTCTCTTGACAATGATGTACTATCCAGAATTTTGTCAAACTGGGCACAGTTTGTATTCATGCAGAGGACATTAAAAAAATGCAATGAGAAGACAGAGTCACCGTGCTTGTTTTCACGCTGCATGCCCTTTATTCTAAGACTATTAGTGTTTTTTACCGAATTACACGAGAAGCGTTCGAAGCGCAAAAGGTACTGAATATTACTGAAAACTTGAGCCTACTTGTTCTTCCAGGCTATAACATTTCAGTGAAGTGATTTCAAATGGCTGGCTCTTGCAAAGAAATGAAAGCAAATTGGACCGCTACATGACCACCTCAGATAATAATTTATTCAAACTTGGCACCAGTAATGTACATCAGAGGCACAAGATGTTACCATGGCAATGGACCAAATATCTTTGATTTTGAACAGATAAGCACAGGCAGAAGCTCATGGCCTTGAATGTTTTGAGTTTAAACATTTCCTGACTTGGATGTAACGTAGCTTGCGCATGCAGCTTCGATCTTATTTTTGTCCACATTTGGGCATAAAATTGGTGTCCTAAAATCCCCAGCTTTGTTCCAAGGAAAAGAGTTGCAAATTACATGCTTCAAGGTCATTTTCTGGTACAGGCCCATAAACGACAAAATCAATCCTGCAGTAAATAGACCGAGCAGCAAAAATGGTTGCCATGGCAACAGCCTAGAGGGTATCATTTTGTGTTTTGCTTGATGTAGATTACAGCAGCCAAGTTTGAACGACACCCATCCAATACTTTCGGAGATATTCTCAATTTTGTAATTTATTACGGTCATTTGCAATGTTTGTGACGTCATCAAAATAGAAAACACCATTCTTCTTCATCTTGAAAGGTTTTTAAAATAAGAAAAAGATATTTTTAAATTCCTAGGCACTTTAAAGAGCTGTCTATTTTATTGATAAAATTTCAGCTACATATTTGAATATACTTTAATAGCTGGATTAAGGAAAAAGTCACTTTACACTTTAAGAATACTTCGTGTGTACTCAGCTAATGTACTATGCAGCACGGGAGTCCACAATCGTACACTGGAAATTTTAAAAGAATGAGTAAATCATTTTTCCTTGATCCAGCTCTCTGATGCCCAACAGCTTGATATTAAACATGATTGAATCAATGAAAATTAAACTTGGGTGTGCACAATGTCGATATTATGATTTAAGTGACTTTTTCTTGGATGTCATCCTGCCTTGGCACTTTTGTGCCTTAAGGACTTTTTTCCTTGAGGAAACTAAATTTCAGAAAAGCCCCGAGGGTTCATTTAGGTTTCCTTGCATCTTTCCTTTTTCATTTTTTTGGTAATCTTGTATTTTTTGTTATTAATGTAATGTGGCAAAATGTAAATAAATGAATTTGGATTCTTTAATTTCAGATGTGAGGAAATTTCTGGTCACATGTACCAAATGACATGGCACCTACAGTAAGCCTGCTCACACAATTGTATTTAATGTTTTTACATGTCCTTTTTAGGTTGCGAGCTATGTGGTCAAGCAAAAGGATGATGATGTAGAAGTTCTTAAGGTTAGTATTCGCATGTAGTCCCCTGTTCATAGCGAATCTATAAGAACTTAACAAATCGTTGTGACAGGGAGGTGATGTTATCCCCTCTGGCGCACCAAAACCTTTGGGCATTGTTACACTACGCAATTTATCGTGCAGCGTGTTACGCAATGGCATTGTGAGACAGACAAAACATTGCTGAAATGTCACAGTTGGCAACTCGTTTGTAAGCTTGAATTGTATAATGCAACGCCGCCACCTTCGCTTCATTCTCATCCATATCACGTGTCCAGTTGGTCAGCAGACGTGGGGTCGGTGTTACTCTCCGCAACTAGACAGAAAGTTCGTTGAAATTGTTGCAGAAATTTGAGCTCGATTTTCTTCTCATTAATGGTTTCTGGAACTTGTCTCGCAACGTTTTTGAACAAGCATGATTAAGCGTGTTAATTGCATGGGTAATTTTGTAGAACTTGTCTCCCAATGGTGCTGCTCGAAAAATTGCGTGATGTAACAAACTCTTTAATTAGATAGGAGGGTTAATTGAATCGAATACCTGAGAAGCTAACTTCGTGCTTTCCTTGCACGTAGCTGTAACTCTGGTCTGGGCAGCAGTAATTTAATTGCCAATAAAACACCACGGGACGTTTCTCATTTTCCGATGGTGTAAAGACAAACTTTTTCAGATGGTAAAATCTCTATCCTTGAACACATTCTTGTAAGACCAGTTTGGCTTGTATTTTGCAAGTTTATTTTGGCTGAGGTATGCTCGGAATATCCTTCGTGGGTCTTGATATTTTGTGACTGAATCAGAATGAACAGGGGTCCATTGCATTAACGTTATTTATAGTACCCATTACGAGCCGAAACTCTTGCTTTGGCAAATTACTTCCTTGGTCATTATGATAGAAAAGGATTTGACATGTCCATGAACGATGTAAATGCTCCACAAAAACTTTAAATTTCCAGCAAGATGCAGAGGCGGCGGATCCTGATTACTGGGAAAAACTTTTGCGTCATCACTATGAACAGTTCCAGGAAGACGAAGCTAGACATCTTGGAAAAGGAAAGAGAATTAGAAAACAGGTACTGGGAACCACACCAAATTCCATTAAAGTCTTAATCATGCCACAATCCGCGACAAAGTGTTCAGGCATTGATCACATAGACCCATATCACTCAATGTCCAAACAAAAGATTTTGCCCGTCAAACCTCTCATTCAATGTGAGGCTGGACGGGCAAAGACAATGCAAAGACAAAGCCTTTATTCCCCAAGGACTCCAAAATGGCCGCCGAGTGATAAAGGTGAATTAGCCTGCAAACAGCAAACACTTCCTTTTCTTTCTCTCACACCATTTCCAGGAAACCCCCCCCCCCCCCCACTCCCTCCCTTCCCTTGCCCCTCTGATTGATTTCTCTGTCAAATATCTGTTTTTCCCATCACTGATTGAAGGAAGTACGGTGAGAACATGCCTACATTAAAAGCTCCCTGTGAGTTGAGTATCTCAAAACCTGTGTCGCGGTCTTTGTCGAACTAAATGTTGTTTTGCCATTGCAATAAGAGTCTTAAATTAACTTTAAATTCAAAACTCAATTCTCGAGTTGAGAAATTTTGATTCCTTGAAATTTCGTTTTTTTAGAATTTGATATCCAGCCATTAATTACATTCAAAATGCATTGGGTGAGCCTTAGAGAGCTGCGTATAGCGGGAAGGATTTTCGTCCGAGTCCTCCCTTCTCACGTTTTTCTGCCGAAGCCTTCTGAAACTGCCTGATCAGCCTGGAACTAGACACTGACAGCATTTTGTTTAAAATCTAATGAGCCTTCGATGTCACTGTCGTGAAGATCGCGGGTTGCGGCCTTCAAGTGTTTCCTAAACATAACTAAATATAAAGTGTAACTTGAAGTGCTATTTGGTATTCCCACCAAATACATCGGGCCCCAGTTGTTCAAAAGGTGGGTAACGCTATTCGCCCGGTAAATCACTATCCATTCGCTATGATTTATCCGGTGGATAGCGCTATCCATCGTTTGAACAACTGGGGCCAGAACGTTAACCCTAGTAATGGAAACGGGCCTACACAAGAACAGTAAAAATCAGATCCCATCAGTTTGAAGTCTCCGAATGGGAACACCTTTGCCCTCCCGGTGGATTCTGGCCGTGGGAATTTGTCGTTTCACGCCAATGAACACGTAAGTGGTAAATTACATGGGAATATACTATAACATGTCATGTTTTTCCCTGTTCATTTTTTTGAGATGTAATTGCTACGCGGCCCTCTTCTCTGTACTTGCCAGTCACGAAACAAAATCTCAAATTCCCACGGTCTGCTGCCGTCTGAACTTGTCGCTTAGTCGGTATAGCAACGGTGATTTAATCCGGAGGTCTTGGCTTTAATTCCCACCCCGGTCGGAGTTTTTTCTCTGTCCTTGTGTGGGCTCTTCGGTAAAACTAAGCCTTACGCTTAGATGGATTACATGGGAATGTATCAAGGCAAATGAAGGTAAACTCTTATAGTTAGCTCTGTTGAAATAGAAGTGGTACACGGCGACTGGTTTTTTTCTCTTTATAGGTTAGCTATGTTGATGGAGGCATGGAAGATCAAGAGGAATCTGGTAACTTTTTTTCGTTGCTCTTTATATCACCTCTTTTTCAGCCGACAACTTCCCTCAAGCTCTTTCTTACCTTCTGGAGCTTTCGAGGAATGAGAATCTGGGAATAGAGGCTGACAGATTTCTTTGATGTTGCCATTATCTTTTCAATTGTGACCGTAAGGGTTTTTTAGGGCAGCTTCAGATTACAGGCTTCACAGCGTTTTCGTGTCACCCTCGTTAGGTAGTCTTTGATTGTTAGTTCCGGCCATTTTGTTGAGTTGGATGACCTTTTGTGTTGCAGCATGGACGAATAATTTGTCCGATTATGAAGACGATGGATACAGTGACGTGGATGAAGAAGAATCAGATGAGGAGTTTAACCAAAAATCTGAAGGTAACAACAAATATTTCGATACCTTGTGGGATCTTTTTGTCTGATTATCTAAGTTATAATATTGTTTGTTGCAGGGCGTCAGCGAAGAGGTGGACGAGGTGCTTCGGACAAAGATGTTACCCCTCCTCTGCTTGCAAAAGTTCAGGGCAACTTGGAGGTAAAGGAAGTTTCAACTGCACAAATCAGGGGCCAGTTGTTCAAAAGTTGGATAGCGCTATCCACCGTATAAATCACTGTCCAGCGGATAAACACTAGCAGACCCAATAGAGTTATCCACTGAATAGTGATTTATCCAGTGGATAGCGCTATCCATCGCTTGAACAACTGGGGCCTGGGGCCCATTTCCCGAAAGTCCCGAAACTTTACGGGCCATTTTCGGGTTTCACAATTCCCTTTGTATTTCAAGAACGGAGAGGATTTAAGTCGTCAAACTTCACAGACGTGTTTATTTTAGTTAGCTTGAAAACATGTTAAAAGAGCGGCTTTCCAAAACAAGCGGTTAGCAATTTCACAAATGGCTTTTCGGGCCCGAAAAGTTTTCGGGACTTTCGAGAAACGGGCCCCTGGTCCAAATCATCATGTTTCACGCTCAAAGCAAAACGCGGTCTCAATGGAAGAGCCAATCGTGAGACGTACCTTTAAGGGTGTGTAGTCGGATAAGGAAATCGTTATGTTAGCTTACCTTGTCTCCAAAAGTATGAACGGGCGATCATCCAGGAGCTCTTTGTAGAGACATGATGCCAGTAGTAGTAAGCGGAGGTTTTCAAGGTCAACTGCCCTCTTTCGAGTCGCTTACACTCGACTTAACGACGTTCGCGCCAAAATCTTCCTCCGGTGAGATTTTCTTCATTTCTCGCCTAGAGTTAGGTCATAAAGTACTTACCCCAAAAATGAAAAAAAAAATGGGGGTCACCGACTTTGTTTCGGAGAAAATGGCAGTGGAAAAATGCCTTAATTTCGAGAAATCGGTCATAATAGCGAGATGTAGGCTCATCTGCTCATCCATCGAAAATCATAAAAATAAACTGTTGGAGTGAAAGTTTCCATGCATAGCTTTTTAGGAGTGAGCTTTTTAGATAATTGTATGCCGCTAGGGATGTGGTAAACAGTAGAGTTCATCCTCGACGAGTGTTTTCGTAAGCTCTATCCGTTGCAACCACTACCGGAATTCGATGGCACGAGGAAAGAAAATGTTAAAAAAAGATAACTTCTTACGGTGAGAATTTTTTTATTTCATCATATTTTGTAGATAGTAAGTAAAGTAAGTGATTCATGATTTAAAAAATAGGGGTCACCGATGATCTGAACGAGTAAAATCGATGTGATTTTGCAAAGCTCATGGAAAAGTTCGTTTGTCACGCTTTTGCGTGACCTGTCGGGCAAGGACTGGAACCCAAGAGAGGATCGATCGTTGAAGAGATGAAAGGTTTTTACCGAAAAAAAAAACCTTTTTCGAGCATAGCAACGACGTTTTAAGCAGGGGTCATCTTCATTTGGTTGGTGTTTTGTATAATATCTCCCCATTGCCGTCATGCTCATCCTCTGGAGTGTGTTTTTTGTGAAATTCAATCGCTGATAGTTTCCACGCAGGTCCGCACTATTCAAGCGGACGAGGAAGAAAATACTCCTCAATTTTCACGAAAGTAAAGGAAAAGAACTTTAAAAACATGCATTCACTTTGAACTTAAGTTCGTAGGGTAATAAAAACATTAAAAAGAAATAGCCCCATTAAATTTACGCAACGGTTCGTCCACGACTTTTCCAAACTTTCAGCCACTAGTCTACTCGATCAGCTACCTTTTCCAGAGCTTTTCCATCCTCCCGCTCACTTCTCTTCGAAGTTTCAAGATGATTCGGAAATAAATGTGCCATTCTTTTGCCGGCCTGTAATTTTTTCCTCGGCGTTTTTGTCGCCATGTTATTTTAACTGATGCTTGAAAATTTTGTATGAAAGTCAAGTAGACTAGTGCACGACTGATAAAACCTCGCGAATATCAGTCGTGCAGTAGTCTACTTGACTTTCATAAATATTTTAAATCAATTTTGACTGATTGCAATCTTCTCTGATCCAACGCTGTGCAAGACTTACCGTCCACGGTTTTTGCAAAGGTTTTAAAACCTCAACTTCACTAATGCTCAAAGTAATGCGTGACATATTACAGTCGCGTTACATGCGCAGTAATGTTGCGCACAAACAATTAGCGCGAACGTCCTTAATTCGATATCCGTCGCAAAGCTGACATGTTAGTAACAGACGTGAAGAACAGATGTAGGTAGTGTCATCATTTACAAAAGGAAGTCATCATTTACAAAAGGAAGTCTCACGGATAGGTAGTTTTTAATGTGGCGTTTCAGTGTTTTTTTTTTGGGGGGGGGGGGTGGGGGGGAGCTGACAAGTGGAAGAGCTTCAACAGAACTTCAATTGTGTGCTTTAAGCTCTGAACCATTCGTACACACTGTAACTGTTCAATGACAAGAGTTGTACGTGATTAAATGCTACTGTTTCTAATTGCATGTCATTTTTCAGGTGTACGGCTTTAACATGCGGCAGCGCAAGGCATTCCTCAACGCAATCATGAGATACGGTCTTCCCTCTCCCCAGGGGTCGCGGCGATCACAATGGTAAGCGAAGGTCGACTGATATTTTCCCTCGGAATGTTGGCCCCACAGGCCTAGATTTGTGGACGGATTTGCTATTCCTCTCTTGTAACCAATAAACTAAGTGATATGGAAAACAGGAAACCATGTTTAGCTGTATGCGGGGGAAAATATTGACGGTTGCTCCTTGTGCTTGGATTTTAATTTCCGGGTTCACTGTCATTTTAGACTGTAAAACACGTTGTGGTTGTTCTTCGTTATTTGTTACGGTTGCAGGAGTAAACATTCCTCTCATTACTCCAAAACGACGGCAACCAGGAGGGTTTAAGGAATCCCTCTCCTTGGATATTTTTGCTGACGAGCAGTATCTAGTAGACATTGTTTTTCTTAATATATGTCGTAATTGACGACTATTCGCCGAAGGAATAAGGAAAACTGCGTGAAGAACTCCTACTCTCAAAAGCGTGATAATACACTCAGTGAGAGTTGTTCAGCTTGTGCCATACTTTAATTAGCATCAGACTTCAAAACCGAAAGCTTGGGCTCAATTTCGTCGTCGGGCCATTACTTAATGCGAACATGAGACATGGATCACTGTAATCACGAGAATGTGTTTCCTTTGCTGGATGTGAGCAATTGCGTTCATTCCTTTTTAGGTTTGCAAGAGATCTTCGTGGCAAGTCTGAAAAAGCCTTTCAGTGAGTAATTTTAGTCCATGACAAGAACTGCACTTTTTATTTGCTGTTTTTATTTGGATTTTCAACATTTTGATCATTTGCATCGGGTTCGATAAAAGCTGGTATCGTGCGCGAGAGAATGAATAAACCAACGATATCGCAAGTTTGAAAATTGAAGAGACAACAGTTTGGTGGTGTTTTTTTTTCAGTGTAGCAGAACCTTCTCCCTCCCAAAGGACAAAACCCTTGTGTTAACAATTGCTTTTGACGATTGTAGGGCATATGTGGCTATGTTTTTGCGTCACCTGTGTGAGCCTGGTACCGACAACAGAGAGACCTTTAATGATGGCGTTCCTCGGGAGGGACTTCAGCGAACTCAAGTACTGACCAGGATCGGTATCATGAGCCTCATCAGAAAAAAAGTACTGTTTAACAGCTTCTTGTTTTATTTCCGTTATCATATACTGCCGGTCTCGTTGTCTTAAGAGCTTCTAAAGAAATTGGGTCTTTCTCGTTTTCAATTGTTGTAGTGTGTTTGCGTAGTAGCGCGTCACTGGTCAACTTTTAACGTTGAATTTACTGTGAGATCATTATATATAAAAGGATGGCGATTGCGCGCGTTCCAAACCAGTAACTTTGGTCTCAGAGAGCTGGGGAGGCCTCGATATGATATGGTTTATTTAGTTTTAAAATTGCGGTGTGTGTTAGCTGTTGACTAAGTGCGCGTAACGTGAATTGGAGAATCTGAAAGTTCAAAATTTTGAGGCTGCAAACTTAAGGAGGAGGCGCGCTACATTACCGATCTA